>NC_057862.1:177513227-177816561 GCF_019393635.1 Dromiciops gliroides
CTCTGTACATTGAGTGCAACTCACAGTATATTCCTGGGGACAAGTAGTACCGTATGATATCCACTTCCTCTCCTTGGCAACCCTAAGTCCAACTTTCTTATAGGGAAAGACCTAGGTTTGCAAGTACGTCAGCCCCATCTAGTGACAAAAATGTATAAACTAGTGTGATATCTCTCATCTCCCATAGCCAAGAGACCAAATTTTTGTTTTGCTAAATCATAGGGCAGGCTGTTTTCTTAGACCCTCTGGGAGACAACTCTGATACTTTGGTTCCTCTGAATATCATAAGAAGAATGAGAGTCTGGTCAATATCTGGAGATAGGCTACTTCTCTCACATCTTTTAGCATGATTTGGTAGAGGTAAACTGAGCACCAGACTAGAAAACAGATTTAGAATAATGAAGGACTTTGTGTAGTCTTCTCAACCAAGATACTCAATTTATGCTGAAAGGATCTGATAATTTTGAGATTTCAAAATTTCCTTCATACTTATAATGCAACAGCAAAATTCTTTTTATTCTTTGTTCATATCCTGGACCCCCCTATTTCTAAAAATCAATCTCCAGGACCCATCAGATTCAGTGTCTCTACTGAAAGCCTGATAAAAAGAATCAATGCAAATTACATTTGTCAATTATTCTAAATAGCAGCTAATTACTAATAATGTAAAGCAAAAGTGAACTCTTTTAAAATAAGTTTTTATTGAAATCTTCTGTTTCTCATGCTATTATAGTAATTTCTACCATCCTTCCCCCAACTGATGGGCATCCCTTCAATTTCCAATTCTTTGCCACCACAAAGAGAACTGCTATAAATATTTTTGTACATGTGGGTCATTTTCCCTTTTCTATTCTCATATCTTTTCATTTGAGACTTGCTTGATCTTAATAATTTTGTTACATTTACTTTTGATATTTTGGTGTGGTTGTTTTTTCCATTTCCATTTTTGTAGTTATTGTGTATGTTATTTTCTTTGTCCAACTTACTTCATACTGCATCAGTTCATGTAGATCTTTCATGTTTCTCTATATTTATTACATATATCATTTTATGCAGCACAGTCATATTCCATTACATTCATGTACCACAATTTGCTTAGTCATTCTCCAATTGATGAGTATTGACTTTGTTTCTAATCCTTTGCTATCAAAGAAAATACTGCTTTTAAACATTTTGGTGTAGATGGGGGCCTTCTTCTTTTGATAGCTTCTTTGGAATATAAACTTAGCCATGGAATCTCTAGTTCAATGGGTA
Source organism: Dromiciops gliroides (assembly GCF_019393635.1). NCBI lineage: Eukaryota > Metazoa > Chordata > Mammalia > Microbiotheria > Microbiotheriidae > Dromiciops > Dromiciops gliroides. The sequence goes on from NC_057862.1 coordinate 177,514,482, forward strand.
TGGACATCATAGTCATTTTGTTTACATAATTCTAAATTGCTTTCCAAAATCGTTGCATCATTTTATAGCTCCACCAAAAGTAGGTGCATACTGATCATTCCACAACCTCTCCATCATTGAATATTGCCATTTTTGGTTATCTTTCCCAATTTATGGGGCATGAATATTTAAAAAAACCCTCTGGGTTGTTTTTATTTTCATTTGTCTTATTATTGGTTATTTGGAGTACTCTTTCCAAAATAAACTTTCAATTGATCTTGAAACTGGAGGAAATGCTTCTTCAAAGCCAGGGGGAAAAATCAACAGAGGCAAGTGTTAGGGACAAATCTATAATTGTACAAACATCCAAATAATAAACAAAGGTCAATAAGTCTTAGGAAAGAATGGAAACTATTGGAAGCAGAAACACTTGATTTGAGGTGAGGAGTAGGGCTAGAGTTTACCAGAAGTTGAATTTGAAGCAGAAAGGTAATTCTGCTTTAAAAAAGAAAGGTTATAAGATAATTGGAATCATTATCTCTGTAACTTTTGGACCAAAATACCCTTTTCTAGCCACCACCTCCTCCCTATGTATGCTTACCACATTAGAAAATAAACTTGACAGGGCAGCTAGGTAGCGCAGTAGATAAAGCACCTGCTCTGGATTCAGGAGTACCTGAGTTCAAATCCGGCCTCAGACACTTGACACTTACTAGCTGTGTGACCCTGGGCAAGTCACTTAACCCTCATTGCCCCACTTAAAAAAAAAGAAAATAAAGTTGAGAGGAAGGACTGTCTTACATTTTGTATTTGTTTCTCTAATGCCTGGCATATTAGTAAGCTAACAAATACTTCTTTCTTTTTCTTTCTTTGTTTCTTTCCCTTCCTTCCTTCCTTCTTTCCTTTTTTCCTTCCTTCCTTCTTTCCTTCCTTTTTCTATCTTTTCTTTCTTTCATTCATATTGTTGTGAAAAGAGAAAGTTTATAGAAAACTAGGAATTATGAGAATGAGATGAGAATTAGGAAATTATTTTTTCATTATATTCTATAATAGTCAGCCTTTTTAAATTATGCAATTAAAAAAAGAATGTTGAGAAATAAGAGATGGTTCAGAGAAGAGTGACTAAAATAATGAGAGTATAACTTGGGTCATTTAATCCTAATAAGACATAGCTAAGGGGTGACACTGTCTTTAAAAAGGGTTTTATGATTATATATGATGCAAATTAGTGTGTGAAAAGTATATAAGTGAAGTACCAAGTGCTAGGAAATCTCATGAGGGAAAGCCTACTTCTAGCTGGGCAGGTTTTCTTTTCATGACAAAGTTTCATTGAATGGTAAAAAAGACAAGGGGAGGCTTTGAGGGAAAGTTACAAAAAGGTTTCAGTGCCATAGGCAGGCTTCTAGAAAGGAATCTTAAAAAAAAAAACCCTCTAATATTTCTTGTGCTTTTAATTGAGACTCCAATCACGGAGCCCCAGGGCAGAAAGAGGGTCATTCATATTTTGCATTCTAGTTCATAGTCTATTTTTCTTTTTTCCCCCTTCATACCTCTGCTCTATAGACTTTTCTGACTAGTGTCTCTCCCCTTTTGTTCTCCATTAGTGTCATATTATATCGAATTCCTCCTTGGGGAGACACTGTCAGTTGACAAGGTGCAGGGTCTACATTGCAAAGTACTCAGGGCGAGGAAGGTTATTCGAAGTTAAGGACCTAATTATGTGATGATATGACTCCTGCATAAATATTTCCTGAAACATTCATAGAATCACAGGAGTTTAGAATTGGAGGGGCCCTTTATGGCCATCTCATGTAACCTATATTTGAAAAGTAACCCCACTAATCCTCAGCAACTGGTCACCCAGTCTTTGCTCAAAGCCCTCCAGTGATAAGGCAACCCATTCCACTTTTGGGTAGCTCTAATTATTAAGAACTTTTTCCTGACATCAAACCCAAATTTACTTCCCTGAGCCTTGCATTCCTTGCTCCTGGTTCTGCTTTCTCAGGATCAACAGAACCAGTATAATTCCTTTTGCTTTTCTGTCTTTCTTTTCTCTTTTTTTTTGTGGGCCAATGAGGGTTAAGTGACTTGCCCAGGGTCACACAGCCGAATTTGAACTCAGGTTCTCCTGAATCCAGGGCCCTTGCTTTATCCACTGCCCCACCTAGCTGCCCCCTAATTCCTTTTTCACAAGACAACACTTCAAACACTTGAAGAGAGCTCTCACATCCATCCAGGCTCTTCTCTTCTTTTCTCCTGTCTAAATCTCCCCACTTCCTTCTGTGATAGGTGATATAAGAGGTTTTTCATAGCATAACAAATAACAGGGCAGTATCCTATGAGAGAAAGGACACTACACAAGGACTCAAAAGAACTGGATTCTCTTCTGGCTTTTTCACTAACCAGCTACATGACCTTAGGATCAGTCATTTAATCTCTTTGACTCTTACTCTCTACATCTATAAAAACAGAGAACTGATTTAGAGGATCTCTAAAGTTCCTCTGAAGCTTGACAAAAGGTTAGAATTAGAAGTAGAATGTAAATTTCTTGAGGGCATGGACGACTATTTTCTTGTCTTTGTCTTAGCACCTAATATGGCCCTTTACATATAATATCTTATTTTAAAATACTTGTTGGATTGATAATAAGATGAAATACTGTGATTCTGAGGCTGACAAAGGGTCTGATGTCCCAAATGTACTTTGTTTTCTAAGATTGAGCTTCCCCGTCCCCATACCCTGATGGGCATGCCTATATGTAAATGGTTAGCTATACATGCATGTGTGTGTTTGAGTGTTTGTGTTCTTTGAGGAAGCAATAACAACCAAAATTAGGACTTTTAAAAGTACAAAATATACTGGTCTTCCCACTGGAATCCTATGTGGAAAAAGTGTCTTGTGTATCAAATAGAAGGAGACAATCATTAATGCCAGGGCTTTGACTTACCATCAGTATTTTATAGTAGGAACTTGGCATTCCTCATGAATTGGGATAAGTGAGGTTATCTATATACATGCAGTGCTGTAAAATAGATTATAAAGAAACATGCACTATTACTTTTATTATTCTGTATTTGGCAACAATAATGCCTCTTACTAAGAGAAATTAATCAATCAACAAGTATTCATTAAGTATCTACTATGTGACAGTCATTGTGTTATATTCTGGGTATACAAGTACAAACAATGTCTCTCACAATGTAATGGAGGAGTCATTGTGCACATATATACACAAATAATTCTTTCTTTCCCATCTAGCTATATCTATGGCTCTAAGTGGTATATCAGAACCATTATGTATCACTTTGTTTTTTTCCTTTCTTCATTTATTTAGAGGGTATGCATCCAGGCCTTGTCCTGGTTCCTCATTGCCATTGAATAATGAACACTTCTAACATTAAAAATGTCTTCTCCTAGATGGAAGAAATATCTTAACAACAACTTTGAGGATAATTAATTGAAACATAGATATTCCTACATATCTGTTGCTGGACTTGGCTTCTATTAAGAATAGCAGACACAGACACAGATACAGACAGGGAAAATCATAGCTAAGAGACATGGGAGATGTGTAAACATTGTCCCTTATAAATGAAGACTGATATCTGCCAGGCCCCTTCAGGGAATTATGTGGCCTCAGATATTCATGGAGGCAGTTATAGTTCAGCAAGAAGCTACTGAACAATGGAGGAATTCAGAGACCAGCCTTCTAAACAGAAAGGAGATTTGGGGTAACACCACATTTCTGGTCCAAGTATCCTGGAGAGAAGACATCATGAATAGTACTGAATTCCTGGACCAAGCAGAGTTCAAGGACCAAATAAGGGACAAAAGTAAGGAGGAACAAAGGACAGAATTATGATATGGAGGAGAAAAGCTGGACCTTGCATTTCACTGGTAGATTGATTTATGTGAACTGTTACAATTCTAGAAAAATGGATGAATTCTAGGAAGAACTCCAATGATTTTCTCCCTTTTTATGGAGAAGGAATGTCTCAAGGCTGGATTACAACTGTAGGTCTGGAGAGCTATATAAATTTTTGGAGAAGATAAGGTCATAACAGAGAAAGCCAAAAAAGCTGTTTTGACTCTTAAGTTAAAAACTTTTCTGTTTCTCCCCACTGCCATGTTCAAAACAGCCTTTCTTGTTTTCAATGTACAGTTAGGTACAGTTTATGCATGGTAGCCTAGGGCCATTTTATGGAGTTATCTAGATATGATCTTTATTTTGGTTTACACAGAAGTGTGATCTGAGGTTGTAAAAGAAAACAAAATAAGTCAAATTCTGATGTTTCCAGGATAGATCCTGGGTTGGAACCCCAGTGAAAAGGAATTGATTTGTGAGAAGCTCTTAAGGTTGAATATGGTTCATATGAGCCCAGAGCCTTCAGATCTAAGGATTGGGTAACATTTGTCACATTAGACATGGCATTTGATCTCTCTAGGCCTCAGTTGATATCAAAAGAAGAATGGAAGGGTGATAAAGAGAAGAATGAATGGAGAGGAGGAATGGGGGATATTATCTCACATTAAAAAAGTGCTAAAGGAGGAATTTTTATAATGGATGGGGAAATGGGGTGGAGGAGTAGACAACATTTGAACTTCACCCTTATCTAAATAGGTTTAAGGAGGGAAGAATAGATACACACAAACACAGAGTTAAATATAGAAATTCATTTTACCCAAACAGGGAAGTAGGAGGGGATAGGGCTAATAGTAAAGGAATGGGATGATAAGAGGGAAGGTAGATTAAGGGAAACAGTGAAACTATACTTCTGAGGGAACTTAATTAATTTACCTTTTTCAGACTAAAATAAATCTAACCATAAAATAACTAAGAAAGAAATTAAGGAGATGAACAGAATTTAAAAAAAATTGAATATGGTAGACCTCTGGAGAAAAGTGAATGGTAATAGAAAGGAGTATACTTATTTTCAGCTATATATGATGCCTTCACAAAAATTGACCATCTATTAGAGCATAAAGCCTCACAAACAAAAGAAACATTAAATGAACCCTTTTCAAACCATAATGAAAAAAATTATATTTGATAAAGGGCCTTAGAAGCATAGACTAAAAATTAATTGGAAACTAAATAATGTAATTTTAAAGAATGAGTGGGACAAAGCAAATCATAGAAACAATTGACTGTTTCATTAAAGAGGATGGCAACAGTAAGATAACATATCAAAATTTATTGTATGAAGCCAAAGTAATACTTAGGTGAAAATTTATATCTCTAATGGCTTATATAAATAGAGAGAAAGAGCAGATTATTAATTTGGTCATGAAACTTAAAAAAAAAACTAGAAAGAAAAACAAATATTAAATTTACAGTTAAACATGACACAGAAGTCCTAAAAACCAAAAGAAAGACCAATAACATTGAAAATTTTAAAAATCCATTGATATATAAAACTAAAGATACTTTTATGGAAAAAAGCAGATAAACCACTAGATCACTGATTTTTTTTTTTAAAGAAAGAAGAGAACCAAATAACCAATAAAAAAATGAATGGTGGTGATTGTGCCACCAATGAAGATGAAATTGTTAGAATTGTTAGGAGCTATTTTTCCCAACTTTATGCTAGTAAAACTGACAATCTAAATAGAAAGGATGAATATTTACAAAAATATAAATTTTCAAGATTAACAGAAGACATATATACAGTTTCATACCTCAACCTGGGAGAGCAAAAACAGAGAAAGAACATTATATGCCAATTTCCTTGATGAATAGTGATACAAAATTTTTAAATAAAATGTTAGCAAAAAGATTACTACAATATGTCACAAAGATTATATACTATGAAAAGGTGCATTTACCAGAAATGCAGTGTTGGATCAATATTAGAAAAGCTATAAGTGTAATTGATGACATCAAAACCAAAAACAACAAAATCATGAAATTATGTCAATCATGGCAGAAAAAGTTATTGGAAAAATACAACACTCATTTTTATTAAAAATATGAAAAAGCATAGGTATAAATGGAGTTTGTCTTAAAATTATAAGCAATATCTAAAACCAAGAGCAAACATTATCTATTATAGGCATAAAACAGAAGTTTTTCCAGTAAGATCAAAGGTGAAGCAAAGATGCCCATTATTACCATTGTTATTCAATATTGTTCTAGAAATTATAGCTATAGCAATAAGATAAGAAAAAGAAATTGAAAGTATAAGCATCGACAGAAAAGAAACAAAACTATTGCTTTCTCCAGATGATATGATAGTATACTTAGAGAACCTTAGAGAGTCAACTGAAAAATTAGTCAAACAATTAACACATTTAGCAAAGTTGCAGGATATAAAACAAACCCACACAAATCATCAGCATTTCCATATATTGCCTGCAGAACTCAGGAGGAAAAAGAAAGATAAATTCTACTTAAAATAGCTTTAGAAAGTATAACATTGTGAATCTACTTGCCAAGAAACTACTAGGAACTATATGAATACAATTACACAATATTATTCATACAAAGATAGATTATTAATTGAAATTAATAGGAATATTAATTGTTTATGGGTAGGTTGAATCAATATAATAAAATGATAATACCTAAATTAATTTACTTATTTAGTGCCATACTAATTGAACTACTAAAGAATTCTTTTATAGAAGTAGAAAAAATAAGTAATAACAACATTAAGTTGGAGTAACAAGGTCAAGAATATCAAGGGAATTGATTTTAAAAATGCAAAGGAAGACAACCTAGCAGTAATGGATCTCAATCTATATTATAAAGTAGTAATCATTTTTTTAAAATGGTATTGCATAAGAAATAAAGTGGTGGATAAGTGGAATAGGTTAGGTATGCAATATATCAAAGCAATTGAACACAGTAACTTGGTATTTGACAAACTCAAAGATCTCAGCTATTGGGACAAAAACTTACTATTTGACAAAAACTGCTGGGAAAACTGGAAAGAAGTTTGGCAGAAACTAGGCACAGACCAACATCTCCCATAGTACACCAAGATAAGGTACATGATTTAGACATATAGGATGATATTCCAAGCAAATTCAGGGGGCATGGAAAAAACAAACACCTCTCAAATCATTGGATAGGGAAGAATTTGTAAGCAAACAAGAGACAGAGTGGATCATGGGAGGAAAAATGGATAATTTAAATTAATGTAATGTTAAAAATCTGCACAAACAAAACCATTGCAGTAAAAAAATTAAAAAGAAAGCAGGAAAGCGGGTGAAAATTTTTTACAGCAAGTTTCTCTGATAAAGTTCTCATTTCTTAAATACATAAGGAACTGATATAAATTTGTAAAAATAATAACCATTAACCCAATTAATAAATGGTGAAAAGATACGAACAGAGAGTTTTCAAAAGAAGAAATAAATCCATCAATAGTCATATGAAAAAATACTCTTAAGTCACTAATAATTAGAGAAATGCAAATCAAAGTGACTATGAGGTACCTCCTCATGCTCTTCAGATTGGCTAAGATGACAGAAAAAAAATTACAAATGTTGGCGTGTATCTAGAATAGTACACTAATGGACTGTTGGTGAAGTTGTGAACTAATCCAACTATCCTTGAGAACAATTTGGCACTATGTCCCAAGGGCTATAAAACTGTGTACCCTTTGACCCATGCTTAGTATCAATACTTAAACTTATACCCCCCTCAAAAAAGAAAAAGGACCCACACATATGTACCAAAATATTTGTAGCAAATCTTTTTATGGTAGCAAAAATATTGGAAACTGAAAGGATGACCATCAATTAGAGAAGAATTGGACAGGTTATGGTGTATGAATGTGATGGAATAATATTTTGCTATAAGAAACATGAAGGGGATGGTTTTAGAAAAACCTGAGAAGACTTATATGAACTGATGAAAAAGTGAAGTGAGCAGAACCAGGAGACCATTGTACAAAGTAACAGAGATATAGTAACAATCAATTGTGAAAGGCTTAGGTTCTCAGATCAATGTCATGATTATTGACAATTTGGGGCAGCTAGGTGGCACAGTGCATAAAGCACTGGCCCTGGATTCAGGAGGACCTGAGTTCAAATTTGACCTCAGACACTTGACACTAGCTGTGTGACCCTGGGCAAGCCACTTAACTCCCATTGCCTTGCAAAAAGTAAAATAAAATAAAATGATTTGTGACAATTCCAAACAACTCATTATGAAAAATGCTATCCACCTCCAGAGGGAGAATTGATTGACTTAGTGTGCAGATTGAATATTTTTTCTCTTTATTTTTCTTGCCTTTTTTGCAACATGACTAATGTAGAAATGTTTCATATGATTTCATATGTATAATGTGTATTGTTTTTCTTGCCTACTCATTGGGTTGGAGAAGTGGAGGGAGGGAGAGAATCTGAAACTGAAAATAAAAATTCAAAAAACAATTTTAGGTGATTCTTTGTAGACATAGGGTAGAGTGACAGGAAATTGGTTGAAGCACATTGTGGTGAGAATGAAGACACCTAAAATATAGTGAATAAGTAGTTATACTGCTCAAAGGCAGCTACTAATGGGAAAAGACTTTTGGAGAGCCCAAATTGTTAAGCCTCTAGCCCCTTCATCCAGGGTCCTATGGAAGGAGAATCATTTAATAAAGTGATGATGAGGGAAAGGGAAAAAGGGAAGTATTTTAATGAATATTCCAGAAATTTAAATTGAGTTCATAGGCAAGTATAAGATTTAGGGCTGGAAGGGGGGTCTTAATGATCATTTAGTCTAGCCCCTTCATTTTACATGTGAGAAAAATGAAGTCCAGAGATAAAGTGAATTGCCCAAGGTTACATATATTTTACATAGCAGAGCTAGGTCTTAAAATTATATCTTCTTATTCTCAATTCAGAGCTTTTCCTAACATACTTGTATTCCATCATCACTTTGTGTGGCATGTCCATTGTATACTTAATATTAGACTACTGTGCAGCAGTAATTGTCTTGCTTTCCCACTGTATGTTACTCCATTGTCTTTCCTAGCTATTGGCCAGATAACTTTGATCATGTAGAAAGTGGGTATTTATAGATAATTCAAAACATGCCACTTTTTCTTAACCAGTTAAAGCTCTATAGTATACTATAAAGATCTGTACTTCCCAATACCTTCCCTGTTTCTCTTCTGGAGTTCCCGGATTTGATGCAAGGGGGATGAATTTTCTTCTTCCTTTTTGAGGTCATTTTAATAGAAAATATTATACAAAAGATATTTGCAGTGCCTTGGGAGTGATCAGGCCTGTCTGAGGTCAGGAGTACTCTAGTGGAATATGGCTAATCATAAGATATATGCTGGTTCTGGTCACATAGATCTGTGTGCTTTTGAAAGGGTCAGTCTTTGATGTTGTCAGTTTCTTGGGATAATAATTCAATAAGCCCAGTCTAGTACCCCTACTTGATGCTCTCACAAATTTTAGGCTGACACTGATGTAGCTTTCAATTACAGTGTGCTCTCCAGGTCCATGCCATCAACATTCCATCTTGGCATGTTAACCATGCATCATTTAGTGAGTGGTAGAGTCAGTCTTCTCCCAATAGTCCTCATATGCTCACAGACCTGTAATAGTAATTCTGTCAGGTGAGTTTTTAAGCAGGGATAGGGTACCTCTACAAATGACAGACTGCCATGTGAGTTGATAAGAACGAAATACATTTGGATGGTCTCCTTGGGGTCCACTTTGACAATTTCCCACTCTACTTCATCTACAAAGGATTAAAATATTCTGTAATGCACATCCTATCTTCTCTAAGCCCTGATGTTACTTGGTGCATTCATCATTAGTAATGTGAGGTGGCTCTATCTCTGTTCCAAGGGCTGCTGCCAAGGCCCTAGTGGTGAGGACAGCAGAGTCAGCTTGACTCATCCATATAAACTCAGCAATTTCCTGCCTAGAATTTAAACTTAAAATACTTGCTATTTTTTTTAAATCACTAAACAAACTGTAGCAGTAACCAAAACTCTAGAGTGCATGCTCCTTTCTCTTCCTTCTGCTAGATCTAGATCAGGGGTTGTTAACTTTTTGTGTGATATGGACCCCCTTTACAGTATGGTGAAGACTATGAACTCCCTCCTCACAATAATGTTTGGCTTGTTTTGGTTGCTCATACCTATTCACAAGGACAAATGTGTATCCAAGACATCAATACCCTCCAGAATCCAAGTTGTCTTTCTAACCTCACTAAGAGAATTCCTAAATGATCCAGAGTAAGATCCTTTCTCTCTGCCTCACCTTTCCTTGTCTTTAGGGTTTCCATGTTTCCCTTCTTCAGAAACCCGTTCCCCACCTTTATCCCCCATCCAACCCCAATCTCAACTTACCGTCTAGTTGAAGGCACAGGATTACTAATGGGGTTTTCAGGGTCTTTTCCATTCTTACTCCTGTCACAGTTTCCCCAAGTGACCAGCTGCTAATTGTATCTTTCTTCTTAACTTTTTGACTTTGGCATTAGGCAACACCAGAGATGCTTAGCTTAGCCTACCAGCCAATCAGAGACAGCCCCATTAAGCTTGTGCACATTCTTACACAGTTCTAGCCACAGAACAAACTAACATAGAACCTAATCTGTGAGGGACCATACCAATAGGGCCATCTTGGAACCAGATCCACAACTGCTGCAACTGTGTTCTTGATGTGTACCTTGCTAATAATAAGTTGGGACAATGTTTGGGAATCATGAATTGTTAGAGCTACAAAAAACTTTATAGATCTTCCCAGCAAGCTACCTCAGGAAGCCTCAGTTTCCTTATCTGCAAAATGAAGGTAAAGGTACATACTCAAGATCATATAACTATGTGGTATAGTTGAAAGAGCAATGACTTTCGAGAGAAAAGAATAAATATTTATTATGTACCTATGTACCAGGTATTATGCTAAGCACTTTGTAAATACTATCTCATTTGATCCTTACATCAACCCTGGGAAGTAGGCACTATTATTATCTCCATTTTATAGATGAGGAAACTTAGGCAAATGGAGGTTAAATAAATTGTTCAAGGTCACATAGATAGGAAGTATCTAAGGCTGGATTTGAACTCGGGTCTTCCTGACTAGAGGCCCAGTGCTTCATCCACTATGTCACCTTGCTTAATTAAGAACCAGAGGATTAGGATTTGAATACCATTTTGTGAGTAACAACTTTTATGACCTTGGGAGTCATTCAACCTCCTTAGTTTCCTCACTTAGAAAATGAAGGATTGGAATAGATAATCTCTTAAGGTTATTTACAGCTCTAAATTCTATGTCTGTGAGCAGCAGATGAGCCCAGATCTCATCATTCTCTGTGTCATGTGCTCTTTCCTTTTTTTCTTCTTTTTAAAAATATTTTTATTTTTCCCAGGTACGTGTAAAGATAGTTTTTAGCATTTTTTTTTTTTAGTGAGGCAATTGGGGTTAAGTGACTTACCCAGGGTCACACAGCTAGTAAGTGTTAAGTGTCTGAGGCCGGATTTGAACTCAGGTACTCCTGACTCCAGGGTCGGTGTTCTATCCACTGTGCCACCTAGCTGCCCCTAGCATTCTTTTTAATAAAATTTTTGAGTTTCAAATTTTTCTTCTTCCCTCCTTTCCTTCCTTCCTCCCCCAGATAGCAAGCAATCTGACATAGGTTACATCAAACATATTTCCATATTAGTTATGTTGTGAAAGAAGAATCAGAACAAAAGGAAAAAACCCTCAAAAAAACAACACAAAAGTAAAAATAGTATGTTTCAATCTTCATTCAGATCACACAGTTCTTTTTCTGAATATGGAGAGCATTTTCCATTATGGGTCCTTTAAATTATCTTTGATCATTGTATTGCTGAGATCTGTCTCTCACAGCTGATCATCACGCAATGTTGCTGTTACTGTATACAATGTTCTCCTCACTTCACTTAACATCAGTCCATTTAAGTTTTTCCAGGTTTTTCTGAAATCTGCCTGATCCTCATTTCTTATAGCACAATAGTATCCCATTATATCCAAATACCACAAATTGTTCAGCCATTCCCCAATTGATGGGCATCCATCCCTTCAATTTCCAATTCTGAGGAAAGTTTTGTTGGGGCCTCAGTTTCCTCATCAACAAATTGAGAGGGTTGGAGCTCAATGGCTTTTAAGTTCCCTTTCAGTTCTGTGTAATTTAAAATTCTAAATGTGGGTTCTAATCTGTCTCCCCCCCCCCCCAGTTTTGGGAGGAAACTGACTAAAATCACTGATAAACGAGTTAAGAATTTTTTAAGGGCTTATTGAAAGATAGTAAAAGAAAGAGTAAGATTGAGAAGAGATTTCTTATAACCTGGCAATCCTAGCCTTCCTAATCTCCCACTTCTGAAGTTCCCTGCCACCATGCCGATGTCTAGAAGCCAAAGATGAAGCATAGTCCCACCAGCGTCTGCTTCCTCCTTCGTGTCCTCCTCCCAGAAATGGGAGGCTCCTCAAGTTGATTGGCTGGTAGCCTTGATAGACAGTACCCACGAGCAAACATCACTTCCTGATGCCAAGGACCTTGACCCCATGGATTGCCCTCAGAGGCCTTCTCCTCATGGCAGAGCTTTTATACAGTAAGTCTCCAGCAGGTGGCATCATTCCAATCCTTACAATTCTAAATTTATGATCTCAGGATTCCTTTCAAACTATGCAGCCAGTTCCTCCAAGGGCATTGCTAAAGGGTAATATTTTGTAAAAATTAAAAAAAAATTATTTCCTTAAATATTTCCCAATTACATGCAAATAATTTTTAAAGTTTATTTATTTTTTAAAATTCACTTCCAATTCTCTCTTTTCCCTTTACCTCATCCTCAATACTTGAGAAGGCAAGCAAGATGATATCAGTTATACATGTTAAATCATGCAAAACATGTTTCCATATTAGTCATGTTGCAAAAGAAACCAGAAACACACACAACACAAACAAGAAAAATAAAGAAAGTACAAAAAGTAAGCTTTACCCTGTACTCTGACTTCATCAGTTCTCTCTGGAGGTAGAAAGCATTTTTCATATGGGTCCTTTGGAATTGTTTTGTCTCATTGTCCTTTTTTTTTTTTTTTTAGTGAGGCAATTGGGATTAAGTGACTTGCCCAGGGTCACACAGCTAGTAAGTGTTAAGTGTCTGAGGCCAGATTTGAACTCAGGTACTCCTGACTCCAGGGCTAGTGCTCTATCTACTGTGCCACCTACCTGCCACACCATTGTCCTTTTTTTAAAATCATAAAAGTAATTTATTATTTTCCAGTTACATTTAAAGATAGTTGTCAACATTTGTTTTTATAAGATGTTGAGTTCCAAATTTTCTCCCTCCTTCCCTCCCCTCCCCTCTCCCCTCCCCAAGAAAGAAAGCAATCTGATATAGGTTATATATGTACAATTACATTAAACATTTTTCTGCATTAGTCATGTTGTAAAAGAAGAATCAGAACAAAAGGGGAAAATCTCAAAAGTGACATAAAAACAAAAAGAGTAGAAATAGTATGTATCAATCTGTATTCAAATTCCACCATTCTTTTTTTCTGGATGTGGAGATCATTTTCCATCATGAGTCCTTTGTAATTTTCTTAGATCATTGCACTTATGAGAAGAGCCAAGTCTTTCACAGCTTATCATTACACAGTGTTTCAGTTACTGTGAACAATGTTCTCCTGGTTCTGTTCACTTCACTCAGCATCAGTCCACTTAAGTCTTTCCAGGTTTTTCTGAAATCTTCCTGCTCATCGTTTCTTACAGAACAAAAGTATTTCATTACATTCATATACCACAACTTGTTCAGCCATCCCCCAACTAATGGGTATCCCCTCAATTTCCAATTCTTTGCTTCCACAAAAAGAGTTGCTATTTTTTGTACAAATAGGTCCTTTTCTTTCAAGGAGTAATCCTAAAGCAAAATGCTTGATACTTCAATAGTCATAAAGGGTGCAGAGCTGCCCCATTCCTGTATAGCTAAAGGGTGTAAGTAAAGTTGAGCAGTGGAGATAGTAATGTCAGTCTGTTGAGTTGCTCTTGAGTACATTCTTCTACAAAAATTACCATGTGGTAGGTTATTTCAATTTCCCTCTTCCTGACACTAAATTTTTTGTTGTGTTTTTGGTACCCTTAGTAGTTTATTTGTTGTAATGGGAGTCAGAGGACAACTTTTGAGGTTGCTTCCCACTCTGCCAACTTCCCAGGATTTCTACTTGATATTTTATGATAATAAACATGATTTTCTTTTTGAGACTACAGCTCCTAGAGGACTATGCATTTTGAGAGAGATTGGGGGAAGCTCTTGAAAGAAGAGCTGGGAATTGAAAGAGGCATGGAGGAAATCAGAGAAGAAAAGAAAAATGGTACCTGTTTTCTGAGTTCCAGTGATCTTTGATTGACTGCATCAAGGGGAAACCATAATACATTCTAGAATGTTCTCAGTTTCTATATTAACACCCTGTGTTGACTTGATTTTTATTGTTTCCATGGTGTTGTGAAGATGAGCTGAGACCATCACTGAAAATTATGTGAAGAGGGACATGTCAATTTAATTTAATGTTTTTGATGAATCTTGCTACTCTGCTTTGGTAAATGTTTTTTTTTTTTACTACTGTCTGTTTACTGATGATTTATTTTACTGATGATGTCAACCTGTCTTTGTCTGTGGAGAAATATATACTGGATCAGCTCTCAAGCTTCAGACTTGAATACCTGAGGACCACAAGATAGCCATCTGAATCAAAGAAATATTTATTAAAAGGTTTCAGAATTGTTGGGAGGGGTGAGGGTGAAGAAGAGTCCATACTACATTATTGAAAGACCAAAACTCAAGGGAAAATGTGATATAAAAGATCCAGAAGAAATATAAAGAAAACATTAAAAACTAATTATAAGGCACTCATTAAGGTCAAATTGTTTACTTATTATTATATATACATATTATTATATATATGAAAATGTTATAAGTATTCTTAAAACTGTCATCATTACTAAGGTCATTTGAAAGAAAGGTTGAGGCTAAGTTGCCTATGATGGGGTGATTCTAAAAACAAAATTGGGTAGGAAAACATAAAAGAGAACAATTATAAAAATGGGATATGAAAGGAAGAACTAATACAGAAGAAGCAGGTTGGGTTGGAGGACTGGTAACATTGAAAACTTACTTTCTTGGGGGGAAGCTAGGTGGTATAGTGGATAAAACACCGGCTCTGGTTTCAGGAGGAACTGAGTTCAAATCCGGTCTCAGATACTTGACACTTACTACGTGTGACCTTGGGAAAGTCACTTAACCCTCATTGCCCTTCAAAAAAACGAACAACAACAACAAAAAAGAAGAAGAAATTTACTCTCTTCTAGGTTGAAAAGGAAACCATGTGTATATTTGGAAGGGTGTAGAAGTCATCTGAAAATTTAGAGAGGTGAGAAAACTGGAGGACAGGGTAGGAGAGGGACTTTTGGAGGGCCATGTGGATTGGGATTTGGAAGGATGAGTGAGAGGATTAGGGGGACTTTGGGAGGGTTGCATGGATTGAGTCTGGTGGGATGGGAATGGTGGGTAAAGTGGGGGGAGAATATATGGTAACAGGTATAGGGTAAAAAGAGGCTGAGAAAGAAAATAGTGAGTAAAAAAAATAGTGAGGAAAAGTCACAAATAGTAATTATAACTTTGAATGTGAATAGGATGTTTATAGCAGCTCTTTGTGGTGGCAAAGTATTGGAAATTGCAGGGATCCCTGTAAATTGGGGAATGGCTGAACAAGTTATGGTACATGATTGTGATGGAATACTACTGTGCTGTTGATGAGCTTAATGGTCTTAGAAGAACATGGAAAGACTTGCATGAAATGATGAAAAGCAAAGTGCGATGAATCAAGAGAACATTGTACACAGCAACAGCAATATTGTTTTAAGAGAAACTGAGTGAATGAGTCACTTTGATTATTATTATTACACAAATTAAAAATAAAGAACATATGAAGAAAGATGTTATATATATGTAGAGAAAGAACTGACACATCAAAGTATGTATAGAATAATTTTGCATATATGTAACATATGCCTATTTGTGTCTAATGGTAGTGACCTCAGGGTGGGTGGGGGTTTGGAGGGAAGGAAAAAAGAAAAAAAAGAAATTTACATGACAAATTTGTTACATATGTGGAGAGAATAGCAAGTTGTGTGTGGTAGATTTGCAGTTTCATGTGTGTTATGGAAATGCTTGGTTTGTTCCATGAATTTAAAATAAAATAAACTTTAAAAAAAAGAAATTGATGTGTACTAATAGGGGCATATTCCTTCTTTGTACCTCCATTTTCATCTCTAAGCTATTTATGTTCAGTTGGGAACTACTCTCTAAGCACTGGAAAGGTCCCTGTGTTTTGTGGAGAGGAGACTTCTTAGGATGAGGACAATGAAGTAGGGGAGAGAAAGTTCAGGAAAGTGTGAGTCAAGGCCCTTTGCTGACAAACAGTGGGGGGAGGCTGATTTATGAAACTTGATGAGAAAAGAGATTTGAAATAGGTTCCATGAGAGATTTAATCATGGAGGAATACAATGATTGTACATCAGGGATGGCCAGGTTGAGATTAGAAAGCATACATTTGTAATGGATAGACTTGGTATGTTCACATGCCTTTCTTCAGTAGCACTGGCTAGCTTGTGTTGGCAGATGGTGGAGTTAACCTGCAGTTGGGAGTTAACATAATATGGCCAAAGAGAAGATAAAGGTGGGGTGAAGGCAAATTCTTTTTTTTAATTTTCAAAAATTTTTTTTATTCTGAACTTAACTAACCCTCACCCCCAAAGGATTATTTCCACATACAAAGTAGAATAGAAAATAAAGTCAAGGGTCGAAGATAATTTAAAGTTTACTAACAATAGATTCAAGACTAAAGACAGAAAAACAAAACTAAAGCTAGAGTGATGGACTGAAAGAATAGCCAGAAGTTGAGAGTCTTAGCATAAAACTGGGAAGAATGAAGCTGAGGTAAAGATAGATGTAAGAGGAAGTTAGTATGAAACAGGGTCTCAGAGTTCTAGATCAAGGAGAGAGCACAGTTACCAGGGATGATGAAATTCAAGAGTCTGACTATACCTTTGGATAGCTGAGGTGGAGAAAAGGTTTGTGAGTTATTGGAGTTGAGGAGACTTATGGTGAGAACAAGGTGTTCAAGGGGATGTACCCATATACATCGAAATCCCAGAGTATGAGGGTAGGAGTTGATGGTGAAGGGAAGATTATGAAGCAGGTCCTGAACTATTTGGAAAAAGAAGATGAACAATGACTTGTATAATGGTAATGGGCTGTGACAACAACTGTAGAAGCTTCTAAGTGATAGTGGCAAAGGGAAAGTCTGGAAGAACAATAATGAGCAATGGATATGTTTCTTCCTCCTTTTATGGTACTTTGGAGGTGAATGAGAGAAGGACTATGCAATACTGTGAAGTCCAGAGTGAAAGTGGTTAGAATGCAGTACTAGTTTCAGAGATCAGTGGATAATATTGACTGTGGAAGGATAGAGATAAGGTGCATAGGGATGAGAGCTCTAGATAAAAAGGGAAAAGGGCTTTACCTCAGTATATGTCAGCCCTAGGAATAGGTAGCAAATGAAGAGAAAACCAGTCGATCATGTTGGATCAGACTCTTGATTTGTCCTTACATATCCCTTAGAATGGGGCCAGAGAACTGCCATGAGAAAGAATCAGAGCTAAGGCCCAGTTACATGGGAAGTGTTCCCATCCAATCCCCACTACACAAAATAATTTCAAAGAAGGGGAGAACACTAATAACTGGGGGGAGGGGAGATCAGTGTTAGTGATGGGAGCTAGAAATTCTAAGAGGCAGAGGTGAGGAG
Organism: Dromiciops gliroides; assembly: GCF_019393635.1. Lineage (NCBI taxonomy): Eukaryota > Metazoa > Chordata > Mammalia > Microbiotheria > Microbiotheriidae > Dromiciops > Dromiciops gliroides. The sequence continues at coordinate 177,532,236 of NC_057862.1, forward strand.
GGGGACTGTTCTAGACATGAGGGACAACCTGCAGAAAGATATGAAAGTGGAAGATTGGACATTATGAATGAAGGACAACAATGGAGGACAGAGTTAAGCTGGTCAGTTTGGCTGTCATGTAGAGTGCATGATGAGGAGTAATATGAAATGTCTGGGTAGATAGATTGGAACCAGCTGGCCAAGATGGTGAGACCTATGGAAACAATGGCTGATTTCTGGAAGGTCACAGAATATTGATGCTAATTGACAGTCTGCTGGTTATCCAGACAAATAAGAGAAATATTTCTGTTGGAAGACTTTGTAGCAAACAATAATGATAATCACATCAATCAAACAATTGCTTATAGGTCAGTGTCTCTTCCTTCTACTTGGATATTTTGTTGCTTGGGTTTACATTATAGTTGGACATTTGAGGTCTTGAAAGTTCTAAGGGAATACATGATTGGTCCCCAAAGGTGGCTCACAGGATCTGGACACAGGCAATCACTATCAGGTATTTATTCTCTGACCAGCCCAAAGACTTTGACACACCCAGCCAGTTGTATATCTCTCCAGCTCTTTGGGTCAGAAGAGGTATCTCAGTCCCCACATTAAGGGTGTTGCTACTGAGGCAGATAGAGGCTATGGCAGGCTATACCAGGCTGATAAACAACATGTTGATTGCTCTTCTGCTGGGTGAAATGTCTCCTGTACTGTCATGAACCCAGAGGCATAGCTCTGTTCGGCATGTCTGACAGGGCACGTCCATTGGGAAGGGGGTCCTATGATTGGCTCTGTTCCCCAAGAAAAGAAGATAAAGTGACAGGTTGGCAGCTGATCATGTCCCACTTCTGCATATTTATATGATATTTCTTTCCTGCCCTTATCCCTTCCCATCAAGGAACAAGCCTCTGGCTGCAGTTTTAAATGAAGCATAAAAAAAGAACTGTCATGGAAAAAAGAACTGTCCAAACCTTTCAGACCAAGGGTAAAATAAAGCACAGATGAATCCTTTTCCTGACAAAATAATTATGTATTAGAGCGGAAAGAATATGAGGCTAAGTTAGAAGGCTTGGATTCAAGTTATAGGTCTGTTATTTATTAGTTGTGTTACTTGAAGCAAATCACTTCTCTCTGAACCTCATCTGTAAAAATCTATGAGAGTTGGACTAAATCACAAGGTCATGTGTAGATCTAGATTTGGAAGGGATCACAGAGACCATGTAGTGTAATCCCCCCATTTTGTAGATATAGAAACTGAGGTCTAGAAAGGTTAAATCACTTAGCCAAGATCATGGAGAAAGTAAATAGGGCTGGCATTTGAATTGATGAACTTTGGTTTTAGAGTCAATTGTCATTCCACTGTGCCACAAGGAAACAATTTACATAGCAATCTAAATTTTGCAGAGTATTTTATCTATGTTACATCATCAGATTCTTGCAACAACCCTGTGAGAAAGGGACTGTCATCTCAATTTTACAGGTGAGGAAACTCAGGCTGAATGGTATTAATTGACTTGCCTAGAGTCACACAACTAGTAATTTTCTGAAGGGGGATTTGAACTCAGGTCTTCCTGATACCAAGCCCAGCACTCTACTGTGCCACCTAGATGATTGCTAAGGTCCCTTTCAGGGTGAAAACACAATGCAAATGTGAAGTAAGAAAAAAAATGATGATTCTATTAGCATATGAACTAGCCACTTAGGGTATTGTTGACCTTATATTTCTTGGAGTAATTATTTTGCATGTCAGCTAAAGTAACAGGATCTCTTTTACTGTACTTTGTATTTAGACTAATCACATGAATCAGAGCAATTAAAAACCACCTTTCTTACTATTTAAAACATTTAATTTCCTTGATGAAGCAGCTATGTGTTGCATTGGTTGAGTTGAAATCTGGCTTCAGACACTTAGTAGCTGTGTGACCCTGGCCAGGTCACTTAACCGTGTTTTCCTCAGTTCCTCGTCTATAAAATGAGCTGGAGAAAAAATGGCAAATGATTCCAGTATCTTTGCCAAAAAAATACCCAAATGGGGTCACAAAGAGTGGGACACAAATGAAATGACTGAACAATAATAACATTAACTTTCCCATACATTGCCATTGGAGAGAAACAGGAATTATTACACCCATCTGATAGAGATAGAAACCAAAGCATAAAGTAATGAATGGTTTTACATCCCACAGTATCACTGGTGATGTTTTTTTCTTAGATGTTAGTACATTCTAAACAGACTAGTGAAATGACGTGTAAATCAGTATAGTCTAGTTCAGAAGTATAGAACACCCAGACTGCAATACTCCTGAATGTGGCTAAACAAAATTAAAATGCAATTGAGAAATATTTAACAAGATAAAAAATATATAATAGAGCATAGATAATGTCAATATGTGTTTTTCTAAATTAATACCGGTCTACAGGGATCCTTATGTATGCTTTAGTGGCCCCTATTTTTATTTAAGTTTGACACACTTGGTCTAGTGGATGACATGGAATTTGGAGTCAAAAGACCCAGGTTTGAATCCTATCAGTGGGCTACAATAAAAAGAGCAGTGGATTTGAAGTCAGAGGACCTGTGTTCAAATCCTAGTTTTTATCTCTTACCACTTGTATGACCTTGGGCAAATCATTTCATCTTTCTAGACTTCAATATCCTCATCTGTAACATGAAGGGGGGTGACTAGATGACCTCTAAGTACACTTTCAGCTCTAAATTTATTATGAGTTATAGCATAAGCCATGGCTATGCTGTGGGACAAGTCACTTAACTTATGTGGGTATCAGTTTCATCATCTATGAAATGAGGTTGTTGGATTACATGGCCTTTAAGGCCCCTTCAAGCCTTAAATCTATGGTTCTATGAGCCTATTATTAGATAACTTCTAAGATCCCTTCTAACTCTAAATCCTCTTACTGGAAGATACTGGAGATCATTAGACCTAATGGTCCCAGACCAAATATCTTTGTCACTATACCTGAACGACTGACTCCACCTTCCTTATAACAGAATACCAATAGCAAAGGGCTGTTTATAAAACTCACTTGGTGTCTCATTGCAAATTTCACTTTGCAGAAAAAGGTCACAGCGTTGTGAACTAACTTCCACTGTAAGAGTGCCTGGGAGTATGGTTGGAACCCTAGCTGCTTGGTTTGTGTACAGACTGCAAGTGGTTCGAGGATACTGTGTGCTTGCAGCACAGAGGTAGGTGCCTGAGTCTTTAGGCTGGGAGGCCCTGATAGTCAGAGAGCTGTTACGGTTGTTTTTGTTGAATGTGGCTGTGAACCTTTCCTCCTGCTTTGTGGCTGCACTGGAAAACAATGCAAACATAAACTTCAGGCTTTCCCCCACTTCTTGTCTATACCATAATATTCTGTCCCAACTTTGGCTTGAATAATTACAATGGAGAGTACAGCTCTTTCCTTCTTGGATGGTCAAGGATGGGGGGCTCTGCTCCACATTTCCTTTGACACTCACCCCTGTTTGGAAAGATAATGTTAGATGTAAGAAAGAGCAATTTTATCCTTAATCTAATTTCTTATAAAGAACCCCAAATGAAACATACTAAAGTACTCCTCTGCCTTACTCTCACTCCCATTGTGGAGAATATCTCCTAGATAAATGTCCTATTCTTTATAGAAAAACAAAACAAACAAGAAAAACAATAATAACAACAACTCCAGAAACACCCTCTTCCCTTCTTTTTCTTTCCACTTGACTCACAGTTCAGCCACAGCCACAGAATCACTGGTGTGGATCTCAGAGCTTTCTTCATTCTTCCAATACGGTCAAGTAAGTGAAAGGAGTGTTGAACTTGATACACTGGATTTGAAGTCACAGTACCTGAGTTGGAATTCTGGTCCTACAATTCCTGCTACTGTGACCTTTGGGTATATCACTTAACCTCTACAGGCCTCAGTTTCCAAATCTGTAAAATGAGTGAGTTGGAGAAGATGACCTCTATGGCTCCTTTCAGTTCTAGATCTATGATTTTATGATTCCTATTTGTACACACTGAATGCTTCAGTCTGCAACAATAGCAATTTGTCTGCCTTATATTTTTTCTTCACCAGAAAATAGAATTCTTAGCTTTTTTGCCTAGCCAACCAGAGTTTGTCATCTCATAAGCTCACACATTCAACCCTCCCACTCACCTAGGGTTTTCCTTGTAGACGATTTTATAAGTGAAAACACTGCTCTCCTGAGGTCATATGGTGAATCATTGAGCAAATGTTCACTAGACTATAAGGTAAATTTATTTTAATACCAGCAGATTTTTTTAAAATAGGAGAAATGTATTCTTTAAAAGTTGCATGTAAATTAAATTATTTTAAGTCATCAGAAGAAAAGTTTTTAAGGTATCAAAAATCCTTCTCACTTCTCTCCTCCTATTCAACTTCTATACATCCTTCAAGGCCCAGTTCAAATCCTGACTCTTCCATGTTTTCCAAGACTATTTTATCACATGCTCATCTCTCCCTTCAATAGATAAATGAGTTAATCAAATATTTACTCTACTCAAACTATGTGCCTAGCACTGTACAAAACACATTTCAATTTCATTCGAAAAACATTTGTTATAGGACATAAGCTTTAACATTTATTGAATGCTTACTATGTGTTAGTCACTAGGGGTTCTGGGCAAAATGTTGTCCTGCCCTCACATCTGTCAAATGGAAAGGTTGTATTTTGTCATATCTTCTAGCTCTGACATTCTATGATGCTATGGTTTTGTGGTCTTAGAAAATTCAGAGAATCATGGGATTTACTGTAGAACTAAAAGGGGTGTAAGAGACCATCCAGTTCAATCGCTTTGTTTTGTTGTATTTCAGTTGTTTTCAGTTGTGTCTGACTCTTCATGACCCCATTTGGGGTTTTCTTGGAAAAGATACTGGAGTGGTTTGCCATTTCCTTCTCTGGAACATTTTACATATGGGGAAACTGAGGCAAACAGAGGTAAGTAACTTGCCCAGGGTCACAAAGCTAGTAAGTATCTGAGGCCAGATTTGAACTCTGGAAGATGAGCATTCCTGACTGCAAACAAAGCACTCTATCCACTGTGTCACCTACCTGCCTTTTGTTTTAGAGATCAGGAAATTAAGTCCCACAGAAGTTGTGATTTTATCTACCTGACAGACAGTAAGTAGCAGTGTTACAACTAAAAAAATAAAATCTTTTGATTCCAAATTCAGTACTCTTTTCTGCTGTAGTATTTCAATTCAAGTAATTCAATAAGGAAGGAAAATGAATCACTTTAAAAGAGAAATATTGTATTTGTTTTAGCTCATAACATTAAAAGCTCAAGTTCACTTGCACTATAATTAGAGAGGCAGGCAGTTTTCACTGCAATAAGAAGGGAAATATTTACACTGGTGCTTGAGCCTGAGCCTTACCTCTTTGAAAGCAGGAATCATGTCTTACATTTTTCTTGCATAGCTATGAGTGACAGTTAAAAGGTGCTTGGCTGATGAAAAGGGCTCCTTACTCCATCTTGGAGAACCCCCACTAGTCAATTTTCAAACCAGCCACAAAAAGATAATAAAAAGATAACATGCCTATGGCAACTGCCTCACAAAGTGTAACTCCAGCTCAGTTGCAAACCTTTCTTGACCAGAACAGCTTACTCATTGTGCTTGTAACTAAGAGTCCATAGTCCTTGGTTCTTTCTCTACTTTTGAAAGGCTTAAAAATATGAATCAATAAAATTAATAATTTTATTTTGTTTATCTTGAGCTTCCAACTAAAGTGAATTTCTTTAGTTTATAGATGTATACTTGTGAATATATGCATATATGTGGATGTATGTATGAATACATGCATGTGTGTATATGTATGTATGTATGTGTGTGGATATACATATTTTTGAAATCTACTTCTCTCTCCTGAGATCCATGGTGGAATGGGGGTATACTCTATCACCTATGTACCACCTTTCTCAGTTACATCTGAGTTATAAAATATATAAATCAACAATAAAACAGTTAACCACATTTTAAAAATCATAGATGAACTATTTAAAAAATAAATTTGAAATAGAATAAAACTAATTTTAAACTAGGATTGGGGAAAATATTTGGTTGGCTACAGGCAGAACTTCATTCAAATACCAAATAAGATGAAAACTACCTGGGTAGATAAAAGCAAATAGTATATTTGGAGATGCAGCTATTTTTTTTCTCTTCCCCTTCATAAGGTTGGGGCAGAAAGAGATTATAATCACCTTGATTAATCTGCATAGAACAGTGGGAAATGTATGATCTCTTTCGAACCCAACCAGAAGGTAATGTCCTACTAATCTTGAAGAAGAAAAAACCAATCTTCTACCTTATAATAGGAACCTCAAACCACTTGCTGTTTTTCTAGATGTTGTTCCATTTAAACACAATAGAAAATTTTAAAGACGTGCACTTTTCATGTGATTCCCTTGTCAATAGCTGTACCTTTGTCATCCTATTTGGGATGAGATTGATATTCAGATAAATTCCTGAGGAATTATTTATAAATCAATTCATATCCCTGCCAGAACAAGACATATTTAAAGCAATGTACATTTTAAATAAATTTAAATACCTTATTGAATCCTCAGTGTAATCTCTCAAGGACATCCCTTATTTTGGACTTTATAGGAGAAAGATGGGTAGATTGATGGAGTGAATTAGAATGAACTGATATCTGAGAGAAGGCTTAGGGATTCCAGGAATGAAGAGATTGTTTCTTAAGCCTTGTGGGAATAATGACTAGTAATAGGACTGGGATGAAAACCTTCATTCCTCTCTAAGAGTAATGTTGAAACATCTCCCTCTCTTGCTCTCTCTCTCTCTCTCATACACACACACACACACACACACACACTGTAATCCCATTTAATATGAAAAACTTAGATAGGTACCATTAAGTAACCCTGGGAGATCATGCTAAGGTATCAGTCATAGCTTCTGGGGCCTCTCTCAGGTTTGGTGGTCACTGTTATGATTGACCCCTTTGTGTTTGCCCCTCACACATGTCCTAGAATCCTTTTTGTAGTCTAGGGGATTGGTACGGACTTATCACTTAATATTTAAGGCTCAGCCCCCATCCTACTTTAGGAAATTCCTTACATCATACTCTCACATCTGCATTTCATTTAAGATTATTTACAAAGGTATATCTGAATATAGCCTTTTCATTCTAATATGAGAAATGAATAATAATAATAATAATAATATGCATACATCTATATTTATATCTCTCTCTCTATCTGAAAGCCTCCAGTAGGGATATCTTTTCCTAAGCCACAAGATCCTTCTCAAACCAGTCACCCAACCGAGCTAGATCTCAGGATCAAAATAATCCAGTTCTGATCCAAATCTCCCATGGAAGCTGCTTTGGGGAGAAGGAGTTGTCAGTCACTCACACACTTCCTCGATTAGGCTAGATGTTGGGAGTCCTAACTGAATCCTGTCAAATTGCTGCTTTACTTTCTTTGCTTTCACTCTTGTTCCCCTTCTGATTCTTGTTAATCACTCTTCTCCTGGCCACCTTTCTCTTCTGGCTTGGCTCTGAATACATTCACTTGGGTTAAAATCTTGCATCTGACCCCGCACCCCAATGCTTACTACTTATGAGAATGTGGACAAGTCATTTAGTTTCCTCATCCTTAAAGTGAGGAGGTTATACGAGGTAGCCTCTAAGTTTCCTTCCTACATCTATGATACTATGATATCAAGTAGTTGATAAGCTCAATCAACATAAAAATGGTGCCACCACCACCACCACCTCCCTTCCAGGTAAACATCAGATTGGGTCTAAGAGCTATAGACTTTAGCTAGCCTTCTCTCAACTTCTTGTATTTATCAATGAAGAAACATAGAAATTTGTGCAAGCCTGTGCAAGTCACTTAAGCTCTGTCTGGCTCAGTTTTCTCATCTGTAAAACGAGGATAAAAATATCTACTTCACAAAGTTGTGAGGATCAGATGAGATATTTGCAACCCTTAAAACACTATATAAATGCTATTTATTATTACTGAGGGCCAACTATTGTGATAGATGAGATGGGAAATACTAGAGAAATGTAAGTTATGGCCCTTGTCCTCATAGGGTATTCTGCTCAGAGAGGCAAGATATATGTATGTATATGTAAATGTTTATGTGAATGTGAATGTGTATGTGTATGTGTATGTATATGTGTATATATAAAATAGCATCAGGTCTGACTGTACAGCCCTGATCAAGTCGCATAACTTTTCAGTGCTTCAGGCAAAGTATCTAAATCTATAACTTATAAAACAGTTTCTGATCTATATTAGCAAAGACAGTTTCCTAGTTGAGGTTTCTTTACTTCAAGGAAATCATAGTACCAGATGTTTTAAAAGAAAATGAATTTTAAAAAATATTAGTTAAGTACTTACTATATGCAAAGAACTAGGAATATAAATAGAAAAACCAGACAATTCTGGCTCTCAGGAAGCTCACATTCTAAAGGAATAGACAACACATATAAGGGTCAGCTGTAAGTCAGTTGAAAAGATTCCATAGTCCTTAGGGTAGAGCGGTGAAACAGATGATTCATCTTCATTAATATCATTGCTGCTGATAAAATCATGGGGAGTTTGATGTTGGAATGTTTGATGATATCAAGTACTTTGGTGGAAGAACTGCCCCCCCCCATCTTTAATATCAGTGGCTGCTAAGGAAATGAGGTTACAGCACCATCAGAAGCAGTTGCTAGGTCACATCTCCAAAGGGTTTGATTCCTGGGATGGTAGGGGCTGGGCTGGGAAGTAAGACCATTTGGGGGGGAGGGGTTGGAGGGGAAGGGGTGTTGCTACAATCAGGGCACTTGGGCTTCTGTGACTTTAGTGGCAATAGATCAGCAATTGGTGTTGGTGTTGGTGAAGAAAATGGACCCCTTCTCTGCAGTGATTTCACTTTTCAGTGATGCTGTTAGATCTGTGCTGGTATCAGGGCTTGTGGTACAGAGGACATTGTTATTCCCAAAGCTCTTGGGTACAGAGTCTTGGGCTACCTTGTCTGAGGACAAGTGACAATTGAGGCGATGGTGGTGGTCAGCCTTTCTCTTATATGCTACCTCTTCTCTCTTTCCAAAGGTTGGCTTTCCTGTACTGTAGGTGTCATTTAGAAAAATTAAAACCCAAAGTTCTAGAAGAGCCCACAGATAGGGTAAGATAAAATGGCTGAAATAGGGAAATTAATGATAGAATAATAGTAATAGCTAACATTTAAAGAATTTACTATGTGCAAGGCAATGGGCTAAGTACTTTATGCTATATTTGCTTTATAATGAGATGAAAACTCTCATTTGATCCTCATGACAACCCTGGGAGGGAAGCCCCTTTATCATTGCCACTTTACAGATGAGGAAGCTGAGGCAAATGGGGGTTAAGTGACTTATCTAGGGTCACATAGCTACCAATTATTTGAGGCCATATTTGAAATCAGGTTTTCCTGACTTCAGGCCCAGCTCTCTAACCACTGTATTGCCTAGTTAAGAGGGGAGCTGGGGCCTAAAAATAGGCAATCTTTGCATAGGCAGGAAGAGAAGAAGAAAGGAGGCTGTTCCAGGTGGCCTAAACACCCTCTTAATTACCACTCTTCAGTGTGACTTCATTAAGTAGGAAGGGGTTTCTCACCTTCAAAGGGAAGCTAGGAAGAAAATGTATTGGTATCAAGATTCTTATTTTCAGTCTCTCCTGTTCTCTCCATCATATATGTAACCTAGGTCTCAAGCCTTACATTTGCATAATACTCTTCTCATTGGTGGAAAGAACAATTATGCTTCATGTTCCATGCTTAAGTTAGGGCTGGGCTTGCTGAGAGCTTGCAGAAGGAGAGATTCTTGTTTCTTTGTTTTTTGTATTTGTATTTGTTTATTTATTTGTTTATTTATTTATTCATTTATTTTTTTGCAGGGCAATTGGGGTTAAGTGACATGCCCAGGGTCATAGGGCTAGTAAGTGTCAAGTGTCTGAGGCCAGATTTGAACTCATGTCCTCCTGAATCCAGGGCTGGTGTTTTATCCACTGTGCCACCTAGCTGCCCCGAGATCCTTGCTTCTTTTGACTTCCTCCTTAGAAGCAGGATATACTTAGTTCCAGGTCCTCTTTAGGGAGGGGTCCATGGAGAGAGAAAAAAACTCTGGGAAAAAGTCGAGGTGTAGAGGATCCGGTATCTCAAGCACATCCTTGTTGCCAGCTTGCCTTACTAGAATCTTTTTCCTCCCCTTGGCTCAGTTCAGGGACATACAATCTCTCCCTTATGGTTGAACTGAACATATCTCATTCCCAGTGAAAAAACTCATTCACTCTGTCAATTGTCTGGTATGTCCTAACCTGTTAACTTCTCTAATAGCTCTTTTCTATCAGCTTGGATAATTATTTTTACCTTCAATGTTGGCTATGTATGATGATCTTTGTATAACTAAAATTTGGTGGGAAGGGAGTTAAGCCTTGAAATATAGCTTAGGGCCCTCCTTCCATATTAAGAGATGGTCCAATGGCTTGAACATAAAAATTATTTCCCGCAGACCAATGATTTTGGGGGAGGGAAACAAGCAGATAAATGTAATTCTAGCCTGGCACCCCCTCTATGAGGAAAACAGAGTGGCCAAATTTGTGGCCTCAATTTCTTTCTCCCCACCCTCTTCCAAGGAATCCAAGTCACCCTTGTAGAAGGGTAGGCAGAGGTCACTCTAGAGATATCTATTCGCTCCTTCTTGTGTGCCACAGCTAGACAATTCCATGGGGGCACACATGGGCAACACATACCTTACCTATAGTAACAAATTCTTCCTAAATGAATGGTTATATAATGTTTCCCAGAACACACTCTTGCCCCACTTCCCCAAAATGTATATAACCTGATGATAGCCACAAAGAATATTACAGCCAGACAAGGGCCTCAACAAAGAACTGAAGACCCAGAATACAAGTACTATGGATTTTCTCCCAGGCACTTCCAGACACAAGAACGTGTTTGACTCTGGTTTTGTAGATCTAGTCTCATGCAATCCAATTATTTCATGCAAGGACCAGAGTCTCCAGATCAGTTTGTGAGATACAGCAGTACAAAAATGTTTTTCCAAATTATTTCCCCTCACATACATCTCTTATAGGGGCTGGTGATACGTCACCCTTCCTGAAGAAAACTGGTATGAACAAGGCCTGGATCACTTCCTAAGTGTGACAATAAGTCTTTTCAGATGGTCTATGGACTTTAGTCATAGGGTATGGGACCTCGATAAAATTTTGAGCCAATTCAGGTTGGAGAGATTCGAGTGCCTGCCATTGGAAAGAGAAAACATTCCATCTATATTCCTAAGAAGGAATAAGCTAGGGGGAGGGAGGGAAGAAAAGAGTTGAGGTCTGGCCTTGGCCTTGGCCTCAGTCTACTCACCCTTCCCTTTTGATTTAGGAAGATTTTATGGCCTTCCAAGGATTAAAGGATTATGGATTTTCCATCTTCCCATCTATCCTATCAGAGTTCCTGGATTGGCTGAAGACTGTCGGCATTAGAAGGCAAAAACAGACTGGATGAGGTGAGGAAAGCAGCATGAAGGCTCTAGAGAAAGCTCAGCAGAAAATATACACCATCCCTAAGGGGAAAATCTTGCCACATGTGCTGGATTCTACATTCCCTTGGATTCTGTACTTATGGGAGAGTATGTCACAGACTGTTGGGGAGACATTTTGTACCAACTATTTTTATTTTACCACTTTAATAAATACCCCTTTTAAAATGCTAATTAAGTCAGGATGACTAATTGATTTAAATTGATAATCATGGTTGGAAGTACACTGATGAAAGCTCATTAGCTAGAACATTGGAGAGATAACCTTCAACCCCTCAAGGCTACCCCTGAACTCTGAGGTCTCATGTAGTAATCTTGCTCTGAAGACCTGCTCCTTAGTGAGGGAGAGAGTGAGGTAGTAGCTCCAGAGCATGTTCTATACTTGCTTCCTAGCAATTTTAAGCTAATAATTAATGGAGAAATAAGATATGTTACCTATTGCCTCTACTTCTGAACCTATGCTGTGCTATATTTGAGTGCAAATTGGTTCCAGTTGGTTCAAAAGTTGAAGAAAGGAAAAAAGAAAGGCCCAGGGAGAGTCTGGATCTTTCCATGGCTGACCTTGTGAATTTATTATTCACCACATACAACTCAGGCATGATCTCATGCCTTTGAGTTGAAGTCCGTGAAGTATTTTATCTATACATTTTTCTGAGCCCAGGAGCTCAATTTTCCATACCAACAGCTACTTAGGGTAAAGGTCTCATGATTTATGGAATGTATAATAAAAGATGATCAACACCTCTTGCAGCCCCTCCCCACATTCCTTAAAGGGCCATGCAAAGTCACCAGCCTCACTCTCTCCTCTAGAGCCATCTGGTTCCAATGGCAAGATATATTATCAGGACAACTGGAGACGTCCCCAAATGCAGTGGGAGACCTTGGACCCAGATGGCTTGGGAGAAGAGAGTGAGACCGTTTGTTTTTGCATAGCCCTTTCTCACTTAAATCCAATTCATTGCAAGACATGACATCTGTCATGGTCCGCTTTGAGAACAAAGGACAAACAATAACATCCCCCCAAAAAACAAACAAACAAACAAAACCAAACAAGATAAAACAAATCAACAAACATTTATTAAAAGCCTGATGCATTGTAGACACTGTGGTAAGTGATGGTGGCACTGTTTTAATAATGAAAAATAGGTACTATTTGTCTATGGCCTGAATTTTTCATCTAACTTTTAATACTGCTCTCCATTCTTTTTGGTCTCAGAACCCCTTCATACTGTTAAAAATGATTGAAGATATGTCAAAGAGCTCTGGTTTATGTGAGTTACATGCATTGATATTTATTGTATTAGAAATTAAAATGTTTTAGTATTATTGTGAACATAGTTTTCACCTTTCAGACCCCCTGAATTTATCTCAGGGGCCCCACAGGGAACACTGGATTATACTTTCAATTATACTTTCAATGCTCTGAAGAATGATTTCTATATGGGTGCAGTGAATAGGTAACCATTCACTTAGGGCTTTATCCCCCCTCACAACTTTACATATTGAGGTTTCTTGCATCTGTGAAATGGATTACCAGGGAAGTAGAGAGGGACTGGGAGATGCTTCCACTAGAACAAAGGTATGACAAACAGAGCCTAGTTCCAAATCACAATGTACCAAACCGGAACTCTGATAGAAGAAACAACCTGGTGCAATGGGAAGAGAACTAATTATTGGATTTAGAAAATGTGGTTTCAAATCTTGACTTTTCGGCTTAGTAGATGTGTGACTGTAGACACATCACTCAATTCTCTAAACTTCAGTTTCCACATGTTTAAAATGGGGCTAAATAGTACTGACACCACCTGACCCTCAGAGGTATGTGAAGGAAGATCTTTGTTCTAATTGAATTGTGTGTGAGAGGGTGCATTTTTTTTTGTGGGGCACAAGGGTCACCCAGCTAGTAAGGAAGATCTTTGAAAGCCTGAAAATACTGTGTGAATATGAGCTTTTCCAATGTAATAGTTACCTCTATTTACAAGGAAAGATATCTATGAAATGCTTCCTCAGGTCTACACAACCTTGCTGTACTGTTTAGTCTGTTGGATTGAATTAAATTATGTGTACCCCAGCAGTGAGTGAGATTAGAGGCTGAGCCACAGGGTTTGTGCACAGCCTGCAGGTGCCCGGGGATCACTGTGCCTCCACTGCACAGAGGTAGGTGGCTGAGTCTCCCCTCTGGGACTCACTGATGTGCAGCGAGTTTTTCCGGTCCTTCGAGTTCATCGTGGAGCTGAATCTTCCTATCCTCTTTGTTCCCGAAGCAATGAAAAACAAGGAGACGGGGCCTTCCCCAGAATTTTGTTTGAACCACTGCAAATTAGTCACAGTACTTGACCAATTGCATTCCAGTGTGGCAATGTCTCCCTCCTGGAGGCTCAGGACTTGAGGATATTGATCCACCTTTATCTGCCCCCATGCCCCTGGCCAGAGAGAGAATAACAGATATAAGTGATGGTCAGGAGGAATAACTGTGAATCTTTCCAAACCAGTGACAATATCCCCAACAATGGCTTGTCAAGAAACAAAGAACTTATCCCCTACTGTCAAATTCAGCTGTATAATTCCCTAGCACATCCCCTTCTATTGAACATTCTCAACTCACAGAAAAACTGTATCCATAGGATCATCAGGGAAGTACCCGACTTCCTCTTCATGATTCTTTCCCAGATGTTAAGGACACTCAGGTACAAATGTTTCTGGCCTTCAATCTGGAAGGTGTCTTCTTTTGGGGAGCTAGTTGGTTCTATCAGACACGCTCTGAACCAGCAGCTGAGAGACTCTGTCTTCTGAGTTCTATATTTGGAAGTTCTGCCCCCTACATCTCAGCCCTCAGAACTGGCAGAGACTTGATCTTTCCATTTTCTTTCATCTTTCTTTGAAAACACCTGACAGATAGCTTGGGCTTTTACCCTGACCATAGACTCAGCCCTAGCCCCTTGTCTGACTCAGGGCCTCTCCTATTCTGGTCCTGATACCTTATTTGATATAATTTAGGAAGGGGGAAAGGGACTCCCTGTGGAAATTTTCTTTGCAGTGAATTTAAATACTTGGGATAAGTACTTAAATTTTAAACTATTAAAATATAGCATATGATTCTAGGGAGGTTTCAGTGTATTTTTTTTTGTATTTCTAGAAAGGAAATAATTTCACTTCAAGGGGACAATTTCTCCTGGAGGGTAAGAACTGATTATAAAGTGTTCCTATTTCTTCCATTATATTTTTCTTTATCATTACCTTTTATACCTTTACTCATGAGATCATAGGTTTAAAGCCAGAAGGATCCTCAGAAATCATCCAATTCAACTAGTTCATCTAGTTGATTTTACAGATGAGAAAACTGAGGCCCATGGACTTGCTCTTCCCATTTCTCTTTCCATTAAAAAAAAGAAAAAACATTCTATCTGATTCTCACTGATCCATAACTCTGTCCCTGTATGTGTATTGGATGTGGGTTAGAAACAGAGCTGCAAAAAGGCTAAGAGCAGTGAGACACACGGTGAAAAGGTAAGACAGAGAGGAGTGAATGAATTGCTTATTTGGCAGAGCAGCCACAGGCTACTTCCTGGGAGTTTATCAAGAAAAGAATATTCAACTAAGGAGAGAAAGTGCTGACATGGCTGAGAGAAGGGTTATTTCTAGACACCAGATGTTGGTTCCTTCTGAAGAGCTAACCCCTCTTAGATATTTCCTTTCCACTCCCTCCCTCTCCCCTTTCCCCTTAAAATAATTAATGCCATTTCATACCACTCTACCTATGCGTAGGAAGCCCTGCTTGTTCTGGGAATTGTACAACAGATAACAATAATAACTATTATTTGTGTAACACTTCAAAGTTTCCAAACATGTCATTATTTCATTCAATCCCCATTTTGTCGATGGAGAAACTGAGGCTGAGAGGGGTGAAGTGACTTGAAAAGAAACACATAGCTCATAAGTTTCTGGGGCAGGATTTAAACTTTAGTTGATTCTGGCTCCGAGTCTAACACTCAATGCACCGCGACACCTCGTCATCTCAAATGGCAGTGAAATTTGACTGAGGAAGTTGGGAAGGAAAACTCAGTAAGAGCCTCCTCCCTGTTTCTCCCAATGTGTGTATGGAGAGGTAACATCCCTTCATCCCTTTCATCCACAGGAGGCCTTATATAGTCTCTGGCTATTGTTTGTTCAGTAGTTTTTCAGTCAAAGACACTGGAGTGGTTTGCCATTTCCTTTTCCAGCTCATTTTGACAGTTGAGGAAATTGAGGCAAACAGGATTAAGTTACTGGGCCAGGGTCACATGGCTACTAAGTGTCTGAGGCCAGATTTGAAATTATAAAGATGAATTTTCCTGACTGCAGCTGTAGCACTATATCCACTGCACCACCTCACTTTCCCATATCCTCTGGAGCATATTCCTATGGAAGGGGTAGAGATGAATATAAGATCCTCTTCCTTCCCTGACACAACCTCCAGGCTCCAAACACTCTTCTTTTCAAATGAAGCATTTTAGGATTGTAGGTGCAATAGCCCCATCTTGTGACACAATGAATTAACTAGATAGTGAGCTCTCTTCTAAGGCCTCCCTAACAGAAACTCTGCTTCAGCTCAATTGGAGGGGAGACATTTTTCTCAGGCCTACCTGCAGGTACCTCCAATGACTTAGTTCCTTGGAATGTCAGGATTTTGAAGAGGGCCTGGCCAGGATCAAGGGATGAGTCACTTCCCTCTTAGATTGTTTGGTGCCATTTGACACGGTTATACTTAGTTCCACTCTAGAGAAAAGGTCTATAGTAATTGGAGACCCAGCTCCATTTTCTCAACCAATTTGCTCAACTTAGATAATTTCTACTCCCTTTGGGACATCAAGACTTTAATCATGTTTTTAATTCCTTTTTTGTGGGGAAGTGAGGGTTAAGTGACTTGCCCAGGGTCACACAGCTAGCAAGTGTCAAGTGTCTGTGGTCACATTTGAACTCAGGTCCTCCTGAATCCAGGGCTGGTGCTTTATCCACTGTGCCACCTAGTTGCTCTTATGTGTTTAATTTCACAGTTGAATTTCTTTCACTTTTGTTCATATTCCTGCTCTTCTTTTCTCTAAAGGCCCATTCCAATAAATATTATTATTGAAGATCTAATTAAAAGAACTTAGGTAGGTCAAAATGTTGTATTGTTATGGCGTTGTTAGTGTCTGTCTTTTCATGACCTCATTTGGGGTTTTCTTGCAAAGATACAGCTCATTTTATGGATGAAGAAACTAAGGCAAACAGGATTAAGTGACTTGCCCAGGGTCTCGCAGCTAGTAAGTGACTGAATATAGATTGGAATCCATGAAGATAAATCTTTTTTACTCCAGGTTTGACACTCAATCTACTGTGACACCTAGCAGGTCTCTTACCTAGTCAAAAAAAAAAGATAGATAAGTTGGGGGAAGACCTTGGCGTTTCTGGCCAAAGAGATATAATTGGTATTTAGACCCACTCTGAGCCATCAAAATATAAGGATAAAATCAGCAACAAACTTCAAAGATCCAGAGAATCTCAGGGAAGATTATGGGAAAATATAACAGAAAAAACATTCAGGTCATAAGTTGAATATGAGATAGCAACATAGTACTGTTAGTAAAAAGGAAAAGCTAATATGAAAACTGAGAATTATTATAGGGACTAGTCATATATGTGTGTGTTAGAGAGAATTATTATAGGGACTAGTTTTTTTCTGCAATACAAATATACATATATATATATATATATGAAATCTCTCCATATATGAAATCATCTTTTCAAGATGATTCAGTTACGTCTGACTCTTTGTGACTCTGGGGTTTTCTTGGCAAAGATACTGGAGTGGTTTGCCATTTCCTTCTCCAGCTCATTTTACTAATGAGGAAACTGAGGCAAACAGGGTGAAGTGGCTTGTCCAGGGTCACACAAATAGTAAGTATCTGAGGCCAGATTTGAACTCAGGAAGAGGAGTCTTCCTGACTTTAGGGCTGGCATATTATCCACTGAGCTACTTACTATCCTTTGTGTGTGTGTGTGTGTGTGTGTGTGTGTGTGTGTGTGTGAGCGCACACGCAGAGCATTAAAGAGGATCAGGAAAGGCATCCTCAAGAAGGTGGGACTTTACCTGAAACTTGAAGGAAACAAGAGAAGCTGGAAGATAGAGACTAGGACTTGAGCGTGCTAGGCATGAGGGCCAGCAGTAAAAATGTCCAGTCAGGAGGACCATCTACTTCAAGGAACAGCACTGGGTTACAGAGTTATTGTTTGTTGTTTTTGCTCATCCTGCGTTTTCGAAAAGGATCAACCATACCATGAGGGTGATGTCTTGACTTGTGTGAGAATTGGATTTAAGTGATGTAAAACTGTGCAAAGTCATCACCCTCTGTCTTTCCTCCAGAGTCATCCAAGTCCAGCAGCAAGACAAAAGTCAAGATGGCTGGTCATAGCCTGGGATGCAATGGATGACCTTGGCTTTTCTAAATTAAGCTCTTTCCCAGGGCTAGCAACTGTTTTCCAATTTAAGGTGACATATTTAGGGTTGGACGGGTCCTCAGAAGCTTTGTAGCACACCCCCTTCAATTTGTACATGAGGAAAATGAGGCCCAAATAGCTTAATGACTTGCCCAAGGTCACTCAAGTAGTAAGTGACTGAAGGATGATTTGAATCCAGATCCTCTGAGTCCAAAGTCAGTGGCCTTTCCACTATACAGCTGATAGCCTTAAAGAATTGCCTGGGTTACTGAGAGGTTAAATAATTTTCCCAGGGTCATCTAACCAGAATGTGGCAAGTCTGGACCAGAACTCAGGTACACCTCACTCTAAGGCCAACTCTCTTTTCCCTCCACTATAGACATATAGTAAGTGCTTAATAAATGTGTTTTGAATTTACGTCATAGATTTTTTAAACACAAGAAATGAGAGACAATGAAAGGAATAAAAGAATTGCCTTCTCTAGAAGGCAAGAAAGATGACTATTTTGCATGTAGGCAGTAAAATAGATTAAAGAAATGATACCTCAAGGTCTTGTTAATCCCAAGGGCTCCATGAATCTTTTCTGCAACTGTGATCCATGCCCCCAAAAGTTTTATTTTTGGCTGCTCAGAGTCAAGCCATATACCCACTCATTTTCAACCTCTTTGGGGTGATACTTGTTGAATTTCTCTATTTACCCAGGCCTGACATATTCCACAAGGTTTTGGTCAAAGTGATGCTTCATGGGAGCTGTGGCCTTTTGAAATCTCAGCAGGGACCTTTTGCTACAAGCTTCTACCTTTTTCTGAGCTCTGAAGTGTCTGAATTGTAGAGTAGGTGGTGGTATGGGTGTAAGAAGACTGGAATGGTTGGAATGGACCAGATTATGGAAGACTTTAGAAATCAGAGGATCTCTGATCCTAGAGGCAAAAGGGAGCAATTGGAGTTGATCAAGTAGAGAAGTGAAATAGTCAGATGTGCTTTGGGAAGTTGAGTTTGACAGCACCATGGAAGGTGAATTGGAGCAGGGAGAACAACCAATGGGGCATAGTTCAGGGATGAGGTGAGGAGGGCCTGCATCAAGATACTGGCAATGTCAGAGAAGAGAAGGGGATGCATATAACAGATAATGTTTATTGTTCAGTTGTTTCATTCATGCCTGACTTTTGGGGTTCCATTTGGAGTTTTCTTGGAAAGATACTAGAGTGGTTTGCCATTTCCTTCTCCAGTTTATTTTTACAGATGAACGATATTATGAAGTTAGAAATGACAGAACTTGTCAACTTATTGGATATGGGTGTGTGTGAGAGTGAGAAGTTGAGGATGATACCTGGATTGCGAGTCCAGGTAACTGGGTTGGGGTCCAGATAATGGAGATAAGAAATAGTTTGGAGCCTATGGTGTAGGGAATGAAATTAGGAACTTGGAAAGTTAGAGCAGAAGAATTGTTGATGACTCAGATGAATTTACATACTATAAATTTATAGCGGCTAAAATCAGCTAAATTTTGCGACTTTATCTGGTGTCACTTAGCAACCCTGGAATAGGAGTTAACAATTATTATCTCATTTGGGCCTCACAATAACCTGAGAGGTAGGTGCTGTTTTTTTTATCCCTGTCTTACAGATGAGGAAACTGAAGCCAACAGTGACTTGCCCAAGGTCACATAGCTAGTAAATGTCTGAGGCTGAATTTGAACTAAAGTCTTCCTGGCTCCAGATAGATAGTTTCACCTTGGGACATGTTTTGCATTCCCTCACTACTAACACATGACATGAGTTTCTGAAAACTTCATTTGGTGTACTCATCTATTACCCGATGTGGGGAAAAGACTCAAAGATGTGAATACTTTTGAGGACTATGACTCATAAATGTCATTGTACATTCTTTGAGGTCAACAGTGAGAGTGTGTTTCCTTGGATAAAGTCATTGGTTTCCTTTCCAGACCCTCAGCTGAACTATCCGCAGGCATCTTTGGTACTCAGCCCACTTCCTCTCTGGGTTTTCTGCAGCAGGTAGGTGTCTGATCTCTCGTGTACTGAGGTTTTTGTACAGCTTCCTTGTCACATTTCTCACTGTGCTTCTCTCAGAGCACAAAAGTATACTGAAGAATCCCCCAGTTGTGAGGCAGAGATCATGAGACTGATGGAGGTGATTGCTTTCTGGAAGTTCACAGAATATCGGTCCTCACTTGCATTCTTTTGGCTGAAAGAATTCTGACGAATAAGGAAAATCATCTCCCCATTAGGAGACTGCTTGTACCAGAACAAATAATAATTACTGTCACTGGTGGAATACTTGCAGTTCAGACTCACAGACTTCCCCTCCTGCACAGATATCACTTGTGGGGTTTGAGTGACCTGCTGTGCCATTCCAGGTCCTGTGGAGAGATATCAAAAATGAGGCTAAGCAAAAGGAACCACAATCTAATATCTATCCCTCCCTCTCTCTCACCAGCACAAAGCCCTTTGACATGCCCAACCAATTTTCCATCCCTTCAGTTCCCTAGACCCCAGGAGTGACTCAGTTTCCCACTTGCTGACTTCTTACCAAGGCAGGTAAAGGCTAGGGCTATGAGTGCCCACAGCAGGTTGGGGAGTAACATAGTAGTGATCCTTCCCTCAGTGTAATGTGATTTATTCTTTACTGAAGCCTGGGGCATAGTCCTTCTTCAGAGCCTCAATTAAGGCTTCTACTAGTGCTGTCCCAGAATAGGAAATAGAGTGAGAGGTTGGCAGCCAATCATGATGCACCTTTGCAAGTTTATCTATTCCTCCCCATCCCCTCCCCTTTCTCATCAAGGAACAAGCCTCTGGCTGCACTTTTAATTGAGATAGAAAAGAAGAGTTGTTCAAACCTTACTTTGTCCTTGGTATGAAGGAAGGAAGAGGGAGGAGTAAGCTCACCAGGTCATTTAAATGAAAAAGATTCATTCCTATGACTGAGGTGAAAGAAGGGGACACAAACAGAGCCCAGAGACCAAAGCAGGAGGGAGGCACCTTGGGACCACATTGCTCTACAATTTGGTGCTGTGACTTTTCTTTTTTAGAAAATGTAGCTTGTTATTCCCAATCATATGAAAGATTGTTCCAAATCGCTAATGATTATAAAAATGCAAATCAAAATAGTTTACACGTTACAAATTGCAAAAATGACAAAAGAGATAAAATAATTAATATTGAAGGGACTGTGGAAAGACAAATAAACTGCTGGTGGAGCTGCAAATTGGTCCCATATGCTTGAAAACAGGAATTGGGAATAATGCTAAGAGAGTGACTCAGATATCTATACTCAATGACCCAGAAATGTTTCCAGTAAATGTATAGCCCACAGAGGTAAAAAACAGTAAGATCTTTTACATTCCCAAATAATTATATTTGTGCTTTATGTGTGTGTGTGTGTGTGTGTGTGTGTGTGTGTGTGTGTGTGTATGGGGGAGGTTAACAAAGAACTAGAAATAAAGTAGATATTTAAACAAATTGTGGTACATAAATGTAATGGAATATTATGCTGTATGAAAAGATGAATATGAGGAATACAGAATAGCTTGGGAAGACTCATCTAAACTGATGAAGAGAGAGGTTAAGCAGAACCAAGAGAACATACATGCCCAATAGCTAATTAAAAGAGAAAGAACAGAAAAAATACTCCAACCACTATTTTCTGCACTTGCCCTGAGAAAAATGGAGAAAATGTGCTTCCCTCCCTTCATTTCAGAGGTGGGTGTCTATGAGCATGAGACGTTGTCTATACTATCTGACCTTGTCAGTGGGTTGTTTTTGAGAAAATACTTTAAAAAATCTCTTTTTCATTCTTTTGTTCAATGGGTAGGGAGGATAAAAAGGATAGAAATGAAATTGCAGTTGCTTTTTATATGTCTATGATATAGGGGAAATTGATGGGGGTTTGGGGTAGGGGTTCTTAGGAACTCCTCTTTAAAGAATTACACCCTCTTGCACACAAATCCAATTTGAATAAAATAATATTTTACTTAAGTGCTAGGGAAAAGAAACCAAGAGAGAAGTCCTTGGACTTCCTCTCATGAGGTAAAGGCATGGCACAGAGGTGTCGCTCTCTGAGATACCTTTCTCCTTGAGGAGGAGACATCTGACTGTGGAAAGATCCCTTATTGAGGGAGGACCATCCCCCTCTGGTGGTGGCTGAGGTAAGTTGGGTGAGAGGTGACTGATCTCTCAAGTCATTTCTGTCCCCCTGCTCCCACAAAAGCAGCAGACGCACCTAATCTTATCTCCCCAAGGGGTGGGGGAGACTGGAATGAAGGATGGTTGTCCTGGACTTATCTCAGTTCAGATCTGGTGCTGCTTATCTCTTTAGGTGTATATATCCTTTGGTTTAGTTTCTCAAGGAGAAGGTCCCTTGATTTCCCCCAGAAAACTTCTGAGGTACCCCAGGCCCATAACAGTCTACTAGTCTATTAGTTTACTAATGCTTTGAATAATATTAGGGATTTCTTCTGTCTCATTTTTGATACCTCTCCAAAGGAATTGGAAATTAATAACATGTAAAAATAAAAAGTGTCAATATTTTAAAATGTAAATAAAAAAGGATACAGTTTGAGATGATAGTTGGCAGCCTTAGCAGCAGGATACCAGATGACAGCTACTAATTTCTCTGTTGATAGTAAACAAACTTAGATTGGGCTGCTTGAAGAGCACTAGACTCAAAATATTCTGGATTCACATCCCAAATATTTGCTAGCTAGGTTCCTTTTTTAAATTCAAGTGAACCTCTTTGAACCGCATTCTTCTATATTTTATTAGAACCTTTCTGTTAAGGGTCTGACAAAGGTTCTTGGTTTCATGTGGTCACATTTTTTTTTTGTGGGTCAATGAGGGTTAAGTGACTTGCCCAGGGTCACACAACTAGCAAGTGTCAAGTGTCTGAGGCCAGATTTGAATTCAGGTCCTCCTGAATCCAGGGTTGGTGCTTTATCCACTGTGCCACCCAGCTGCCCTCAGGTTCTTAGTTTCATTCATGTTTTTCAGGTAGGGAGCAAAGAACAGGAATTATTGACCCCATTTTAGACAGGTAACTGAAAGCATCCAGAATATATTACCCAGCATTACAGAAAAGTCAAGGTGATTTTTAAACTAGAATTTCTCATGCTTATATTCATGATCTTCCATTGATCTAGCTAAGACTCATCACATAGGAGGGCTTTCAAAGTAGATTTCCCCGCCCCCTAAAAAATAAGAATGATGGCTTATTAGGGGAAGGGATTCACTTCAAAAATAGCTTGTAATGCAGAAAGCTATGCCAGGTCTTAGGCTAATCTTTCTTCTTGGTTATTCTCTTCTTTTAAAAATTCTACAGACACTAAGCATTCTGTGAGATCCTCACTATACCAGGGAGGGAAGTTGATGTCTAAAGAAATGCTTGACTAATTAACTGTAGGAGATAGTTCAGTTCTAGTAGGTCTCTGTTCTACCTTTTTGGTTTCTTGCCCTTCTCATAACCTTCATGAGAATCTCTAGACCAGTTAGAGAAAACCAACTTCCCTACAGCTTTTACCCCTTTAGCCTTTTGGTGTGTGTCCTCCAGGACTCTCTGTTCCCATTTCCTTAAACTGTTTAGCTCAAGTCCCAGCTGATACTGCAGGATCATTAATAAGGCTCTCTGGGGTTTCTCCATTTTTCCTTCCTGCCTAGGTTTACGAAGGACTCAGTTCTGGGCCTCGGATGGTGACTGGGGAGCTAGAGGCAAAGGACTTATGCTTTGTCCTATTTCTTGGCTGTTCAGGCTGATCTAGCTAATCAGAGTTTTCTGAGTTTGTCACTTTATATCATAGTCCTTCCCATTTGGACTGGGTCAGCACTTTGGAAAGAACTTTGAACTCTTGGAGACTGAGGACCTAGTTTGAATAATATCTCTACCACTTGACTTAAAAACAAATGACTTTAGGCTAGTCATTTTGTTTCTCTTTCCTAGTTTGTCTATTTCCTTAATTTGTAAGATAAAGGGGGTGGACTTAGATGATTTCTAATATCCCTTCTGTCTGTAATTCTATGAAGTATGAAACACTCTACAAATACAAGACAATTAAGGATCAATGAATCCACAAAGGAAGTACTGGCCAGATTGAGAAAGCCTGATAGAGTATTCACTTGCATTGATATCTCTATACTGCTTTCATATACCCAAAGGTTTTTCCAGGCACTTTCTGTTCAGAGTAAAAGTACAAATCAAGGTCATTAGAATCCATCTTTTCTAATGTTTGTGGACATTTGGTTTTCTTAAAGCATTCCTTTGGGAGAAAACAGAGACAACTGTCTTCATCTTACAGATAAGGAAACTGTGAGGTCATGGTGACAAATGATCCTGAATCTCAGAGAGTCACTGATGAAGTTTGTAGGGAGCAAGTTACGCCATTCTTCCCAAGATCTGCCCTTTCTTCTTCTTAACTCTTCATCACCCCTCCCCTTCACCATGATACAGGAAACTAAATGAATGCTTCACTCACAGAGTATCTTCTGGCCATGTCTTTCTTACCCTCTGCCATCTTTGATAGAGGAAATAGAATAGATACCTGATATAGGTTCAGTCTGGTCTTGGGTAGTCAAGCACTTGGCATTTGCTGACTCCAAAGGCTGCTTTGAACTGCTTTCACCATGGTATATGAGGTCATGAGCCATGGAAGCTGACTTTTTGACCCAGAACTAACTAATGTCATGCTCATTCATCAGTGGGCCCCAGGGGATGAGCTGAGGTTATATAGGACCTTGGAGTAAAGGGGACCTGGTTAACTGTTTTTTTCCCTGTTCTATGTCTGGCAAACTCCTACTTCCTACTTCACTAATTCCAGTTGTAAGAGTTTATCCATAGCTCTTGAGGGGCTAACATTAAGTCCATTAAATTGATTTGTAGCTGTCAGGTTCAGACAGACAGGAATATAAGCCATCAAAGTAGATAGAACAAGAGGACTCTTGAAGGGGAACACAGAGACAAAAATGGTGATGGGAGTGGAGTCTTCTAGCTACTTAAATATATTAAGGCTTTAATTCTAAGCATGACTGAGAATGTCTGAGAAAATATCCATGTGCTATGACTCTGTGGCATAACCTATATCCAGGTATGGGAAGGAAGGAAATAGAAATAGATTAACAAGGAGCAAACAGTGATGAGGGGTGTATTGAGGGGGTAGTGTAGCAGCAAGCTGAATGGGAATGGGAGTGGGACAGAGTGAGATGAGGCACAAATCATGATCTGATTGGATAATCTGCTATACAAAACCTAACCCATTGAAGGAAAAAGGATATATCAAGTAACAGCACTAAAAGAGAACAGCTAGCATTCTGTGTGACAGATAGAGGCTGGTAGGCATCAGTTATCCCAGAGCATCCTCTGATATTGAGTGGTTCACATGGCAAGTGGAGATGTGCACTTGAGGGACAGTACCTACTCTGGTCTAGGCACTTGTCACAGATCCCCTGCCTGTTACATTGTGAATTCAGAGTTGCCAATGTGAAAACAAATGTCTTCTGTTACTTTCACTTAATTTTCATCCTTATCCAACTCAGTTCTTCCCTTATATAGTCAAAGGACCATATGGATAATAATAACTAGCCTTTATATAGTGCTTTAAGGTTGCAAAGTGCTTTAAAAATAGCTTTTTTTAAATCCTCAAAACTACCTTGGGAGGCTAAGGTTTTCCTAGTAAGTCACCCTTCCCCCAATATTTTTCTTCATGTTGCCAAATCTCTCTATTACATCACCCACACCCTCAGTTTTCCCACCATTTGTTTAGTTATAAAGTTTTGTTTTATGGGGCACTCTTTACATCATACTTGACAAGATAGGAACTATTAAATATACACTAAGAAGGAAGAAGTGGGAAGTCAAGTGGATAGAGGGTCATCCTTGAAGTCAGGATCACCTGGGTTCATGTCCTGCCTCTAACATGTACTGACTGTGTAGACCTATATGTTATTTACATTAAAATTCTTCTGGCAACTCTCTAAAACTATGGTATATATGGCAAAAAGTTGCTGATTTGAATTAGTAGAAGGAGTTGCAGATCTGCATTAACAGAAGGAATTTCCTTCTTAAAGCAATAAAATCACAGGTCCAGATCCAAAATTGATAGCTATCAATCTACGTACATTCATTATTATTGGTCACTTGTTTTCAGTTGTGTCTAACTCTTTATGACCCAATTTGGGGTTTTCTTAGCAAAAATAATGGAGTGGTTTGTCATTTCCTTCTCCAGCTCATTTTATAGATAAGGAAACTGAGGCGTACAGAGTTGTGACTTGCAAAGGGTCACACAGTTAGTAAGTATCTGAGGCTAGATTTGAACTCAGGAAGATGAGTCTTCCTCACTTTCAGGGCTGGCATACTATCCACTTACCTACCCTTTCACAATGCACACACATATATATGTGTGTGTATGTATGTACATATGCATGTATATGTATATGCATATGTATATATATGTATATTTATGTGTGTATTCATACTCTTTATATTTAAAGACTTAATTGCTATTTTTCTCACTGAGTTGCAGAAGAAGAAGGCCATTCACTGAGGCTGGAACAAAGATCATAGTCATTTGAGTGTGGGGTCCTCTGGAGATTTATGGGAGACATTTGCTGGAGCATGTTTAAACAGGCTAGAAAGCCCAATTATTAAATTTTCAGTGTGAGTATTTATACCTTAGAAATTGACAATCACTACAAATAAGGGCTAAATTTATTGTTTTGCTGGTTGTCTAGACTTAAGAAAGTATTAATAATGTAGATTAAACTTGATGCTGTGGGTGTATTTATTTTATTGTCCAAAGTTTATTTGTTAAACATTTACCAGTACACACTTGTATTTCTATAAACATTACTTGATCTTATTGGGGTAGCTAGGTAGTGCAGTGGATAGAGCACTGGCCATGAAGTTGGGAAGATCAGAGTTCAAATCTCACTTCAGATGCTTACTAGCTGTGTGACCCTGGGCAAGTCACTTAACCCCTATTGCCTTAAACATCTGGGGCCATCTCCAGTCCTCCTGATATATATCTTGCCACTGGACTCAGATCATTCTGGAGGAGAGAATGAGGCTGGTAACCTTGCACAGCCCTCCCTCATTTAAATCTAATTCACTGCAAATCATGACACCACTCTGATGTCATGGTCTTCTTTGAGAATGAAGGACAAACAATAACAAGAACAACAACTTGAACTATTTGGAGTGTTGGAGAAGGCTCAAGGAATGGAGTCCTGGAGGCCTGGTGACCGTAGGCTAATAATACTGATGATGATGATGATTGATATTTATATACCACTTTAATGTGTGAAAAATGTTTTATATTCATTACACTTTGAGCTGCACAGTGCCCCTGGTTATAGGCTTCTTTCCTCAGTTGGAGCTATTTTCTTCCAGGTCCTTTTCTTCTGATTTACATGAGGCAGATAGGGAGCTCTATACTCCCAATTCCTTGTCCTGACTGATCATCCCCTTTTTATTTCTGAAGTTGTCTCAATCAATCTGTGTATGCTTCTCTTTCTTATATGTGACACCCTAATCTCTGTTCTGTCAATGTCTTTACTGCTTCACATGAAGAGAAGATTTGATTAAGGTAGAATTCTCTTAGAGGAGACATGACATTGGGAAAATTTATAGGTTATCCATGAAATGGTAAACAGTGTCCTCTTGTGGCAAAATGAATGAATCTGGTCCACTCTCATTTCTTACTCTGAAGGAGATGAGGAGGGGGGAAATCTCTGGCTTACAGTGGCATGCAAATGATTTGGGACAAAGTGAAATGATTAAACTTATAGAACTTTTTACATCTCTAAAAACTTTGATATATTCCTTCTTTTTGTTGCAATCATTTGTTTTACAGGATCTGGCATTGCCTTCACAAAATTATGCCACACATTCTTTAATTCTTCATCACACAACCAAATTTTAAAATTTTTAATATTTATTCAATTTTTATTCTGAACTTAACAAACACAAAATTGTCATATTGAATACTGAGTATATCTTTTTTTTTTTTTTTTAGGCAATTGGGGTTAAGTAACTTGCCCAGGGTCACACAGCTAGTAAGGGTCAAGTGACTAAGGTCGGATTTAAAATCAGGTCCTCCTGACTCCAGGGCTGGTGCTCTATCCACTGCACCACCTAGCTGCTCCCTATTGAGTGTATCTTTAAAAAATAGTATATATTTCCAAGTCTACCCTTGATGATAAATCATGTTTTCTTTTTTAAAAACATGTCTTACTCTTGTAATTTTATTTCTTTTTTAGCTGCAATCTTTAATTTTTTTCTTTTATCACTCTTTTCTCACTCCCACCCCCTACAACTTCTTCTAATCCCATGGAATAAGATACACACTCACACACATACACATACACACACAGAGAGAAAATAAAGCCCTCGATACATAGATATATATTTTAGTAAAATAAATTCATACATTGGCCATATCCAAAAAGAATGCCTCTTACACCATTTTACATAGGTAAATATGTAGATAGACAGGAAGACAGGCATACCTATAATTTTCCATCCTCTCTGCAGAAAAGAGAGGACATGCTTCACTATCAAGCCATTGAGGTCAAGATTAATACTGATATGCTCCAAGTGATGCTATTAGTCAGTAGCACAGGGAATCAAAATTTCCAAAGAATCAAAATCATGAGAGAGTCAAACGTTGATGGGCTTCAAGTATGACTTCTGTACAAGAAGTGGCATGGAAAGATATTGTTAGGGATGTATAGGCTTGGAAAAAAGAGGTGAGCCAGCAATATAGCAAAAGCAAGGAATAACAGGTAAATAACAGCTAAAGTGCTGCATAGTTACTCATAATATATTAAAAGAGGTGACCTATTGCCATGAAGAAAAAATGCTAGTCATGCATTTGTGAAGCACTTAATGTGTTAGATATTGTATAAAGCACTGAGGATAGAAATACAAGCAAAAAGAAAAACATTTTAAATTCATCACTTCTTTTTGTGATAGGAAGTGAGTGAAGAGTTTCACCTTTTATTGTTTTGGATTCATGTTTGTCATTGCATTGGTCAGAGTTCTAAAGTCTTTCAAAGTTGTTTTTCTCTATAACATCATCATTTTATAAGTGGCACACCTAGTTCTGCTCATTCACTTGTATTAGTTCACAACAGTCTTGCCAATATCCTCTGAAATAGTCCATTTCATTGTTTCCTTTGTTGAAATGATGGGCTATTACATTTATATTCTCCAATTTGTCTAGCCATTCCTCAATAGGAAGATACTCCCTCAGTTCCCAATTTTGGGCTACCACAAAAAGAGCTGCTGTAGATATGTTTGCTCATATAGGTCTTTTTTCTTTTCCTTTTATTTCTTTGGCATGTGCATATCTGAGTCAAAAGGTATATCCCATTTAGGAACTTTTCAGACATGATTCCAAATTGATTTTCAGAATGGCTGGACCATTTTCCAGCTCCACCAATAGGGTACTAGTGTACCTGTTTTCCTGCACCCCCTCCAATATTTACCATTTTCCTCTTTTAAAGTCTTTTAACCCAAAATTTTTCAATGGAACTTCTATCAGGTAAATTTTCAGACCATTGAAACATACCAAAATTCTTATCTTTCGATGTTGATGAAACACAGACTGAAGCATGCTATTTTATACTTTCATTTTTTTCTTTTATTCAAGTTTTCTTATACAAATGACTAATATGGTAATGTTTTACATAATTGTAAAAAAAGAGATGACAAAGTTTAAAGTCATGTTGCTGTATTCCATGTTTACTTGAAAATGTCTATAATTCTGGAAAATTTCTTTTTTCCCTAGCATATTAATTCATTTATCAGAGTTGATTGTTTCTTTCCTCAAAGGTGAGAAAACTTATAGGCTCTCTAGAAGTAAAAAATTTGCCAGAATACTGTTTTTTGTAGATGTTTTATTGCCTACTGAGGATGCTCAGATCTTATAGGCTTACCTGGACTTCTTCTGACAATGATTTTGAATTAAAAATTAGTTTCATCAATAAAATTATCATTGTCCAAACTTCAGTATTACAGTCTTTGTATGGTCTTGCCTATGACCAGCATTTTTCCTCATGGCAATAGTTCACTTCCTTTAATATATTATGAGTATCAAGTATCTGTGCAGCACTTGGACTGTCTACCTGTTATTCCTTGCTTTTGCTATGTTGCTGGGTCACCTCTTTTTTCCCAAACATATATGTCCTGAACCATATTTCTTGCAGAGAAGTCATACTTAATATGTTGAAGTCCATCAACATTTGACTCACTCATGATTTTGATTCTTTGGAAATTTTCATTCCTTGGTCTATTGACTAATAGCATCACTTGGAGCATATCAATGTTAATCTTGACCTCAGTGGCTTGATAATGAAGTATGTCCTCTTTTCTCTGTAGAGAAGATGGAAAATTATAGGTATGTAATGAGGTATATGTTTTCAGGTATGGTTAATGCATCAATTTATTTTTCTTGCCTATACTTTTTTGTTACAAGAGAGGATTTTATTGGTGGATAGTGAAGGGAGGGGAAAGTAGTACTAAGAATGAACATAAATGCTAAGGATCATGAATCAGACAGTTTATTATTCACAGACATGCAAGTATATGGCTCACCAGCCTTACAAGGTGAATGAACAAAAAGAGACTCAGACAGACAATGGGATACATTCCCTGAAATAGAGTTTAGATCTCTGGCTGTCTGCCCTTATATCTAATTGTTGATACTGGGCAAATTCAGAGGGATTGATTAGGAACAGGATTTTAGGGCCAAGCAATGAGTGGTCTAGACTACAAACCTTATCCTCCTTGTTGACCACAAGGTCATTGTGATGAGGAGAGTTTGCTAATCTTCTATATCTGGATTAGATGAAGTTGAAGTTTACTAAACTGGTTATAATCAGTAGAGATTTACATTGTTTATATAATCATTCTTGACTCAGCTAATATTAGGTACATAGGAATTCCTCGGTACATAGGCAGGTCAAGCAGTGATCCAACATGGAGTCACTCCTGTCAGTTAAGGCCTAGCAATAAGTCAGTCTTCACAGTACTATAAAGAGGAGATTTGTTTCCCTCCCCCTTCACAGTTGCCCCCTTTCCATGCCTCCCCCCACCTCAATCAGGAAAAAGCTTGGGATTGTTGAAAGGGCTGAAAAATTTCCCAAATGCTATTCATTTATAGGCCCAGTTTATTTTCCATCTGTAGTGCCTGTCTTAAATATATTCACTAATGGTCTAATTTAATAGATAGCCCAAACACGTATGTATGGACCATTCGCATTTCTTATCCACTTGTCTTTTCCTGGGTGGATTGTTAGAATGATTTATCTGAGTAGTTGTGGATCTCCGTAAGGAAGAGCTATAGTTTTTGAGGCCTTGCTGAAATAAGTAATGTTCTCCACAAACAAGAATATCTGGAGGACTTCACCATCAAAAAAGATCATATATATATACACACACAAATATAAATATATAAGTATAGATTTATATAATTTTATAAATTTTAAAGCACTTTATACAATCAACCATTATTAATAATAATATGATTATTAAATTTATTATCATCTACAGGGAATCCCTCTTCAGTTTGGACCTCCTTCATGACCTTTGGTAAATGTATGTCTTCCTGTTTTATAACTTAATATTGATGACCGGAAGATCATTGAGCAATGTTATCTATGTGTTATATCTAAGAATTTTTAAATTACCTTAATATGTGCGTGAGAGATTCCTTGGGAGAGGGGAAGCCTTAAAGATCAATTTTACTCCACTGAATAAAAAGTGTTGTTGGGGTTTTTTGGTAATTATAGTCAATGAACATGATTAGATCAATATATTTTGTACAGCTTCCTATCAAATATGTGACTTTAAACATATGATTTCCTAATTTAAAATAGCCTGCTAAATTCTAGCTATCCTTTTTTCATATTTTTCATGAAGGATCCCTTTGATACATGAGGTAATTCTTATAAAGATTTTATAGAGATAAGAAAGGCATATTGATTAGTGGTTGCCAATAGTTTCTGTCTTTCTCTCTTGGAGATATCTTAAAAATTGATCCCTTAATGCTTTCTGTGTCAACTCTGGCAGGGATTAATCCATGAAGGAAGTGGCATTTGGTCCTGAGAGGCATCATGGCATAGTTAAAAGAACACCTGACTTTGAGTCAGGAAATCTGGATTTCAGACCTAAAACTGAAGCAATCCCTGGCTCTCCTTACCCTCTATGTGAACTTTGGTAAGTCATTAATTTTTCTGACCCTCACTTTCTTCCTCCATAAAATGGGGTGAATAATACATTTATTCCCTACTTTACAAAATTGTGAGGGAAGCATTTTTAAAACTATAAAATATTATGCCAATGTGAACTCTTAATATTATTCTTTGTCATAGGCCTTTGAGTATAAATAAGATAATATGATAGAAAGGCATTCAGGTAGAAGGTCTTTCAAAGAGAAATAACAACATGAACAGATTCGAAGAGCTGGAAAATTGTATAGAGGAAGAAATTTGGTATATAACTAATGTGTTAAAAATATTGATCATTTGCTGGGAAATCTTTTTAATGAGGTTATGGTTCTTTGGATATTACACAATATATAGTCCCCTCATTCTACAAATGGTCAAACTGTAGACCAGAGGGCTTCTATGAATTGAGCAAGAAGCCAAATAGTGATAATCAAGTCCTAGAACTTAGCTAGGTCCATTCACTTTATCATCCTCTTCATCTTTTTTTTTTTTTTTTTGGTGAGGCAATTGGGGTTAAGTGACTTGCCCAGGGTCACACAGCTAGTAAGTGTTATGTGCCTGAGGCCAGATTTGAACTCAGGTCCTCCTGACTCCAGGGCCAGTGCTCTACCCACTGCGCCACCTAGCTGCCCCCTCTTCATCTTTAATCACCTTCATCTCCATTTTACAATCATCAGTTACTACTCCACATAAAGTTTCCTTCTCTGATGACAGTTGTCTCTTTTTATACATATCTCACTACCTCACTCTTCCTGAAGCTACTCTTTTGTTCTTTGGTATCTCCCTTTTACTGCTTCTCTCTCATTCTGGCTTCGCTTCTGTCCCTTCACAATCTCAGCTCTATAATAAGAGATTTCAACTATACACTGACTTCTACCAATAAATTTCTTACCCCCTTGCCCTTCCTACTTACTCAACCTTTCTAATTGCCAACCTTTGTGTCATCTCTTCCCTCAAACTTCTCCAGTTTTATCTTCTTTATCTTCTTGAGACTTTGAACATTGTGAGAAGAAATCACAAGACCCTGCTGACTGTTGTACTATAATCTTTTTATTCATCTCTGATTGCTACTTCATGGCACTCCTCCATAACCTCTGCTCCCACCAAAGTAATTGCTTTAACTATCCATATGGATATGCTACAAGCACTTCAAGCTTAACCTGCCATTCCTAAATCATCATTTTTAATCCTGAACCTAGCTTTAGTTTCAACTTTTCTATTTCTGTTGATGGGGCCACCATCTTCCCAGTCAACCAGGCTTGAAACCTTATAGTCTTATTTGACCCTTTTCTCTAAACTTCTTTGAATTGAGACTGAGAATACCTAATGGGCCTGTATTCCTCAGTGTCTCTCCCTGCTACTAGGTGTTGACAGTGTGTCAGAACTTGAATATCAGAGCCACAATTAGCATAGGGAAAGCATTTGTCACAGGGTGCAAAGAATGAGTAATACAGGGCCAGTATTAGACAACTATGAGGTATGGAGGAGCACTATAGAGAGGAAGAATGTTTCTCTAGATGCTGTGGGGATTAACCACAGGATTCCCTTCCTGTCTTAGCTTACCCTAATTGAGAATCCTTCTACCATCACACCAATTTCTCAGGACCCACTTTCCATTGCTGTTGATACAATGTGACTGTATTAGATCAGATTGTACTTCTCATGGAACACCTAGTCTGGGCACCTGTGACAATTATTCAACAAGCATTTATTAAGTGCTTACTCTGTGTTATGTGTTGAGAATACAAAAATTAAAACAAAATAGCCCCTGTTCTCAAGGAGCTTAAAATGTAGCTGGTAAAGTATATATACTTTGCAGAAGTAAAGTATAAATAGATACATACATATGTATGTTTATATTTACATACATACCTATAAATATACAGCCTTTACACAGGCTGTGCCCCATGTTTGAAATGCACTCCCTCAATCTCTAGCTCTCAATACTCCCTACTTAGTCCTCTCAAACTCTTAAAATTACTTTCTACATACTATTTTTAATTGTTTATATTATTTGATTGCTTATCTGATGGAGAGTGGCTTTTCGTCTGATCATGGATATCCAATTTTTATCAGAGATTTTCTATGAGTTTTGTATCTACTTGTTTGTGCTTATATTGTATCTCCACTAGTAGAATATGAACTTCTTGAGGGTAAGGAATATTTTGTTTTTGTCTTTGTATCCTTGACACATATTACAGAGTCTTGTACATAGTAGATGCCTGTATAATGTTTGTTAAATTGAATTAAGAAAATCCAATCTATTCCTGACCCTAGGCTACTTTCCATTAGACTAGCAATAAAATACAGTCGCCCATTTAGCTATGTGCTTTACCTAGTAACTTCTTATATGGACTTTTTTTGTCTGTTTTGTTTTGTTTGTTTGTTTTTAAGCAAGTGTTCTTTTTTTTCTTTGCAAGTGTTCTGTTACATATAAGATGTCCTCTTTCAGGGAGTCATGCTGGAGCCCAGCTGCAGGGTTTGTGAACAGGCTGCTTATGCCTAGGGTATACTGTGCATTTGCTGCACAGAGATAGGTGCCTGAGACTTCAGGTTGGATGGCAGTGATGGTTAGAGAGCTGAACTGCTTTTTCTCATCAAACCAGGCAGTAAATTTTTCCTGATTCTTCATATCTCCTCCCTTAAGCAACAAAGCCAAGAAATCAGGTGCTTCTCCTGGTTTCCGCTTATACCATTGTATGCCATATAGTGAACTTGAGGAAGTACAGTTCATAGTGAATTTCTCTCCTTCCTTGATGATCACAGACTGAGGACTCTGATTCAGCTGTTGGCCACTCACCCCTGTTCAGACAGTGTTTTTCATCATGAGTTCTTTGAAACTGTAGTGGATCATTGTATTGATCAGAATACCTAAATCTCAGTTGATCATCATTACAATATTACTATTACTGTGTGTAATATTTTCCTGGTTCTACTCTCTTTACTTCAGATCAACTCATATCAGTCTTCCCAAGTTTTTCCGAAAAGAAGAAAATTTTTATCTGGGATCACTAGGGAAATTAAAGATCTAATTTCCTATAACCATGCACCAATACTTGTGTGTATAACACTAAACTAGGCATGTGCAAAGTTTATAGAATTTTTGAATACATATATCCTATACTTAAGGAGCTACTTAGGGGACAATGAAGCAAACAAGTCAATTACCTATGATAATGTGAGATAGGAAGAATATGAATAGTTGAAATCCAATAATCCACACAAAGAAGAGTAAACATATTGGAAATACATGTGGTGAGGTTATACATGTTGAGGGATGACTCCTACCTTCAGAACTGCAAGAGCCAATGATTTTATTATCATGATACTACTCTTGCTAGGCTTGCTCCCTATTGTTCTCACTGATAATGTAAATTCTTTCATCTGTAAAAGGAGTTTAAGAAAGAGAAACCTTATAGGCTTGTTGTAAAGATAAAAAAAGATATTTGTAAATACTTTTCAAATATATGTATGTAAACACTTTCCAAACATTTATACACAAATATAATGTCTGTGTATATAATTTGCATACACCCCTGTAGTGCACTAAAATGGGGTGTAGTCATTCCCTTAGGGTGCCAATCAGCATTCATGAGTTGGAAGAATTAACTCAGAGGGAATGGGGCATGTACATGATCTCCACATTTAGAATATAAGCTCCTTGAGGACAGGGATTGTTTCACTTTTGTTTTTGCATCCCCATCATGTAGTTTAGTGCCCAGAATATAATAGATTAGTGGTGCTTGTTATTGATTTTACACCAATAACAAAAAATCTTTGTGGACCATGGACCCTCATATTGTGAGAATAATTACGACTATATTATACTTTAATAGTGCATTTGTATTTTCATTTTTCTTACCATGTCTAAATCTTTAATTCACATTTTTAGTTTCATTTATTGTCACATTTTCTTTATGCCTTCTCTTGATTGAGATACAAGTAAGCACATTTTTCCACTTCAGGGAAAAATAGAAATATTAAAACAGCCTATTTTCAACATCATTAGAGAGTAAAGCATACAGTCCTTTTAAAGCAACTTCTTAAGGAATAAAACAACCAATATTAATATCTCCACCTGGCTACAGAGAGAATGCATCAGGTGTGAGACTGTTAGAGTCATGGCAAATTGACAGGTACCTCAGACTTCTTTAAAATTAGAATGATTTAATATGCCAGCCTTAGTCCTTAACCAACTAAATAGATGAAGATTGATAGAAAAAAGCTGCGAGAATGGCAGGTGTTCAAAGCAGCAGGTGTTAAAGAGAAATTCATGGAGTTCAAAGCAGTATGGTAGGAAGAGAATGGTGGATCCCTATGTTCTATAGGGAGGCAGAACACAGAACCTACTAGTCTAGTGATTAACAGCACCTGATGATTCTTTAGTAATTCTAGGGGGAAAGGACTTAGTTTTAGTAATGAACCTAGAGAGTTAAACAGGATGTGGAACCTGTTCAAGGGACAATTATTTAAATCCAAGAGTATAGAAGTTCATCATGGAGGAGTTTGTATAAGCAACACAAAGTTAAGTAGTTAGTATGGGATAGGGTTGTTTTATGGTGGTGGCATGTTGGCATACCCCTTAGTTCTATGGTGCCTTAGTGTTACCATGGCTACAGACACAAATAAGAACCAGAACAAGAACATGGAGACATGGTTAACTAGCAGTAAGGGGAAAAAAGGATAAAGGAGATATTTTTCCCCTCATGGTCTGGTTTGCAGCACAATTTTTTTTTAGTTTTTAGCAGGGAAATGGGGGTTAAGTGACTTGCCCAGGGTCACACAGCTAATAATTGTCAAGTGTATGAGGTCAGATTTGAACACAGGTCCTCCTGAATCCAGGGCTGGTGCTTTATCCACTGTCCCACCCAGCTTCCCCCACAGCACAATTTTTTTGGCTAACTGCCATCCAACCCCCTTATTGCCTCCTCCTTCTACTTACATTTAAGTAGGCTTAAACACTATTTATTATTTTGATACTAATCCCAAACCCACATTTGGGCTTACAACACGTGCTCATATCCACATGGTAGCAAGGTAGGGAATAGGACAAGTTGTCCTCTCCCCAAACCTCATGAGAAGAGGTTGGAAACAGTATTAATGTGATATAGATGTAGATGAAAGAGAAGAGGACCTGAAAGTTGGGGTAATTTATTTAAACATCCATTGATTCATCATCTCTTTATGACCAATAAAGAGAATGGCCAATAAGAGAATGTATCATCTCAAGTTGTAAGAACCTTTCAGCACTAATTTCAGGAGCTGGAACTGTGGTACTGAGTCTCAGGAATGGTCAGGTCATCTTCAAAATGCCCCAGTTCTGAGCTAGTGGATGTGCTTGACCAAATTAGGAAGGGACACTTTGTGAATACTTTATTCCACCCATGTTTCATGTATGTGTGTGTGTGTGTGTATACACATACATACATATATACATAAACATAAAGCAGAGAGAGACTGAGAGTGAGAGATACAGAGACAGACACAGAGAGATAGAGAGATAGACAGACACACAGACAGAAACAGAAAGAGAAGGTCTGGATCTATAATTTCATTAATATAGAGAACTTCCAGATGAGGAAACTCCTACTAGGTAATGCAAACTGGCACCTTCTATAGAGAAGTTTAGAAAGTTGTGTTAACTATTGAGAGGTTAAGTGACTTGCTGAAGGCCACACAGTCAGTACATGTAGGGACAGGACTTGAATTCAAGTCTTTCTGGCCCTAGGATCAGCTCTCCATCCACTCCACTACACATGTATCAGTGTCCTAGTCTGTCTTAAATATGAGTAATTATGTTGATCTCCTTATGTTCCTCAAGCTAATTAAAGAGAAGACCTTAATATGCCATTTCAACTTCCCTTTTTCTCAAAGGTCTTGCTTTCCTTCTCTACATGCTGCTAATGAGAAAGAAAAAGACAATAATTTGTAGGGATTTCCCCCTTAGCCCCCATTGACTATAGCCTCCTCTAGTTCCATGTCTATAGCTTAGACACATAATTATTCAAAATATTGGATTTTCCACTGCTAAAAGATAAACATTTTCCAGAAGTCAAGTCAATAAAAATTAGTCTTGATTTCAATGAACTCTGATTTCCCAAGGAAACACATTCAGCTTACTAACATTCATAGCATTGATGACCACTGTATATGGAATTGGGGGATTGGGTTGGTAATTATCTTTCTTTTAACACTAGAAGGAACCTAACAGGTCAGCTAATCTAGTTCCCTTATTCTATTCTATTCCTTTTAAATATTTTATTGATGCATTTTGTTTTTGTATGACAGTAATCTCCCCTAGTTTGAATTCTTTCTTTTGACAAACAAATGACAAATAATTGAGTGAAAACATCCAAAACAGAAATGATGTTTGACAATGTAAACATTTTTCTATACTGCTGGTCCCATATCTTTATGCTTGACTTTGGATGTATCACTTTTTTAAACTGAGATTTCATTAAATTCTCAATTACTCAGAGTTTTACTTCCTTTTGGGGATCCTTTCATTCATACTGTTACAATCATCATGTATATTGTTCTTTTGCATCTGTTTATTTCATTCTGTATTAGTTAATATGAATTTTCTCACATTTTCTGAACCTATATTCATTGCAACTTATTACACAATAATATAACATTTAATTAATTTAAAATACAAACTTTCACAATCATTCTTGTATGTATGGGTATCTATTTTATTTCCAATCCTTTATTACAATATAATATGTTGCTACATATATTCTGGTATAATTTTGGACCTTTCTTTTCATCTTTGACTTCATTGTGAGTATATTTCCAGTAGTAGGAATGTTGAGTCAAAGGGTATGACAGTTTAATCACCTTTCTTCCATAATTCCACATTGAAATCCAGAACAGTTGAATCACTTCCCATTTTGGCTAACAGTGCATCAATGTGTCCATCTTTGTGGTTAAATAGAGCACTATTTGAATCTGTTTTATACACTTACAGCATCTGCTAATTAAAAAATTTCTAGGATCCAAAGGAAATGTGTCCATCTCTTCACAGTTCCTCCAAAATTGATTATTTTCAAACATTTTTCATATTTGTCAATTTGCATTGTGTGAAGTGAAACCTGAGTTGTTTTAATTTGAAAGGTTGGATTATGAAGGGGAATATGCAGCCAGTCTAGACTAATTTGGAAAAAATGTGGGATTCTAGAATCCCACAGAGAAAATTAGGGATGCAGAAAAGAGATGAACTTGGTGTTCTGGATAGATGATGTAGGTATGAATGGTATTCTAGAAGGAGAATTTGATGAAGCTTTCAGAAGAAGGCTAGGGTACATATAGTTTCTGGAAATGTGGATGGTGAAGAATGTATGGTGTTTGCAAAGAATTAATTGATTTTATGATTTCATGGATCTTAGGACCAGAGTGACCTTAGAAACCAACTAGTCCAATCCTCCTCATTTTAGAAATGAGAAAATAGATGCTCAGGGAGGTTAAGGGACTTTTATGAAGGTAACATATGTAGTAAGGATCAGAGGTGGCATTTGAATCTAGGTTCTCTGACTCTAGAGTCAGACAGTGCTCTTTCTACTCAGCCACACCACTTCCATTGTTGGACAGTTGAAAGTTACTGGATATGAGGTGATTATAATAAGATTATAATAAGATTCAGGAGGACAGAAGTTGTTGGAAGAGTAGAGTAGGAGGTAAAATGCAAGGAGAACATGAGAAAAATAGAAGAAGCAGAGGCTTATGGGGAATATTTTTTCTCCCTGTTTGTCCATCTGATTTAATTATTTCCTAAAGATCAGAACTAACTTGGAAACTGTTTTTAAAAGTCAGGAAGCATGAGAAACCATAAACAATAAACAACAAGGGACTTTTAGGAGTTGCCTGACATTCAGTTCATGAAATTGTGTTTCATATCCAGGGGAAGCTGAATTCCCTATGAAAACATCAAAGATAGTATGAAAGAAAAATTCTTGTATAAAAAAATCTCTCTTTTTCTTTTTAAGTCCTAAGGGAATGACTAATAAAAGAACTATTCATTTTGGATGAAGAAAAAAAAGTTATGAGTCTTATGTTCCTTTTAAAAAATCCTTTGGATTTACTAAAAATCCAAAGACAAGGAGCATGGGGGCAACTTTACAAAGGACTCTAGTGGTCTATTCTTGCTGGTGTTTTATGAGGAGGTATGGAAGAGGGAAAAAGCATAGAGGAAAATATGATGGCCCTGGGGAATAAAGGATGGAATTTCTGAAATACTGACATAGGAAAAAAGTTGTTGAATGGAAGAGATTTTTTGTAAGAAATGAGAGGATAGGTCTCCTTTAATTTATAATATTCCATAATGAAGGTGACATGAAGTATGATGTAATGAGGACAAGCACTGGTTAAGAACTTGAGAGGTCCCAGGTCTTTTACCCATTCTGCTACTCCTACCTCTAGTTTCCATGTATATAATGCTTTAATGTTCATAAAGTACTTTCTTCATAGCATCTCAAGTGACACACGTGGCACATGGCACAAGCATTATTATCTCCTTTTTTACAAAGGAGGAAACTGAGTCTGAGGAGCTTGTCTAAGGTCACATAGCTTTCAAATATGAAACCCAGATCTAGAACTTTGCCTGTAAAGTACTTGTTGCATGAGCTCTGTCTAATGGTCCTTTGAGACTGTTCCTTTTTTACTTGCCTGAATCTCACCCTTTTTCATCTGTAAAATGAAAGTTTTGGATTCTGGTGTCTGCCCCAGCTCTAACAGTCTGTAAGTCAAGTTTTCCATATTTTCATTCTGTCCCTAATGAATTATTTCTACCTACAGCTATTTGAATTGTGAATTCATGTTTCACTTTATGGAAGAAATACAGGATCTCTCTAATGGATAATTTCTAAAAAAGAACATCCAGTGCCATGGTAAGAGAAAGTTTGTGCCTGAGAGTGGGGAACTATCACAGAGACCCAGGGTCAGGGTATTCCATAGGCTTTCACACCTTTGTTTTCCAGTCTCAATAGTACCAATCCTTATGGGACAGCATGATTCATCTGTTTCCAAATGGAGGAGCCCCAAAGCTGGGTTTCTTTGGGTTAGTCATACTCAGGATCACTGCTGTGACTCTCAGGGTTTGAGTTCAGTTCCCTCTGTTTTCTTCATCATTATGCCATTCAGAACACAATGGTACACAGCATAACTTGTCATTTGAACTGAGGTTTTCTCCAGGTTGAAGAAAGATTTTTCCTTAATCGTTTTGGTCCAAAATCCATTGTCATCTTTCTTCTTTTTTTGTTTAGAATTTTTATTTTCCCAAATTACATGTAAAAACAAATTTTGACATCAATTTTTTAAAACTTTGTGTTCCAAATTATTTTCCTCTCTCCTCCCTTCAAGAACTCAAGCTATTCAATATAAGTCATGCATGAGTAGTCATGCAAACCATTTACACATTAGCCAGGTTGTGAAAGAAAACAGACAAAAACAAAACCATTGTTGTCTTTCTCCTGATCTTTCCCTGATGTCTCTCTCAAGAAGAGCTTCAGAGCTTCATTGGGATACTGGATATAACAAGAAGGTAAGCTGAATGATTGGTTTGATAAGAGCAGT
Source organism: Dromiciops gliroides (assembly GCF_019393635.1). NCBI lineage: Eukaryota > Metazoa > Chordata > Mammalia > Microbiotheria > Microbiotheriidae > Dromiciops > Dromiciops gliroides. The sequence goes on from NC_057862.1 coordinate 177,574,041, forward strand.
TCAGCATGAGTGGGAGAGTCATGTGTCCTTCTGTCTGGGTCACTGAGTCTTGAAAGCTGCCTCCTGAAAAATAAATGCTTTGGCTACACTGAACATTCCAATCATTGAATTCAATTAAGAAAAAACAGAAGTTACCAATGCTACTAAATTGATCGAATAAAATACTATGTTCTCAGGGCCATTGTTCTCACTAAAGAATAACAGGATCCCAATCAAAGATATGGGAGCAGAAATCAGGGCTGGTCCAGTGGTGAGGAAGACAATGACAGACAACAAGACTTCTCAACAAGCTTCATTCCTTTTCTTTTAAGTCTTTTTCTTCCAGGAAAAAAAAAGGCAGCTACAACTATTAATATTCCTAATTTTGTCCAAAGTTCTTTCTTTTGGGCTCTGAAGTTGGTTTAATCATCTGATCTCGCCCTCCCTCACCATCCTCATAGTTTGGGGGTGAAGTGAAGACAGATAAGGAGACAGAATTGGTGCTGAGAAATTTATAGTAGACTTAATCACACATGACATATTGTGTTAGAAAACATCACCTTCTTTTGGTTGATTGCTTGCAGCCAGGTGAACGAGTTGCTCCAGTGCTAAACTCTAAATTCGAAAAACCTCAGGATGGAAACTACCACAGATTTCCACTGGCTATGTGTGACTCTGGGTAAGTCATTTAAATCAGTTTCAGTTTTCTCATCCATAAAGTGAGGGGGGTTGAACTGTATAGCCTTTAAGGTCCATTCTAGCTCTAAGGGATGTAATAGGAGCTAAAAGGAATTTTCTGACCATGAAGTAAATTTTAGTTTTGAGTCAGTCAAGCAGAAGAAAATCCCACCTAGGCATTTAGAGAGAATTCTCAGTTCAGCAATCTCTTCATTTCCCACTAGATTGCACACCATTGCCTTTTTCAGTATGTCCCTGAGCCAGTAACTTCTCCACTCTTTCAGCTTTCTTTTATGTTTTGTCTTCCCCATTTGAATGTAAGTCCTTTGAAGGCAGGGACTGTCTTTCCTTTTGCTTGTATATGTGACCCCAGTGCTTAGCTCAGTTCCTGCCACATAGTGCTTCACAAGTGCTTATTTTTCAGTTTTCTTTAATGAGTGGCTTTTGCTTTGAACTGGTATGTCCTGTGCTAGAAGAAACACATTGGGGAGGCTTAGGAACTATGCCCATAACATGCCATGCCGTGGCAAGGGACCCTTGAGTGCTACATTCTTATCAGGCTGAATTACTAGTAATAAAACTCCCTCAGTTTGATTCAATGCAATTCAAGAAGCAATTTTAGGCTCTAGACACGATTCTAGGTGCTATGGAGATAAGGATGCCTTTAAGAATCCTACAATTCCACTAAGGGAAAACAAGAGGTCTATACCCAATTGGATACAAAATATAAATATAGTAAATACATAGATATTAGGATGGATAAGGAAGAGAATACCAATGGGAGAGAGAATATACATACATACATACACACATATACAGATACAGATACACACATATGGAGAGAGAGAAAGATTTTATTTTAGAGATAGCACTGAGTTCTCATTTCAAGAAAGATTGGGAACCTCTTAAGGCCAAAATGAGGAAAAGAGTGTTTCAGGCATGTGGGACAATCAATGCAAAGGCATGGAAGTAGAGGACTGAATATTATGTAGATGGGGGTCAACATCAAGCAAGCCAGTTTATTTGGGATGGGGAGTAATTGAGGAGGAGTAATGATAAATCATTCAGGAATATACATTGGACCCAGATTGTGAAGGGTTTTAAATGCCAGGACAGAAGGTTTTCATTTTGTCCTCACACTAATAGAGAGTTACTGAAGCTTCTTGAACAAGGCAGTGACAAGGTTAGAATTGTACTTTAGGAATATCTGTTCAGCATCTTTGTGGAGACTTGATTGGAGAGGGGAGAGATGGGAAGCAGGGAATCCAATTAGGAGGCAATTGATGAGAACCTGAAAAATGGTGGGACTGAGTCAGTGAAGAGAAGGGGAGAAACATGAGTGATTGTGGTAACTGACTTGATATGGGAGGGGGATGAGGATGAATGAAGAGTTGTTGATGACTCTGCGGCTTTGAATATGGATAAGAGGGATGGTAGTAGCCCAGACAAAAACAGGGAAGTTAGGAAGAAATATTTATTGGGGGGGGGGTGGAGACTACCCTGAGAGGGTATAGGTAGAGAGATAGTGAATTCTGTTTTGGACATGTTTATTTAAGATTATTATAACACATGTGAGTGGAGATGTCAAACTGGCAATTGGTGATGAAGAGTTAGATTAGGGAGAGAAATTAGGGCTGGATAGGTAGTTTTGGGAGTCATTTGTTTAGAGATACTAATCATACATATGGGGATTGCTGAAAGGGCAAGATACTGAGAAGGAATGATCAGATACTGCCTAAGGATATCTTTGTAGGTTATGTCTATAATGCATTTCTGTCTATAATGCATTTCTTAGCATCTGTACTTTTCAGAAACATTCTCTTCCTTCAAAGCTGAAATCAGGTGCTGTATCCTCTGTGAAGATTTCCTTGATGCCTCCAACTAAAAATAGTTTCTTTATAGTATAATAAAGAGTATAATGGGAAAAGGGGGGTGGGGAAGGCCACTGAGCCCCATCCTGGTGAGTATGCTCAAAGTACTTCTGATGTAATCTCTCATAGAAAATGCTGGAAAAATTCTGGAGAGGGTGCTTTTAGGAAAGTCATGATGATATATTATGGAAGTGCCTTGTAAGGACTTTATAGTATGCATAGATATTCTATAATCAGTTTTGATATGCTAACTGCATGGTGAGGAGACTTTTTGATCAGCTTGGGATACATTTAAAAGACATTGCTTTATTTGTTCTTCAACTCTTGGTTTGACCTCTTATCTTCATGTGGTTTCTTTCTTGCTGACAGAGTTTGGTAAGAGACAATGCTATAAAGGGAGAGGCCTCAGACCCAGTCCATATGTGGTCCATAAATGAGCCCTGGATCTTTGCCTCAGTATTTGTTCTTTCTTTTTTTTAATTTTCTCTTTCATTTTAGGTAAAGGAAGTTGAGTGAGACACGTGAGAACCAGGAGTCCATGAGTTGAGTCCATTTCAGGTTTGTAGCCCATCCAGTGTCAATGCCTTGAGTGAGAATTTTATCTAGTCTGGTGGAAACTGAGATGAAGACTTTCCCAAAAGCAATGCCACATTTAGACATGAAACTGGTGGAGCCAATGCTATGTAGAAATAGTATTAAGTACTAGCACACGCTTCCCAGAGACCATGTGACATAAAGGAAAATGTGACTCCTAGGTTAAAATGTGGAATATTTGTACTCTTTTCTTGCTATATAGCCAAAGTGAATATCCCTTGGTAAAAATTAATTGATGTTAATTGTTTAAATGGAACCGGAGTACTAGTTAATTGTAGTTAGCAGTGGTAGGGGGAGGGGCAGGGGGACACTGAAGTGAGGATAGAGCCAATATCATTAGCAGAGAGGTATAGCAAACCCTCTTTGGTACCACTGGGAATGAGTGTGGAGATGTAGCTTGGCAGACTCTGGGATAGAGAGCTTGGAGCATAATTGCTATGAAGAGTATGGTGGACTTGATTGTCAGGAGGACCTAGATTCAAATCATAGCTTAGCTACTTAGCAGTAGTGGGACCTTAGCCAATTTGTTTGGCTCGCCCTCCTTTTCCACATCTGTAAAATGAGGGGGTCAGAGAAGATAGCCTATAAGGATCTTTCTAGCTTGGATTCTCTGATCTTTCCTCAGATTTTGCCAGATAATTTTGTCAGTAACTTTCTTTTACCCCTATCACACTCTAACGTGTACTATACTTATCCATGTTGTTTTGTAAACCCTTTGAGTAGGATATAAGTGTTTCTAGGACAGATGCTATGGCATTTAGTTTTTATCTTTGCATCACTAACAGCTAGCTAACTGATAGAATAGTGGAGCTTTACTGATTAGAATAGCATGGGTTACAAATAGGAAGAGTTCTATCCTCTGCAGTTTGGGGCTTTGACCATAAGAGGGCGAGAATGAGCAAGCATTCAACTTGTTACTTAGTAGTCCATCAAATAGGAGACACAAGAGGATCAGGGCAGATAGCTTCTTTTTGAAGCCTTTTTGGCCAACATTTTCTTTTCTGTTTGCACCACTCAAGACTGACTTGTGTGGAGAGTGCCTGAAATCACCAGTCTCTGAGGGAGCTAGATGGTTCAGCAGATAGAGCACTGCTATTCTGAGTTCAAATTCGCCTCATACTAGCTGTATGACTCTATGAAAGGTACCTAACCTTTGCCTGTCTCAGTTCTCTCATCTGTAAAATAGGAAGCATAATAACAATTCCCTCCCAGCATTGTTCTAAGGATCAGATGAGATAATATTTGTGAAGTGCTTAGTAGCTCTGCAGGGTTACTGGAACCATTTTGATCAAGTCAGGAAGCTATGATTCTTAAGTACAAGTAAGAATGATCATTCTTTATTTCATTCTTTAAAAAAAAACCACAGCATTGCTTTATTTTATAGGCAGCGAGGTGGCACTCTGGATTGAGCCTTGGAGCCAAGAAGACCTGAGTTCTAATCCTGCCTCAGATATTTCCTAGGTGCATGACCCTGGACAAATCACTTAATCTCTCTGAGCCTGTTTTTTAAATTGTAAAATGGAGATAATAATACCTACTTCACTGGGTATTGCTATTATCCAGCAAGATGGCATTTAAAGGGCTAAAAACACTCACTAAATACTAGTTTTTGGTTTTGATTTATTCTGTTTTTATGTCTCATTGATTTCTGAATATAACATTTTCACTCTTCTACCAAATATTCTTTCCCTTGTAATAAAGATTGAATAATAAAGAAAATAAAAGCACCGATACGTGAACTGTCTTACAATATGTGCAATATTCCATACCACACTCCCTTACTTCTATAACAAAGACAGAGAAGTGTATTTTCTCAACTGTTCTTGACCACAATCTGGATCAGTATAATTATTCAATGTTTAATGTAGGGATATTTTTTTCTGCTTTCTGTTTACATTGTTGTAGTTGTTGTGGTTCTGTTTACTTCACTTTGCATCAACCTCTAATGATTTAATAATATAATAATTTATAAAAAGAAATATAATATAATTATTAAAAGTAACAAACTTAATAATAATCAAATGGCTTGCATTTAATCTGTAATCCATCCCATGCTTTTCTGAACTTGTCATTTCCTATGACTTGGCAGTATTTCATTGCATTCATATACTACAATTTGTTCAACCTTTCCTCATCAGTAGGCATGTATTTTGTTTCCAAATTTTTTGTTATCATAAGCTGTTCTACTAAGAATATTTTCTTGGATATAGGATCTTTCTATTTTTGTACTGCTTTGGACATATGTCTTGTGCTGTTATCTCTGATTCAAAGGATAAAAGTAATTTAGGCCCTTTCAGAAAAAAAAAAACTACGTTTGAGTATCAGTATCATTTTGCCTTTCCCTCTGAAAAGCCCCAAGCTTTTTGATCCATCCATCCATCCATCCATCCATCCATCCATCCATCCATCCATCCATCCATCCATCCATCCATCTTCCTGCCTGTGCAATCTCTGAGCACCCAAATGATTGTCTGATCATTTGGGAGACTATCACTGCTAAGACAGATGTAAATGGTTCTTGTCCACAGCAGCCTAGGGAATGACAAGTTGGCAGCCTTTCTCTGTTATTAAAGAATTGTTCCTTTCCTCTGAAGCCCAGGGCTCTTTGTGTCTGACAGGGATCTATGCAGAGGCACTGGTCTACCTCAGAAGAATAAACAGAATTTCCATGCTATTAATTCACATTCCTATTAAACAGGCTAAAGCTGACCAGCAGATGCATTTATGATAATATCATTTTCATATGACAGAGGTAACTCATTTATTCTGTGAGGTCCTTTTTTGGTTTAGGGATTTCCCTTTGGTTCATATTAGATGGCCCCAGAGGTCTCTCATCTAGAGAACTGTTCTGTTTTACATTTCTCATTTTGTTAGGCTTCCTAGATATGATAGCTATAAGATTTTATTTCACCCTTTGATCTGGATGTATCTAGAAAAGGGGTCTCCCTCTCTCAAATCTGTTATCAATTCGTTCTCTACTCAGCTGTGAAAGTGATTTTCCTAAGGTGCAGATCTAATTGTGTCATCCCTTCCCCCTATATTCAATTAATTCTTCTTGTTGTTCAGTCATTTCAGTCATGTCTGACTCTTCACAACTCCATTTGTGGTTTTCTTGGCAAATATACTGGAGTGGTTTGCCATTTCCTTCTTCAGGTCTCTCTCTCTCTCTCTCTCTCTCTCTCTCTCTCTCTCTCTCTCTCTCTGTGTCTCTCTCTGGCAGGTCAATGAGGGTTCAGTGACTTGCCCAAGGTCACACAGCTAGTAAGTGTCAAGTGTCTGAGGCCAGATTTGAACTCAGGTCCTCCTGAATCCAGGGCTGGTGCTTTATCCACTGTGCCACCTAGCTGCCCCCCCAGGCTCATTTTTTTAAAATGGGAAAAATTAAGCAAATAGGGTTAAATGACATGCCCAGGATCACGCTCACATAGCTAGTAAGTGATTGAGGCCATATTTGAACTCCTGAAGGTGAGCCTTCCTGAATCCAACCCCAGTGCTCTATCCACTGAGCCACCTAGCTGCCTCTTCAATTAACCCTAGTGATTCCATATTACCTCCAGGATCATATGTAAAGTTCTCTGTCATTTAAATTCCCTCTTTTCAATCTCTTACCATAATGCTCATCCTTGTATGCTATAATCCTGCTCTACTAGCTTATTTTCTGTTCCTCAAACACAGCACTAGACTTCCCAATTCTGTGCCTATGCATTGGCTGGCCATCATGCCTGGGATTCTTTCCCTCCTCATCTCTGCTTTCTGGCTTTCTTGGATTTCTTCAAATCAACTAAAATCTCATCTTCTATGGAAGCCTTATCTGATTCTCCTTAATACTAATGTCTTCTCTCTGTTGATTGATTATCTCCCATTAGGCAGTGAGCTCATTGAGAACAAGGATTGTCTTTTGCTTTTCTTTGTATCCCCCAAAGCTTAGCCCAGTGCCATGCTCGTTGTTGTTGTCCAGTACTCCAGTCATGTCTGACTCTACATGACCCTGCAGACTTTGTCTAAGGGTTTTTTTTTGGCAAAGATACTGAAGTCATTTGCCATTTCCTTCTCCAGTGTTATTACTCAGTTGATTTTTAGTTGTTTCCTATTCTTCATGACCCTATTTGGTGTTTTCTTGGAAAAGATACTGGAGTAGTTTGCCATTTCCTTCTCTAGCTAATTTTACTGATTAGGAACTGGGGCCAACAGGGTTCAGTGACTTGCTGAGGGTCACACAGCTAATAAGTCTAAGGTCAGATTTGAATTCAGAAAGATGAGTCTTTTTAGCTTGGGTTCAGCACTCTACTGTGCCACCTAGCTAAATTGAGGCAGGCAGAAGTTAAGGGACTTGCCCAAGGTCACACAGCTAATAAGTGTCTGCAGCCAAATCTGAACTCAGGTCTTCCTGACTCTAGATTCAGTGCTCATCCAATGCAACACTTAGTTTTCTCCTGATACAGAGGAAGCAACCTTGGTCAAGTGAGGGTCCATAAATCTCAAGAGCCAACCCTAGACAAAGATCTGGAAGACTATGCTGTATTTGTAAGGGCGTTCTGCAAAACCAAACTATTTGGACCCAACCACCAGAGGCAGTGGGTGTTTAGCATTTTTTGGTATTTTACTAAATGTCTTTATCTATTATATGATTGCCCATAGGTTAAACAGGGGACTGTGGGGATGTTCTTCCTAGAATGCTGTCAACAGTTTTCTTTTCACACTCCACCACCGTGCCCACCTAAAGCCTCATTTTTCCCTTCTACTTCCGCTCTGGAAGCTTAGTTATGGGTCTTCTCTGAGCTGCTTTAATGGGGGGCGGGGCTGCAGGTGAAGGGAAGCATCTCATGTTTCTCTTAAGGGTTTTTGTACAGCTTTTCCCATCAATTAATTCACTGTGCTGAGACCACAGAAATAGATCCCCGAGTCTTTCAGCCCTGAGGACAAGATTTTGAGGCTGATGGATTTGGCTTCTTTGCGGAAGTTCACAGAATATCGACCTCTTCTTACACTACCGGATTGAGAATACTGAGTAAGGATGTAAATAAGCTCCCCACTGGGAGATTGTCTGTACCACAACAAATAATAATATGTTTGGCTGCTATCATACATACACTCCAGAGTCACAGCTTCCCCATCCTGGACAGAAACTGTTGGTGGGTACTGGGTGACTGTTTGGGCTGTGCTCCATCCTGTGTAAGAAATGAAAAAGAAAAGGGCTTGTTTCATTCCTTGATGTAGCTCATGGGAGATGAGTTTACAGGTCCAAAGCCTATGATCCACCCAAGCAGTTGCTCATCTCCCCAGTCCCTGGATCCTTGTGAGGTGGCTTGGATCCCATGTCTTCATCCTTACCCAGGCAGATGGAGGCTGTGATAGACCAAAGCAGACTGGGGAGCAGCATACTGACAATTCTCCCTCTGTGGGAATCTCTCCTGATCTTGTCTGAAGCTTGGGGTTAAGCCGTGTTACATGCGACAAATTCTGATGCAGACTCACTGGAGACGAGTGATATGGCTGGCCCAGAACAGGATGTGTGGTTTCTGTGGGAAACAGATTGGCAACTGTTCATGTTCCACTACTGCAGGGTTTTTCTGATGCTTCCTTTGATCCTTGTTGCTCAGCCCTTCCCCTCCTAGAAAAAAAAATTTTAAACTTACATTACCCTACAGATACCAGGCTAGTGTACAAATGTTCTCTGGGGAAAAAAGAGACTGAATCTCTGGCCAGGGAGAAGGCAGACAATAATGTGACTGTGGTGTGCTGCCTTTTCTCATCAAATTGGCTGTAATTTTCTTCTGGACTTTCATATACCAAACCCTGATTCATGTCATTGAAAGAATGCTTTTGTTTTTGTTTGTTAATTAATTAATTATTTTTTGCAAGTGCTTGCCTGTCTGTTGTAAGCTGGTCTTGTTGTTTGGCAAACTTTGGACCATTGGGAAAATACTCTTTGGGGTCAAAACCTCTACTTCTTGAAAAATTGAATGTTCCTCTTTTTGCAGAAGACAGTGGAAGAAGACATCATGGAATCTCATCCTCAGAATGATGCTCGATTTTCTCATTGTTTCTCTCAACTGAGTCTTCCCCATTATCATCATCCATCATCAAAGGATATTGCCTGGCCTTTGGCATGTCGATGGAGTTCTCATTGAACCAAACAAAAAGATGATCTGGCACCTGGCTTTTGTGACTATGCCAGTCAGATTTCCTGTTACTGAATCAGGAACCCCCTAAATTTATAAGTCAATTTCATTCAAAGCATCCCTAGGAAAATCCCCAGGAACATCTGGTAGCACCTGGATCTACATTCTTTTGAGGAGGTTTCTCTCACTCCACTTACACTTATTTCCTAGAGTACTTGGGCTGGTCCCTCCATCTCTCTAGGCAAAGTAGTAACTAGACCTTGGGAACTATTTACACCTATTGATTATTATTATTTTTAAAATTACAAACATTTTTCCACTGACACCAAACTAAAAAATATTTAGCAATTGATTTTGTTTTCTTTAGCTTTCTTCGGTTTTCACCCAAAATTTTATTTTCCTCTCAAATATGTATGTAGACGGTAGCCAAGGTATTCATGCCTTGTGATTTAGTTGGAACAGAGAATACTTGCCCTTTTGATAAGGATGAATTTGTTTGCTTTGGCTGAACATCTTGAGGAAAATGATAGGGTCACTTTTTCATTCTCATTTTCAACAGCCCATAGATGTATGATTAGCCTTCCATTCAAAGTTTGCAATTAGATGAGGCAGATGAACATGGATACAGTTAAAATAATTCATTTGGGTCTCAATATTTAGAAATTTGTGATGAATTAGATATGGTATGTGTTTGTGTGTCTGTTATCTAGCTGTCTGATCTCAAGTTCAATTTAATTCAACAAACATTTTAAAACACTCCCCTTGTTAGATGGTTGGGGAGATACAATGTTTAGAAAAGATGTTTTTTCTCTGTTCTAATAGAGTTTAGAGGTGAGTAATTGGACACGGCTCATGCACAAACAGCTATAATAGAGACTAGAGAGCTTGTGGAAGGTTTTATCGAATAGGTGTCATTTGAGTTGGATTTCAAAGGACAGGTGGGAATTCATTAGGAAAAGCAGGATAGGGAGAAGGGGAGCAAGGAAACAATATGGCGAGAGGCACCAAGTCAAGGGAATGAGTGTCAAGAGTAAGAAATAGTTCACGTTGTCTGGAGAATAGAATAAATGGAGGACGTTACTTTGAAATGAAATTTGAAACACGATGTGGTGCTAGTTTATGCTAGCCCTTTACCACCACAAAAAGGAGTTAGAATTTTACTTCATAGGCAAAAGGGAATAATTGAATGATTTTAAGCAGGAGTGATGTTACCAGATGTAGATGTGTAATCAAGGTAGTTTTGACATGAGTGTGAGGGATAGATTGGAAGGAGGAAGAAGTTGCGGTTCAAGGCACTTGAAAGCTATTGCACTAATCCAAAAAGCATTTAACTAGAGATATTCTAGACTTGTGTCAGGAGAAGTAGAAAGAGAGATATCGAGGATCTAGAATTGGTGGAATTGAAGCAGGTAGGTGGTACAGTAGATAGAGTGCCAGCCTTGGAATCAGGAGGACCTGAGTTCAAATCTAGTCTCAGACCCTTCCTAGCTGTGTGACCCTGGGCAAATGATTTAACTCTGTTTGCCTTAGTTTTCTCATCTGTAAAATGACCTGGAGAAGGAAATGGCAAACCACTCCAGTATCTTTGCTAAGAAAACCCCAAATGGGGTCATGAAGAATGAGACATAACTGATGTGAAAATTTCTAAGTCTGATGAAGAAAATAAACAGCAAAGTCTCCAAGCTGAATAAAATAGGTTTATTGAGAGAGGGCCTATCTCATAATAAAGCCAGTCTGAGGCAGGGATATGACTTGAAAGACCCTGAGTTTGGGGCTCAACAAGGTTTTATACTCCTACAGGGCTTAAATGCTTATATACCATACTAATTTTAGACAAACTCCTCTCAATTTACAATCCATAGTTTGATCATCCAGACTTGTTAATCAATTTGCTTGCTATTTAGATTATCTAGCCAACTTGCTAACCACTTGGATTATCACAATCCACCAACTGGAACTGCTGAAGACCTAATACTGTGATGGAAAGGATGATGGCTAGAAGCTACAGATGATGGCTAGAGACGGTTTCTAGCAAGATTTGCAGATCATATGGCATTGGAATTAGCTCTACAAGTATCTGTTTTACCTAATTCATTATTGTTGACTTAATCTACTAATAAAATAAAATATCTAAATATAGTAAATCACAATTTTAGTTAATATACTGATTATTACCATAGTTAAATCACTTATAACTAAGGGGTAGGGAAATCTTACTCACACTGACAAAAAAATGTTGAGGGTTAAATTATGCTTTTTTTTTTGTTCAGAGAGATGTAGAGAGTATGGGGGAGGGAGTCTTGGGGGTGAGGAGTCTTATATTTTTATTCTTGCTGTATCCTCTTCTAAAAACTAATTGATGTTAAGTGGCTAAATGGAACTGGAGTGATAGTTATTCAGTGATGGTTATTAACATTAGGGAAAACATAACTAGTGGAAACTTGAGCTATTGTCTTAGAGAAGAAATCCCTCATACTTATCAAGGCACAACTAGAACCATGTAACACCTTACTAGATAGATTGATCAACATAAATAGATAGAAAGATGGATGGATGGACAAATAGATGGATGGATGGGTGGATGGACAGACAGACAGACAGACACAGATAAGTGATTTTCCTGACATCATACAGGAACTGAGTGACAGAGCAAGGATGTAAACCTCAGTCTTATGACTCTAGATCCAGTGTTCTTTCTATTGTACCATGTCTTCTCTAAGAACTCTGACCTGCTTTCATCCTCTTCATATGCCTTTTACATGCATGTAGTTTAATTATTTTGATTTTATTCACCCATCCATTAGTTTATATTTATTCATCTATGTTATCTCTATCTCTCTCCTATCTCATCTATCATCCATCCATCCATTTATCTATCTATCTATCTATCTATCTATCTATCTATCTATCTATCTATCTATCTATCTATCTATCATTCATTCATCTGAGACTGGATCTCCCTACCTTACTCAGTTTCGGAGTACAAAGACTACTCATGGTCAAATACTGATTGGCATGAAAGGTTTAACCTACTCTATTTTTCTGACCTGTACCACTTTTCCCCTCCTTTAACAACTTGGAGGCTCTCTACTCCTAGGGCCTCATTATATTAATGATACACTTTGGTCAGATACTTTATAGATTTTAGTCCTACTGTAATTCAAGAATACCAAACTCAAACTCCCCCACTTAGCCTTACCAGAAACAGGGACTACAGATGTCACCCTCCTTCCCATTCTCTGCCTTATTTTGAATTTATTTAGGTATATTTTGATTGTTGGCTGATTGGAAATCGGTTTGTGTTTGATGGTCACAAGATACTTGAGAGTAGGAGCAAATGTTTTTGGGGGGTTTTTTTGTGTATCTCCTTAGACACTGTTAAAGGGGCCGTGATTTGCCCTGGTAGAAGGCATACCCATGCTAACAGAATCACATACACACATACATATACATATGCATATATATATACACACATATATTTTATTTATGGAATAAAACAAGGATTTTAATAATGGCTTTAAAATGTATATGCAATCAAGGTAGCATAGCATAGTGAATAGAAAGCTGGTCTCAGAGCCAGTAAGATGGGTTTACATTCTTCCTTTAAACACCTATACTTTAAGGTTTGGGTTGGGGGACAGTGTGAAAGAGAAGGCTTAAAAATAATTAAGATGTGTTCTTTTGAGCTAGAAAAGTTATTCTCAGGGACACATCCTGATGCCCCTGGAAATGGGTAAAAACTTCATCTTCTAGGGTAAAGTTTGACTGTAAAGATCTGTAAGCATTGTTTGAGTTTAAAGTTATAGGTTTGATGTGATGGAAAAAAATGGAACTGTTTCAGTATGGAGGCAACCAATTGGATCTGGGAAAAGATGAGAGATGTACTTCTATTGACTTAAATATGTTGTATCTATTTCCATCAGTTTATGAAGTAACACTACACACACTTCGAGATTTATCTACTTTGCAGAATCTCAGATGGTGAAGTTATCATGTCATCTGAATGGAAGAAGTTAAGGGAATTAAAAGATTCCTAAAATATATCTGGATTTTGTGTCAGGAGATACATTGGCATAAAATAATGAATTTATGTTGGACTTCTTGTAAATTTTTCACAGTAGTAAAGAGCCATCTTGAAATTTGGAGAAGTTTTTGTTTCTCTTGTTGTATAAAGCCCTTGAGAAAACGTTTCCTTATCATTACAGAGGTTTCCATGAAAATAAATATGTAGTTAGAGGTCCAGGTAGTTTGTGTTCTGGGTGCTAGTGTCAGGGAACATAGCATCATGGCCACATACAATTAGGTGGTGGGAGGTAAGACTTCACAATCAGGAAACTGTGCTACTTTTTTATTATCCAACTGAGCAATTACATTTTCTAGTCTCTTCATTTCCCTGTTCTTAATTAAGATAAACAAGAGAATAAAACTTTTCTTATATCAATGTAGGCTGTATATAAAAAGCATGGCAAATCATTGTAAAGGATTTTTTTGATATTTTGTTCCAATTTGTAGCTGTTTAGACATACTCAGAGTGGGAGAAAGAGGCAACTCTGATGAGATGCACCATTGTCCCAAATTCAGTGATTTATTTTTCTGTCCCTGTCATGTTACTGAAGGTCCCTCTAAATGTCATAAATGTTTCTGCAGCTTACATACATGTCTGATCTTGACTGGAACATTTCTAAGACTAAAGAGTAAATATTTCCCTCCTGGCAGGGAGCTTCCAAACCAGTAGGACTCCCTGTGAGGCAATCATGAAAAAAGCCAAGCTCACAGGTTAATAGCATCCACAGGCTGGCTAATGGGCTCCCAGGAGGTTCTTAATGCCTTCTGCCTTCAGCAAGAGCCTTGGAAACTAGTTAAGTACATCATCACTCTGAGTATATAGCATCTGTGACAACTGATTCCAAAAGACACTTGTCAAGCCAGAGACTAAATCTTTACAAGCACCCTACTAACACAGGTGGAAGGGTTTGTTGCAAACATTGCCCTCTTTTGGCCAAAAACAAGAGACCATTACTTTATTGATTTTTTTTTCAGTTAGATAATCTCTGTTAACTCTAATTATCTCTAAATTATATCTAAGTTATTGGTGGTAGGAAAGAAACTAATTGACCTTGATGGATTTGAATCCTTTGGTGTAAATGACCTATATCTTTGGGTGCTGCAGGAATTGGCAGATGTGTTTGCTAAGCCACTGTCAGTAATACTTGAGAGATCATGAAAAAAGAAAGAGATATCAAAATGATAGAGAATGGCAAATATTGTTCTAATTTTCTTTTTTAAAAAATATTTTATTTTTTCCCAATTACATGTAAAAGCAATTTTAACATTCTTTTTAAAGAAATTTTGAGTTCCAAATTCTCTCCCCTCCCTTCTCTCTCCCTTCATTTGGGAAGGCAAGCAATTTAATAATTTAATATAGGTTATACATATGCAGTTATGCAAAACATATTTCCATATTAATCACATTGTGAAAGAAAACACAAAAAAGAAGAAAAATACAGTTAAAATATGTTTCAGTCTGCCATTTAGGAATCATTAATTCATTCTCTGGAGGTGGATAGCATTTTTCATCATAAGTCCTTCAAAATTGTCTTAGATCAGGGGCATCTAGGTGGCACAGTGGATAAAGCACCGGCCTTAAATTCAGGAGTACCTGAGTTCAAATCCGGCCTCAGACACTTGACACATACTTACTAGCTGTGTGACCCTGGGCAAGTCACTTAACCCCCATTGCCCTGAAAAAACCCCCCAAAAAACAAAACAAAACAAAACAAAATTGTCTTAGATCACCATATTGCTGAGAATACCTAACTCATCCAGAGTCGATCATCATGTAAAATTGTTGTTATTATCTACAATGTTCTCCTAGTTCTTTATTTTGCTTCAGTTCATGTAAGTCTTTCCAAGTTTTTCTGAAGGCATCCTGCTCATTATTTCTTATAACACAGCACTATTCCATCACATTTTCCATCACATTCATATATTAAAACTTGTTCAGTCATTCCCTAAGTGATGGATTCAATTTCCAGTTCTTTTCCACTACAAAAAGAGATTTATAAATATTTTTGTAAATTTGGGTTCTTTTCCTTATTCTTTGATTCAATTGGGATATAAAGTTAGTAGTGGCATTGCTGGATCAAATGGAATGCACAGTTTTATAGCCCTCTGGGCATAGTTCCAAATTGTTCTCCAGAATGGTTGGACTGGTTCACAACTCCACCAACAGTGTATCAAAGTTGTTTTAATTAGCATTTCTCTAATCAATAATGATTTAGAACATTTTTTCATATGACTATAGATAGTTTTAATTTCTTCTTCTGAAGAAATTATAGAAATATAATTATAGAAATATCCTTTGACCATTTATCAATTGGAGGATGACTTGTATGCTTATAAATTTGACTCAGTTCTCTATGTATTTAAGAAATGAGGCCTTTATCAGAGAAATTTGTTGTAATCCAATCCTCTCCCAATTTTCTGCTTTTCTTATAATCTTGGCCACATTGTTTTTATTTGTACAAAAAACTATATGACGTAATCAAAATTATCTATTTTATATCCTGTAATTCTCTCTATCCCTTGTTTGATCATAAATTCTTCCCTTACTCATTTATTTGATGGGTAAGATATTCCATTCTCCCCTAATTTTGTTTATGAAATCACCCTTCATATTTATGTCTAAATCATTTACTTATTTTGATCTTATCTTGTATATTGTGTGAGATGCAGATCTATACCTAATTTCTGCCAAATTGCTTTCTAGTTTCCCAGCAATTTTTGTTAGATAGTGAGTTCTTGTCCCCAAAATTTTGATCTTTGCATTTATGAAACACTAGATATATCATCACTTACTATTGTGCATTCTGTACCTAATCTATTCTACTGAACTACTACTGTTTCTTAGCCAGTACCAGATACTTGTTCCAATTTTCAAGGAAAGAGAACAGAGTGTGAATACTAGAGTTTTGACAGGAAATGACTTCCATTCCTGGAGAAATTCTAGAATATTAAAAAAAGATGGCCAGTTGGGGGGCAGCTAGGTGGTACAGTGGATAGAGCACCAGCCCTGGATTCAGGAGGACCTGAGTTCAAATCTGGCCTCAGACACTTGACACTTACTAGTTGTGTGACCCTGGGCAAGTCACTTAACCCTCATTGCCCCACGCCAAAAAAAAAAAAAGATGGTCAGTGAATATTTAGCAACAAAAGCAGTGATTCTAAAAGCCAGTATGACATCACCAAATATGGATCATGACAAGTTAACCTTATTTCATTATTTAATAAGGTACCTAAACTAGTAGTTGGGGTTATTACATACCAATTACCTAAATTTTAGCACACTTTTTGATAAAGGATCTCTTAAAATTCTTGTAGAGAAGATGGAGATATGTGAACTTTATAGTAATAATTTAGATTTGGAGCTAGTTGAATTGCCAGACTAAAAAAAATAGTTGTTAAATTGTTCACTGTAAATTTGGTGAAAAGTCTTCAGTGGAATACCCCAGAGATCTGTTTTTGGCCATTAAATTTGTTTTTACATCAGTCACTTTTAGATAAAGTTACAGATAATATCCTCACTAAAAATTCCAATTGAAGAAAGCTATGAGGGATAGTTAGGAAAAATGAATCCAAGATGCAAAATGATCTTGATGGGCTAGAGCACTGGGTTGAATCCAAAAGAAGACATGCAATAGGTATAAATGTGGGGCAGCTAGGTGGCACAGTGGATAGAGCACTGGCCCTAGATTCAGGAGGAC
The DNA here is from genome assembly GCF_019393635.1 of Dromiciops gliroides. NCBI lineage: Eukaryota > Metazoa > Chordata > Mammalia > Microbiotheria > Microbiotheriidae > Dromiciops > Dromiciops gliroides. The sequence continues at coordinate 177,591,048 of NC_057862.1, forward strand.
CTGAGTTCAAGTTTGACCTCAGATCCTTGACACTTACTAGCTGTGTGTAACCCTGGGCAAGTCACTTAACCCCAATTGTCTCACTAAAAAAAAATAGGTATAAAGTTTTACACTTGGATTTAAAAATTCAGCTCTTTTAGTACAGAATGGGAGAAACATGATGGTTAGAGAGAAATTTATCTGATGAAAACTTAGAAATTTTAATTTACTGCAAACTCAATCTGAGTCAGTGGCAGGCATGTGCTGGTAGATATTTAACAACTGGCTGTTTTTTTAAAAAAGGAAGCCCAACATACTTTTAATTTTAATAATTTAATCTGTATTATTAACATTCTCCACCAGTTTCTTAAGTTTCTAAAATATAATTGTCTATGTAAAACAATAAATCAAGCCCTAGCTTATAGTTTGTCAAATGTCAAGATATAAATGCTGATACTAAAGATTTAACAATCTACTCTTGCAATTTGGTTCAAGCTGGCTCTAGCACATTCTTGTTCAGCAATATGAGGGGGAGGCTAAAAATGTCATGAGATATTGGAATGTATTGCAAGATAAATACTTTCCAGGAATGAGGAAGTGATAGTTCTTCTGTAATCAATCTTATTCAGACCCTATCTGGAGTATTTCATTCATTTCTGTGTGTTAGAGTAAGAAGGATATTGATAAGCTTAAAAGTGTATTAAGGGGGCAGTTAGGTGGCACAGTGGATAGAGCACCGGCCCTAGAGTCAGGAGTACCTGGGTTCAAATCTGGCCTCAGACACTTAACACTTACTAGCTATGTGACCCTGGGCAAGTCACTTAACCCCAATTGCCTCTCTTAAAAAAAAAAAAGTGTATTAAGGAGGGAAACCAGCATAACAAAGGACCTTGAGAAATTACTTTGACTGTCAGTTTAAGGAAGTGTGGAATATTTAGCCTGGACAAGAGAAAACTCAGTGGTGATACAATATCTGATTTCAATTATTTGAAAAGCTATTATGTTATAAATAAACTAGACTTTTATGTTCGACCCCCAAGGGCAGAACTGAGAGTACTGGGTGGAATTTGTTCATTCTCAGAAGTGTCTCACTCTTAGTGAGCCCATTTGCAGTTTTCTTGGCAGAGATGCTGGAGTGGTTTGTCATTTCCTTCTCCAGCTCATTTTACAGATGAGGAAACTGAGGTAAAGAAGGTTAAGAAGGTCACAAGTTAATAAGTATATGAGGCTGGATTTGAACTTATGAAGAATCTTCCTGATTCCAAGTCCAAAGCTCTATTCACTGCGCCACCTAACTGCCTAAACTAGAATTTACAGCGCCAGAGCAAGAGAAGGACTGTCCATGCCTGAGAGTAGGAACTGTCCCAGAGATGGAGGCTCAGTAAATTTCATAGACTTTCACTCCTTTGTTTTCTAGTTTCAATGATACCAGTAGCTGTGGGACAACAGAGCTGTTTCCCAAGGGCATGTCCTCACATCAGGGTTTGTTTGGAAAGAGAATAAAACTCCTCTCTCAGGGCTGGTCAGACTCAAGATAACTCCTATGCTTCACAGGGTTTGTGTTCAGCTCCCTCTACAGTCTCCATCACTGTGTCACTCAGAACACAATAGTACACAGCAGAATCTCCCACTTGGACTGAGGTTTTCTCCAGGTAGAAGAAAGATTTATCCTTAATCTTTTTGGTCCAAAATCCATTGTTGTCTTTCTCCTGGTCTTTTCCTGATGCCTCACTCACAAGAAGCTTCAGAGCTTCATTGGGATACTGAATATACCAGAAGAGATAAGGTGCCCCACTGGTCTGATAAGAGCAGTTCAGTGTAAGTGATGCTCCCTCAAGGAGAGTGATGTGTCTTTCAGTCTGGGTCACTGAATCTCCATAAGTGCCCCCTGAAAAGCAAATGCATTGGTTATACTCTATGTACAAGTCACTTACTTCAGAGACATAGAGACAGACAAGCGTGCGCGTGCGCACACACACACACACACACACACACACACACACACACACACAGATTAAAGATCCCACTAAATTGAAAAATATAGACATCCATTAGGGATATTGTCCTCACCAAAGAGTAATAGGATCCCAATCACTGAAGCAGGAGTAGAGATCATGGTTGGTCCAATCATGGGGAAGTGGATGTCAGCACTTCCTTCCTTAGCTCCAGTCCTTGTTCAAGTGTCCTTTTACCAGGACACAGAAAGCAGATATCACTCTTGATGTTCTTAATTTTAAACAAACATTCTTCTTTTTGATTCTAAGGTTGTCTTTCTAATCTATGATATCAGCCTCCCTCTGGGTGTTCTGTTTGGAGAAAAGAACAGAAAAGCAGAAGTGAGGCTGAGATGGCATCACATTAAAACCACAGTTGATGGCATTTGCATTGCATTTTGTGTTGTGAAATATCGCTCTCTTGTGGTTGAGTGTAGGGATGCCTATGAAATATTCCTCAGTACCTGTCCTCACCCTCAACTACCTGGCCTTATTTCCCATTAGACAGAGTGGTTACTGAGGGTGATGACAAAAGTATCACTATTGACCCACTTTTCTAAGCGCCATATTATACCTTAGCTCTGATTTGTTGCAAGAGTATATTCCCTAGTCTTTTTCTTGAAAGAAGATTCTCAAATTTAGCTCTCTTTCCCTCATAGTGGTTTGGTGATTGCCTCCACTTACATTTCATTATCTCTTCTTTCCTCAGATTTGTGATTATTTTCTGCCTATTTTGTGTCTTTTGATCTTGAGCTCCAGACTGCTTTTTCTTCCTAAAATGTCTTTTTTTCCTGCACCCACTGATATCCATGTAGGGGAGTTCTAAGGCATACTATTCATGTCTATTTGGATTCTCTAGCACAGTAACTATGTGGTCTTGTCCTGATGTTATATACAATAGATGGCATGTGTAATATGAGGTATGCAAATGGAAGAAAATGGAGAAGGAAGGAACTTAAGATTGTAGGATAGCAATACTGGTGAATATATCATGGAAAGGTCAAGAGAAGAAGGCCAGCAGAAAGGACATAATCAGGATTATTGGGAAGGGAAGAAATTGAATAGAGATTGGCAATTAGTCTACTTACTTATCATTCTGTCTTACTTATCTATTATCTTTCTTTTGTTCACCTGCTTTCATGAGTTTTCCTAATTAATGCTAGAAGGAGACTTAGATATTATACAGTGCAAACCCTTCCTTTATAGGTGAGGAAACAGTATCCCAGAAATGTTAAGTGACTTGCCTAAGATCATACAGGTAAAAAAAAATAACAGGCTCAGGGTTTGGACACAGGGCTTGCTCACATTGCATCTACTTTCTGTCATTTCCACCTGGCCTCATTTCCTCAAAAATGATCTGCCCAAGATCATGTAGGTTCTCTGCCTTCCAAGTCAATGCCCATTGTCCTATGGCACACTGCTTCCTTATTGATTACCTCATTGAAGCATAGGTAGTGGGTGGGTGGATGGTCAGAAGCCTTCTTGATTAATTTATTTATATTTTACTTAGATCATATTAGTATACATACTACTAGAGATTACAATAATTATCCAAGTTCATACATATGTACATATTTTACACACATTCATACGTAGGTCCATGAGAAATTGTTTTGTTTAGCAGTTATTTCAGAGAAGTTGAAAGGCCACAGGTCAGATGAGTGTGTTTCATAGATAATGGAGAAAATGCTTCTGGCAAGAAAAGATGCTACAATGAGGTGAAGGAGTCTGTAGTTTGAATGCATCTGTAATTTAGAAGGGGAAATTTAGGGTTCGTGATAACCAAATAGACCAGAAATCATCTCAAGCCCACCCTTCTCTTCTTTCCTTCAATCAATCAATCTATAAGTATTAAGCAACTACTATATGCCAGGCGCTGTGCTAAGTTCTGGGGACACAAACATAATGAACAAAACAATCCCTCCTCCCAAAGAGTGTGAAACCTTTGTAGAACCCCTCATTAGAGGGGTCCTCATTAGAGACATCCTAGTCATGAGGATGAAGGGGATCCTGTTATTCTTGCCATATGTATTCCCAGCAGATTTCTGTTGTCCCAGTGGTGGCATGATGACCTGTGGGAGAGTGTAACCCTCTTTTCCTAAGGGGAGATCAGACAAGTCCCAATCCAATCACTTGTCAAATAGTATAGATTTCACTTGTATATCTCTCACATCTCTGCTCCCCAATTTGCACTTCTACTGTCATTTTTACTAAATTTGGGTCCTCATTGTTAAATGATTTGCCCAAGGTCACACAAGTCCTCTGACTCTGGAGTCAGTGGTTCATTCATTCCACTGTTCCCCTGTACTACACTGCTTCCTGACTGATTGCATCATTGAAACATCAACAGGAGGTAGTTAGTATTTCAGTAGATGGAGTAGTGGGCCTGGAGTCAGGAAGAATTGTGTTCAGATTCAGCATCAGACATATACTAGTTATGTGACCTTGGACAAGTCACTTAGCCTCTGCCTCACTTTTCTCATCTGTAAAATGCTGATAATACTAGCACCTGTGTCACAGATTGTTGTGGGGATAACATGAGATGTTTGTAAAGCACTTAGCTTTACATATAGTCACTTTGTTGTTGTTCAGTCATTTTAATTGTGCCCAACTCTTCCAAAGATCCCATTTGGGGGTTTTTTGGCAAAGATACTAACTGGAGTGGCTTGCCATTTCCTTCTCCAGCTCGTTTTACAGATGAGGAAACTGAAGCAAACAGAATTAAGTAAATTGTTCAGGGTCACACAGCTAATAAGTATTTTTTTCTTTTTTTTTTTTGTGGGGCAATGAGTGTTAAGTGACTTGCCCAGGGCCACACAGCTAGCAAGTGTCAAGTGTTTGAGAGGCCAGATTTGAACTCAGGTCCTTTTTTTTTTAATCCAGGACTGGTGCTTTATTCACTGTGCCACCTAGCTGCCCCAGCTAATAGGTATTTGAGGCTGGATTTCAACCCAGATCTTCCTAACACCAGACCAGGCATACTATTTACTGCACTACTTACATGCCCTATATAGATAATTAATGTTTATTCCCTTCCCCACTTTATTGTCAGTAAGGTCTGAGATTTTTTTCTTCACACTTCCAGTGTTTTTTTTCTGTTTTATTCTTATTTTATTTTTAAATTAAATTTAATTTTTGTTACATTGTAAGTTCAAAATTTTCTCTACTCTCCCTCCACACCCTGCATCAGAGAAAGCCACTATTTGACATGCACATATTTCACACACACACATACACACACACACACATATATATGTATATATATATATTTAACATACACATATATGTTTGACACAACTATACATACGTATATTTAATTTGGCATATATATGTGTAAAATCCTATTATACATATTTCTATTTATCAATTCTTTCTCTGGAGATGGATAGCATCTTCCTTCATAGGTCCTTTGTAGTTCATTTGAGTATTTATAATACTCAGAATAACTCAGTCATTCCCGTTTATTTTATTTTATTTTATTTTTTGGTCAGGCCATTAATTTTTCGATCAATATTGCTGTTACTGTACCACCTGGCTGCTTCAATTTGGGAAAACTTCAAGGGAATCCACATGGAAGAGAGATTATATATTGTAAGCATATTGGATTTATACCAGAAATTTAGCAGCCATATCTAAAAATGCATACTTCTCTCTGTAACTTGTGTCCTCTCTGTCAGGAGGTGGGTGAAATGTTTCACCAAAGGCCCTCTGAAAGTCATTGCATTAATTGGAATTTTTAAATCTTTCAAGATTATTTTTTTCTTTACAACATTGTTCTGTTTGTATAAATTATTCTTTTGTTTCTGCTCACTTCATTCTGTATCAATTTCTACTTAACCAAGACTTTCTGAAGTTGTTTCTTCATTTCTTATAGAACAATATTTCATTATATCATTATACTGTGATTGGTTCAGCTACTCCCCAGATATCTAAAAGGCATTCTAAGCCACCCTCTTAGAATGGACTTTTCCCCCTTTTCTTCCTTTTTTCTCCTCTCTTATAATTGCCCTTTTAGACCCTGAAAGTTTGTTTTGCTTGTAGCTATTCTCTTCCTGGTATTATCTTTTCTTTTAACTACTCCCATGCCCATCTTAGCTTGTTTCCCTGTTCAGTTTAATATATTTCTATACCAAACTGTAGATGTTCAAATCTTTTTTATTTCTAATAATAGTTCATGTGAAGTTCATGTGATTCCCGTTCCCTTGTCTTCTTCTGTGTTTATATCTCCTTATTCTTACAACCCAATTATAAGAAACAGCAGGTCCCATACTCTTTTTCCTACTTTCTATACTAGTGTACTCATTTTTCTTTCTCTTCACTTTCCCCTCTCAAAGTCCTCATAACAGAACTAAAGCATCCCCAGCTCTACTTTCTTATTTAACTCCCGCAATACTCTTTGAAGATATTAAGGTTTTGAAGAGACATTTATTTCATCTTCCCTATTAGAATTTCAGCACCACACTATCATACAACTCCTTCCAAGTTCTCAAATAAATTTACCTTTCTAGTTTTCTTTGGAACCTTGTGTTTGTATTTCAAAGTTCTTATTCATCAATAAGGGTCTATTTTTAAAAAATCCTCTAGGATTATATTCTGCTTTTCAGGGTAAGTTATTTTTTGTTGTTGTTGTTTCAATCCAATAGCTTTTGCCTTTAAAAGTATTGCATTCCAAGATCACATTTTATTTAAAGAAGGTCTTGCATCATCCTGAGATAATTCCTTAGTATCTGAACTGTTTTTTTCTTGATGTTTGCAAGATAGATTTTTTTGATGTAGGAAATTTGGATTTTGGATGGAATGCTCTATGACTTTTCCTTTAGAGGGTTCCTTTCAGGAGATGATTGGTGGATTTTTTAATATTTATCTTGCTCTCCAGTTCTAACAGATCTGAGAAATTTTTAATTGTGATTTCTTCAAATATAACAAATGATTTTTTATCACATTTTTCAGGGACTCCAATGATGCTTTTTTCTTTTTTGCAGGGCAATGAGGGTTAAGTGACTTGCCCAGGGTCACACAGCTAGTAAGAGTCAAGTGTCTGAGGCTGGATTTGAACTCAGGTCCTCCTGAATCCAGGGCTGGTGCTTTATCCACTATGTTACCTAGCTGCCTTGACTACAATGATTCTAAAAATGTCCTTATTCTTATTCTACTTCCCAGGTCAGTTTTTCTTATACCTTGTTTCATTTTGTATGAGTATTCATGTAGTCATTATGGAAAATCCATTTATTCCCTTATGGTTTCTCCTAGCAGTTGTTATATATTCTATTGTTCCTTCTTTTGGCGAATCTCTAGATTGGCGATAATTTTTAAGTTCCTTTACCAAGGATGCATAGGGAATAAGTGACAAGCACAGGATTGGAACCCAGATCCTCTGACTCCACATCTCCCACTTTTATTTTATTTTTTTTGCAGGGCAATGAGGATTAAGTGACTTGCCCAGGGTCACATAGCCAGTAAGTGTCAAGCATCTGAGGCTGGATTTGAACTCAGGTCCTTCTGAATCCAGGGTCACTGCTTTATGCACTGTGCCACCTAGCTACCTCTTGGCAATAATTTTTGACACTGGTTGGTTGGTGTGTTTTTGTTGTTGTTACTAATCTCTCCCAATTTAGTTCCTGAGCAGTGATGGATTCTCTCACCATCTCTATCTTGTCTTTCTCTTTATATTCATCATTAATCATCAAACTTCTACACTTGACTATGTCTCACAAAGGCATGGTGTCTTCCCTCAAGGAACTTCCATCACCACAAGACTCTGATAATGAATTTGGAAATCTCTCAAATTCATAGGTCAACTTCACTCAAAAGATGTCTAGGGATATTCCCCAAAGTATCTCTGTTCTGAACCATGTAACTCCTAGATGGACTTCCTCTTTAGGAAGCTCCTCCCATGCGAGAATTAGCTGACATTGATTTTTTTTAAATTGTAAACAACTATATCTCCCCTTAAGACCTGATTCAAAAATGTTGAATAGATGATCCCTTTCTCTGTCATTTTCTCCAGCTTTCTTTGAAGAGTGTTGATTTTCCTCTTAAATACATATGCTAGGAATGTAGTCAGGATATCCAAATGATAAGTAGCTAGGGATTTAGTCAGGATGAAAATTTCCTTCCCTTTGAACAAGATAAAGTTTGCTTCAGCTATACAGTTGAGATTGAAAAGGCCAGGTTCTCATCCTCATCAATCACAAAGGTTTGGAATCTGGAGAAGAGAGGGATAAATTCATATTCAGTACTAGTGATTAATTTGGATTCCTGATCACTTGGGTACAGAAAGTATATATGTGCATGTTTTTTCTAGAAATTTGATCAGATATGATATGTTTACAAATTATAATAATAGGGTGCTATATGAAGGTTTATTTAAAGAAGTGGCATATGAATTTGCCTTCAAGGGATAGACACAAATAACATAGATGCAGCCAGATTGGTTGAAGGAGGGAATTCTAGTCACAGGGAATACCATAATCAAAAGTTTGTTATCAGGGGCAGCTAGGTGGCGCAGTGGATAGACCACCGGCCCTGGAGTCAGGAATACCTGAGTCCAAATCTGGCATCAGACACTTAAACACTTACTAGCTGTGTGACCCTGGGCAAGTTGCTTAACCCCAATTGCCTCACTAAAAAAAAAAAAAAGTTTGTTATCAAGAAGGTAAAGGTCAGGTACAGGGAATGGCAAGAAATCCAATGTGACTGGAATAAAGACTTATGTAGACAAGAGTAGGTGGAAATAAGGCTGACAAGGCATCGTGGTAACAGCTTGGGGAGAGTCTTGAATTCAATACAAAGATTTTCAAATTTTACCCAAAAGACTAAGGAGAGTATAAAGCTAGAGACGACTTTAGAGGACATACAGAAGGGGACAGAAGACAAGATACCAATATAGAGCAGAGATCAATGACTTCAAATGAAAACTCTCGAAGCCAAGGGAAGCTACTAGCAAGGAATGTAGCCCAAAGGGATCAGTAACAGGGGAGCAGTGTACATAAAGGAAACAAACTCTACAGTTTCTGAAATTGGGCCCAATCCAAGAGCTGTACTATAAATAATAGAGATGTTGCAGATGGTTTGCACACTAGCACATTATTACTTTCTTTTGGTTCAGATGGAAGTAATGTCTATTTCCATTAATCCATAAATAAAACTGCATGTTTTCTGCCTTGTGAGTGTGTGTTATTGTAAGGGGAGATAGTGGTTACTCTTGGGGGAAGTTAGATACTGAAATTCTCAGATTACCTCATTGAAAGAATGGTACCAGAGAATTGGAAGGTCCTTAAAATGAGAGAGAGAGAGAGAGAGAGAGAGAGAGAGAGAGAGAGAGAGAGAGAGAGAGAGAGAGAGAGAGAGAGAGAGAGAGAGAGAGAAGCTTTGATATAAGACAATGAACTGGGGCATGTTGGTTGTATAGTTGAGTATTGGACTTGGAATCAGGAAGATCTAAGTTCGAGTCCCATCCCAGAAACTTATTAGTTGTGGCAATCAGTTAACCTCTATAAGTCTCAGTTTCCTAATAGCATCATTGTGGGGCTCACATGAGATAATTTTTGTAGAGTGCATTGTAAACTCTTTCAAAATGCTATAAAATAATAGTTATAATTATAGAATTTCAGTTGGGCTGCTGGGAAAATGTTCATAGTAATGGAGGATCATTTTGAAATCTGTCCTCAGAAGAAGTATCTTTTTTTTGTTGTTTTTGGTCTTCTATACAGATAAAGTTCTATAGAAAATGCTTCCTGCCAATTCCAGGGGCTCCCATGACAGATGCTATAGCTAGAGTTCTAGGTATAGGGTCTGTGTATTTAGGCAACAGATTCTCAAGGCACATAATGCCTCCCCAGCACAGAAGTAGGTATTCAAGTCACTGAGATGGGAAGACACGACAAGCAGGGAATTGTTTTGCTTTTTCACATCTATCCGTAAGTTTTTTAGACTCTTCACTTCTCTACCTTTAACCAAGATGAACAAAACAATAGAAATTTTCCTAGGTTCCTGCCTATAGGAATGTGATATAGATAAAGAGCTACATAAAAAGCTTAACTAGTTGCAGATCATTGTAAAGGCTTTTTTTATCTTGAATGGTCATGAAATGATGACTCTGCTCAACTTGTTAGGTGCATAGGCCTATTCAGAAAGTGGGAGAAGGACTCACTTTCTCACAAGTGAAATGGCTTATTGTTGCATCCCTGCCATGCTTCTGAAGTCTCCTCTGAGCATCAAAAATTCTTAAGTAACCTACCCTCACATCTGGCCCACACATGAGCATTTCTAAGGATAAAGAGAAAGCATTCTCCTTCTCATAGAGAGTTACCAAACTTTTGAGGACTTACTATGAAGAGATCGTTAAAAATGCCAAAGTTTAACAGCATCCACAGTGTAACTCATGGGGCTTGTAAGAGGTTCTTCCCTCTTCACTTCACAGAGGATGCTGAAACCAGCAAGGCCTGAGTGAGGCACAATGACACTCTAGGTAGGGAGTAACACCTGTTGCAATAGAGGCAATAAGACATCTGCCAAGCCAAAGACTAAAACCTATCCCCTTTATATGCAACCTACTGACCTAGTTGGAAGAGTTTCTTGCAAACATTGTCTTCTTTGGGTCAAATATTAAAATGATGAATAAATGGTCATTTCAGTTTAGATTTTCTTCAATTAAATTTTATCTATTATCTCTCTGAAATTAGTTTTAAACTTTATCTGAGTTGCTGATAATAATCTAGTTGTTCTTGATGGATTCATGTCCTCTGGCCTAGGTGTTCTATATCCTTGGGTATTGAAAGAATTGGTAGATATGCTTGCAAAGTCATTATCAATTACATTTTAGGTCATGTAGTAATAATGGTACTAGCATAAGCAGCACTAGTAGCAATTAGCATTTAAAAGATTGAAAAGTGTTTTACAAGTATTGTCTCATATCTTGTTGAGAATTCTCTCAATGAAGAGGAATGGTGCCTTGAGAGAGGCACCCCTTCAGAGGGGTCTGATGACTGTATATCAAAGATAGGAAGGCAAATTGTGAGTAAAGAAATAAATTAGAATGCTAAGGAAGACAACTTACCAATAGCAACTTTATCATCATAGGGTACAGATTTGATTTTTATAACTTTTTGGGCCTACTTAGAGAAATAGCCAATCCAGAGCAACTTAGGATGATAGAAAGATGTGCCTCTCATGAAAGGGAAAGGAGTAGAGAAAGAAGGTGATTAGATAAGGGAGAAAAGAGGAGAATATATAATACAAGGACTGGATTTATTCTCAGAATAAGAAAACATTTCCTATTAAAGGGCAGGAGACAAAGGTAGAAGACACCAATACATTTACAATTATGAAAGAAGTTCTTTAAGACAGAACTGCGTGGTCTCTAATCTAAGGACTCTAAGTAGTTATTATAACAGTGGATGGGAACATCCACTTTACTGTATCCTTGGACAATTTGTGGTATTTTATTTCTCCTTCTATAGTAGTTGGGGACTTCCTATTATTAGGCCACCAGGTGATTGGGTGATTTGTTTGATCTTGCAAAATAATTTTGGTTTCTCTAGGCCTCCACAATACTCACAACAACACTGATAGGTCCTCAGGTGCTATTATTATCTTCATTCTATACATGAAGAGACTGAAGTAAGTGACTTACCCATACAGTCACACAGCTTATAAGAATCTGAGTCAGAAATCAAACTCACATCTTCCTCACTCCAGGTCCAACACTCTGCCCACTATGCTACTAAGCTGCCTGGAAAGCAATAGATGCACTGAAGAAAGGCTGGTGTTGTCCCATTTTATTTTTAGAGGGAAGAAAACAGAGTCTGCAAACAAAGGGAAACTTAACTTCTAGCCTTAGGGAAATTCTAAAATGTGTCTTTAAAGAAATATTTAGCAATAGAAGTACTGATTACAAAAATTCTATATAGCTTCATCTAGAACTGCTATGCCAGACTAACTTTATTTCCTTTTTTAACAGAGTTGCTAAATTAGTAGATTAGGAAAATGCTGCAGACATAGTTTACCTAGATTTTATTAAAGCATTTGACAAAATATCTCTAACTCTTCTTGTGGGAAGCAAAGAGAGATCTGAATAATAGAGTAATTCTAGAGAAGGATTTGGAAATGGTTGAATGGTCATATTCTAAGAGTCAGCAATAATGACTCAATGTCAACTTGGCAATGGGTCTACAGTGGAGTACTTCAAGGAATGTGAATTTGGCCACTTGCAGTTAAACATTGTTTTTTTTTAAATCACTGAATTAGATAAAGATAGAGAATTCATAGTCATCAGATTTAGGGATAACAGAAATCTGGGAACCATCAATCTGGATTATAGTCATGAGAAAAAAGTTCTTGACAGACTAGAGCAGGGATCTGCAAACTATGGCTCAAAGGCCAAATCCAGCCCAACCACCTCTTTTTGTAAGGTGAACTAAGAATTGTTTTTACATTTTAAAATGAAGATTTATTGTAATTTAAAATTATATCATATAGCTGCTGGGCTATACAAAAACAGGTGGTGGGTAGAATTGGACCTAGGGTTATAGATTGTCAATGCCGGGACTAGAACATTGTACTGAATCTGATAAGATGAAATTTAACATAGTTTTATACTTAGGTTCAAAAATTTAACTTCACATCTGTGTGCCACCCTAAGGAGATTAGTAAATTGAAGTAAATCCAGAAGAGGATGATCAAGCTGGTGAAGGGTCTTGAATTTATGATATATGAAGATTAATTGTAGGGACTGTATAATTTTAACTTGGAGAGGAGAACATTCAATGGGGACTTGATAACTGATTTAAAATATTTGTTGTAGGGAGACTAGATTTTTTGCTTGTTTGTTTGTGTAGTTGGCCCAAGATGTAAGAATAAAGAGCATCAGGGAATGTTTCCAATATTAACTAGTGTAGAGTCCAGGAGAGGAAAAAACTTTCTAACAATTAGAACTGTTCAAAAGTAGAATGGGATGCCCAGAAAAGTTGTGGGTTCCCTGTCATTGAATTCTTTAAGCAAAGGCTGGAAGAACATTCAGTAATTGTATATGTTATAGTAGGGATTTCTTTTGGGTATGGGTTGGACTAGATAGCTACTTTAGACCTTTCCTAAACTCTAAAATTCTGTGACTCTGTGATTTCTGCCTGACTCATTTCCCTCCCCCACCCCTGCCTCATTTTCCAAATGTCTTTTATGTGTTGTCTTCCCCAATGAAATTTAAGATCATGGAGAACAGGGGTTACCATTCTTTTTACTTATATCTGTGCCCTTAGTGCATGGCATAGTATCTAGCACATAATAATTGCCTGCATATTGCTTCATCTAATAAACTATGAGTTTAAGCTCTTTCTGTTATTTCTCTATTCATAATTAACCATTTCCTTTTATGATAATTACAACTTCAAATTCAAATGCTTCTCTTTATGGAAGAAACACAGTAACCTTCTCATAAATAATTCCTAAATAAGAATATTCAGGATAAGAGGAAAAGAAGGTGTCTCCATGCCTGAGTGTAGGAACTCATATTCCACAGACATCTAATTTCAGTATAACCAGGGTTCCCAGGAGAGTAGTGTTTTTAGCCCTTCATCCAGGAGATGTCCCCAAGGCTGGTATTTTTGGAATAGAGAATAAAACTCCCCTCTCAGGGCTGGTCAGACTCAAGATAACTCCTATGCTTCACAGGGTTTGTGTTCAGCTCCCTCTACAGTCTCCATCACTGTGTCACTCAGAACACAATAGTACACAGCAGAATCTCCCATTTGGACTGAGGTTTTCTCCAGGTAGAAGAAAGATTTATCCTTAATCTTTCTGGCCCAAAATCCATTGTTGTCTTTTTTCTGGTCTTTTCCTGATGCCTCACTCACAAGAAGCTTCAGAGCTTCATTGGGATACTGAATATACCAGCGGAGATAAGGTGTCACACTGGACTGATAAGAGCAGTTCAGTGTGAGTGATGCTCCCTCAAGGAGAGTGATGTGTCTTTCAGTCTGGGTCACTGAATCTCCATAAATCCCCCCTGAAAAACAATTAAAAACATTTTCTGTAATTAGAGGTGTAAGATCTTACACAATTAAAAATATAAGTTGAGCGTGATCGATGTCATTGTCCTCACCAAATAGTAACAGAATCCCAATCATCAAGGTGGGAGTAGAGATCATGACTGACTGGTCCAGTGGTTAGGAGGCAGATGACAGCGGAACAGTATTTCCTTCCCTGGTCCTTCTCTTCCTTTTCTACCAGGATACAGAAGACAGATGTTAATATCAATGTTACTAATTTTAGGAAAATATCCCTCTTTTTGCTTCTGAGATTGGATGTATAGACTCTGATCTTAGCCTCCCTCTCAGTCCTCAGTTTGGAGAAAAATAAAGAAAGAGGAAAAGGTAGAATTGATGCAGAGACTTCATCACACTAAATTGACACGTGACTTTTCTAAGTTGAGAAACATCGCCCTCTTGTGATTCAGAGCAGGAATGAGTTGGAAATACTTTGAATATCTAACACTGTCCTCAACTATCTGGTCTTAATTTTAGGCATACATTGCCACAAGTATTGGGGGTGAAGACAAAGACAAAGACATCACCAGTGTCCAGGCTGTCTATGAACTATGTTGGGTCTCAGAGAGTCTGAGGTCTTGCTTGAAGTTTGGTTTATCTCATGAATGATAGTTATTACTATTTCTCAATTTAGTTTTCTCTTTCCTTCTTAGTGACCCGCTGATTTCCTTTCCTGACATTTTATTATCTTATTATCTCCCTCTTCCTCAAATTTCCTGTCACTTTCTACACTCCTTTTTTCCTTTCATGGAATATCAGTCCATTGTTTTGTCCTTAAACTTATTTCTGTTTTATGCCTTTACAGACTCTGATGTCTGTGAAGGAGTCCTAGGCAGAATTATTTTAGTCCATTTGGATTCTAAAGCAAAATGACTAGGAATTCTAGTCCTGCTGTCTTATATAATGGCTGAGAGGTGGAATGTGAGGTGTGGAAATAGAACAAATAGAGAAGTCAAGAATTTGAAAGGACAGAACAATGAATACTTCAAAATGAGGAGGGCAAAGGAAGGTCAACAGAAGGGCATAATCAGTAAGAACAGGAAGGGAAGGAGCTGTGTGGCACCTGGCTGCTGACCAATTTAGTTCATACCCCACTATCCCTTCTTTATTTTATTTTGTTCCAACACTTCTTTTCATTATTTGAATTATCCTATTTCATTCAAGGTCTTAGGCTCTACAGCTGGAAGGAATGTCAGCGATCATCTCACGTTACCCCCTCATTTTAAATACAAGAAAACTGGGCTATAGGGATGTGACATGATTCATACAAGGTGACAAAGGCAAAAATAGCAGAGGTGGATATTGGATCCAGGATGTCTGACCCCAAATGCAGTACTCTCTCCACTGTACCACACTGCTTCTATCTTGGGCATTCTTTCTATCATATATATTCTAATTCATCAACATCTTAGGTCACAAACACTGATACATAGACACACACAAAAACACATTCATATTTCCATACTCAGACTTGACTTCTGGGGTGGAGCCAAGATGGCAGAGGAAAGGCAGTGAGCTCTTGAACTCATAACACGATTGCTCCAAAAACCATCCAAAAAATACCATAGGACAATGCCTGGAGCAGCAAACCCCAGGGAAGAATGTGCTGAAATCATTTTCTAACCAAGAACAGTTTGGAAAGTCAGAAGGAGGGAGCTGCTGTGCTAAGACAGGAGTGGAGCTCAACCCCACAGTCACCCTGGCACAGATCCAGTCCCAGGAATGCCTCCCCAGAGAAGGAGACCCCCAGAGCCTCTGAATCAGCTGAAGAGCCAGTGTTGTCTAGAACTAAGCTCACAGTCTGGTGAGAGGGCTGAGCCCTGGGCAGGGGGGAAACTACAGGGGTCTATTCTGGTGCTGAGGCTGAACTTGGGTTTTTCACTCCTTCAGGGAACCAGGAGGTAGGCTTGAGTAGCAGTGGCCCAGGTGGGGGAAGGGCATCTGGAACTAAGCTCACAGTCTGGTGAGTGGGCTGAGCCCTGGGCAGGGGAGAGACTACAGGGTTCTATGCTGGTGCTAAGGCAGAACTTGGATTTTACACCCTTACTGAGAACCAGGTGGTAGGCTGGAGTAGAAGTGGCCCAGGTGGGGGAGGGGCACAGGCTCATCAGAGCTAACAACCACAACACACAAAGCTGGTTGATTGGCAAGTTGGTCTGGGGTCATCTAGGAAGTTTTGAAGACTAATAGGATGAAAGAAGATGGATAATAGAATAAATATCATGGGGAAGGGAATAGGATGGAAGGGAAACAGTTAACAATAGTAATCATGAAAAAGAGAAAAGGGGGAAAATTGTACAAAAAATATTTATAGCAACTCTTGGTGGAGGCTAAGAATTGAGAATCAAGGAATGTCCATCAATAGAGGAATGATGGAAAAAGTTGTGTTATATGATTGTAGTGGAATGGACTTGTGCTACAGGAAATGACAAACAGGATGATCCCCAAAAAACCTTGAAAGACTAATGAACATCAATATATGGTGAAGTGAGCAGAGCTGAGAGGACATTGTGCATAGTGACAGCAGTATTGTTCAATGAGTAATTGTGAATGATTTAGCTACCCTCAGCAGTACAATGATCCAGGACAATCCCAAGGAACTAATGAGGAAGCATACTATGTACTGCTATAGAAAGAACTGATAAACAGAACACTAGTGGATTGTACAGATATAACCTGGTTTCGATCTTGTGGAGAGGGGAGGAAAGGGAGGGAGGGAGGGAGAAAAATTTGGAACTCTAAATCTTATGAAAATGAATGTTGAAAACTACCCTTACATGTAAATGGAAAATAAAACAAATGTTTGTTGAAAAAAAAAAGAATGCATTAGTGTTCCAGTTTTTCCACAGCTTCTCCAAAATTTATTATTTTCCTTTTTTGTCATATTAACCAATCTGATAGGTGTCAGGTGGTACCTCAGAGTTGTTTTAATTTGCATTTCTCTAATCAACCATGATTTAAAACATTTTTTTCATATGGCAAAGATCATCATCAGAAAACTGCCTGTTCATATCCTTTGACCATTTCTCATTTGGGGAATAACTTGGATTTTAATAAATTTGATTTAGTTCCTGATATATTTTAGAAATGAGGCCTTTATCAGAAATACTGGCTATAAAAATTGTTTCCCAGCTTTTGGCCTCCCTTCTAATTTTGGATGCATTGCATCTGTTTGTACAAAAACTTTTTAATTTAATGTAATCAGTCATTCGTTTTGCATTTTATAATATTCTCTATCTCTTGTTTGGTCATAAACTGCTTTACTTTCCATATATCTGAGAGGTAAACTACTCCTTCCTCTCCTAATTTACCCATGGTATCACTTTTTATGTCTAAATCATGTACCCATTTTGACCTTATTTTAGTATAAGCTATAAGATGTTGATCTATGCCTAGTTTCTGCCATACTATCTTCCAGTTTTCCCAGCAACTTTTGTCAAATACTGAGTTCCTATCACAGAAGCTGGAGTCTTTGGGTTTATCAAACAGTACATTACTAAAGTCATTTACTACTGTGTCTCCTGTGTCTAACCTAGTCCATTGAGCCACCACTCTTTCTTAGACAGTACCAAATAGTTTTGATGACTGCAGCTTTATAGTAAAGCTTCAGATTTGGTACAGCTAGCCCACCTTCCTGTGCATTTTTTTCATTAGTTCCCTTGATATTCTTGACCTTTTATTCTTCCAGATGAATTTTGTTATTATTTTTTCTAGCTCTATAAAATAATTTTTAGGTAGTCTGATTGGTATGGTAATGAATAAGTAAATTAATTTAGGTAGATTTGTCATTTTTATGGAGCAATTGATATTTTTCTAATTATTTGGATCTGATTTGATTTGTGTGAAAAGTGTTTTCTAATTGTGTTCATAGAATTCCTGGGATTCTGGCAAGTAGGCTTCCAAGTATTTTATATTGTCTACCATTACTTTAAATAGAATTTCTCTTTCTATCTCTTGCTGCTGGACTTTGTTGGTCATGTATAGAAATGCTGATGATTTATGTGAATTTATTTTATATCCTGCAACTTTGCTAAAGTTGTTAATTGTTTCAAGAATTTTTTTAGTTGATTCTCTAGGATTCTCTAAGTATACCAGAGTAATACATTCTTTAAAGATTTTAGGGTTCACTCAGGCCAGGGAGCTGTAAATTTACATCCTTTCCTAAGCAGGCTGATCTAGGGCACAATCTCATCACTACTTTCCTGGTCTGAGATTTGTAGGTTCCCACAGGTATTTCTGGTGCTTTATAGTCAATTAATTTAAGCTCATTCTGTTCTTACTCTTACCTTGTGAATTATTTCCTTCTATAGCAACTATAAATTCAAATTCAAATGCCCTTTTTGAATTTCCATAACTATTGTGAAGGCACCATCACCGTACAAGTCAAACAGGATTAAAACATAGGTTTCATTCTCAACTCCTCATTCTCTCTCAATTGCCATACCCAATATCTCTTTCATATACCCATTTCTCTCCTCTGACATTGCCCCTATCCCATTATAGGTCCTTATTACTTCATGTCTGGACTATTGCAATAACCTATTGGTCGGTCTCCCAGCCTCATCTCTCCTTACGCCAGTCTGTCCTTCACTCAGCTATCAGAGTGATCTTCCTAAAGTATGGGCCTAACTATGTCACCCCCCTCCCCAGTCAATAAACTTCAGTGGATCCCTATCATCTCTAGGATCAAATATAAACTCTTCAGGCATTCAAAGCCCTTCATAATCTAGCCCCCTATTATCTCTCTAGTTTTCTTTTTTTTCCATTTATTTAGAATTTTTCCCAAATGACATGTAAAAACCATTGTTAACATTGATTTTTAAAGCTTTGTGTTCCAACACTTAACACTTACTACCTGTGTGACCCTAGGCAAGTCACTTAACCCCAATTGCCTCACAAAAAAAACAAAACAACCTTTGTGTTCCAAATTCTCTTCCTCTCTCCCTCCCCACCTCCTTGAGAACTCAAGCAATTGAATATAAGTTATATTTGTGTAGTCATGCAAGATATTTCCACATTAAGCTGTGAAAGAAAACAGACCAAAAAACTTTAGAAAAAGAAATTAACAAAAAAATTATTTCAATTTGTATTCAGATACCATCAGTTTTTCTCTGTAGAGGGATTGCATTTTTGATAAGTCCTTCAGAGTTCTCTTGGATCACTGTATTGATGAAAATAGCTAAGTCATTCACAGTTGATCATCTTATAATATTGCTGTTATTGAGTATACAGTACATTTCACTTTACATCAGCTCATGTAAGTCCCAGTTTTTCTGATAGAATTTTGCTTATCATTTCTGATAGCACAATAGTGTTTCATCATAATCTCATCCCACAATTTGTTCAGCCATTCCCCAATTGATGGGCATCTCCCCAATTTCTAATTCAACTTCTTTTGTTAAATCTCTTTTTGGATAGCAATGTAGTGGTGGTATTACTAGGTCAAAGAGTATGCATGGTTTTATAGCCTTTTGGCCATAGTTCCAAATTGTTCTACAGAATGTTTGAATCAGTTTACAACTTTACCAAGAGCCAATTAACAGTCTCATTTCCCCCACATCCCCTACAACATTTGTCATTTTCCTCTGCTGTCCTATTATCTAATCCAATAGGTATGAGGTACTACACAGAGTTGTTTTCTTTTCTTTTCTTTTTCTTTTTTATTTTGTGGGGCAATGAGGGTTAAGTGATATGCCCAAGGTCACACAGCTAGTAAGTGTCAAGTGTCTGGGGTCAAATTTGAACTCAGGTCCTCCTGAATCCAGGGCCGGTGCTTTATCCACTGCACAAGCTAGCTTCTTATCCCCTACTCCCTTCCCGCAATTGTTTTGACCTGAATCTCTTCAATCAATAGTAAGTTAGGGCATTTTTTCCATGTGGCTATAGGTAGCATTGATTATTTTATCTAAAAACTTCATGCCTTTTGATCATATATCAATTGGGGAATGTTTCTTATTTTAACAAATTTGATTCAGTTCTCTATGTGTTTGAGAACGGAGGCCTATCAAACAAAATTGCTTCAATTTTTTTTTTCACAGTTACTATTGCTAACTGTATTTCCCTCCATCCTATTCCCTCCCCATGACATTTATTCTATTTTCTATCTTCTTCCACCCTATCCCTCCTCAAAAGTGTTTTGCTTCTGACTACCCTCTCCCCCAATCTTCTCTCTCTTCTTTAACCACCCCCATCCCCTTCCCCTCCCACTTTCCTGCAGGGCAAGATAGATTATTATACCCAATTGAGTGTGAATGTTATTCCCTCTTTGAGTCAATTCTGTTGAGAGTAAGGCTCACTCACTCCCCTTTATCTCCCCCATCTTCCCCTTCACTCCGTAAGCTTTTGCTTCTCCAGATTTCTTATACCTTACTCCCCTTCCTTCCTCTGTGATCCAATGACATTGGCCTCCTGGAAGTTCCTTGCACAAGACCATACATCTCCACACTCTGTGTAGTTCCAGTGGTTTTATTCCATGCCTGGAATTATCACCCTCCTCATTTCTGCCTTCTGTATTTCCTGGCTCCCTTTAAGTCCCAGCTAAAATCCCACCTTGTACAAGAAGCCTTTCCAGATGCCCTTTAATGCTAGTGTCTTCCATTTATTATCTCTAGTTTATGCTGTATATAACTTGTTTATACATAATTATTTTCATGTTGTCTCCCCCATCACACTTTAAGCTACTTGAAAAAAGAGACTATCTTTTGCTTTTCTTCTTATCCCCAGAGCTTAGCACAGTGCCTGGAACATAGCAAGTTCTTTAATACATGCTTATTGACTGACTGATTGGAAGACAGAGTGAATGTTTCCTAAATAATTCTGAAACAAAAACATCTTGAAGACCAGAGAGACAGACTTTTCTTCTCCACTTTCCAGCTACAACTACACCAGTGCTTATGAAAGTAAGGTTTAGCCCGTTCCCCAGAAGATGTTTCCCCAACATATCCTTGTCTGGGGCGGGGGGGGGGGGTTGAACAGAATAAAGCCCCTCTTCCAGGCTCAGGATCATTTCTATGCCTCTCTGAGTTTGTGTTCAGCTCCCTCTACAGTCTCCATCACTGTGTCACTCAGAACACAATAGTACACAGCAGAATCTCCCATTTGAACTGAGGTTTTCTCCAGGTAGAAGGAAGATTTATCCTTAATCTTTTTGGTCCAAAATCCATTGTTGTCTTTCTCCTGGTCTTTTCCCGATGCCTCACTCACAAGAAGCTTCAGAGCTTCATTGGGATACTGAATATACCAGCGGAGATAAGGTGCCCCACTGGACTGATAAGAGCAGTTCAGTGTGAGTGATGCTCCCTCAAGGAGAGTGGTGTGTCTTTCAGTCTGGGTCACTGAATCTCCATAAGTACCTCCTGAAAAACAAAGGCTTCAGTTACACTCACCATATAAATCATTAAATTCAGCAATTAAAATGAGTTTAAAGATCCAAGTTAACTGACAAAAATTGAGGTTCATTGATACCAATATTCTCACCAAATAGTAACAGAATCCCAATCACTGAGGTAGGAGCAGAGATCATGGCTGATCCAGTAGTGGGGAAGTAGATCTCAGAGATTCAGCACTTCCTTCCTGGAACTGGTCCTTCTTTCCAGAGTCGTTATCTACCAGGATACAGAAGGCAGATTCAATGATCAATGTTCCTAATTTTAAGGAAATGCCTCTTCCTTCTCCTTTTCGTTTGTGAGATTGGTTTTGTAGCCTCTTGTCTCATTCCCCTTCTTGGGACCTCACAGTTTGACATAAAGTGAAGACTGAAGAAGAGGCAAAATTTGCAAGTAGAAATCATCACAATAAATTAACATGTGGTATTTTCATGGTGGAAAACATTGCCCTCTTGTGGTCAGTGCCTAAGTCAACTGAAAAATTACAGAGGGCTTACCAATGTCTTCAGTCTACCATTCAGTCTCATTTCAAGTTGGTTAGGGCAGGAATTGGGGGTGAAGACAAACTGATAACTACTGTTCCTGTTTTCTAAGTAATGTGTCAGGGTATATTATAGGTCTGATATCTTGCAAGAATTTGCTGTATGGTCTTTTTCTTAAATGGTTTCCATGACTCTCAAATTAACTCTTTTCCATCCAAGTTGATTGCTTCTTGTGCTTCCTGCCTTTTTTGCCTGATAGTCTCTCTCTAGGGCAGCTAGATGACACAGTGGATAGACTGCCAGGCCTAGAGAAAGGAATACTCATCTTCATGACTTCAAATCTGGCTTCAGACACTTAATAGCTGTGTGACCCTGGGCAATCATTAACCCTGTTTGCCTTAGTTTCCTCATTTGCAAAATGACCTAGAGAAGGAAATAGCAAACCACTCCAATATCTTTGTCAAGAAAACCCTATATGGGGTCATGAAGAGCCAGATATAACTGAAAAATAACAACAAAAGTCTTTCTCTTCCTCAACATGTCTCTCCGTCATCTTCCGACTCACTGCTTTTTTTCTTAGGTAAATAAAGCATTTATTTATAGCTTAGTAATGCCATGAACAATGGTAAATTCTGGGTATAGAAATATAAGCAAACCAGATAGTCGCAGTCCTGAAGGAACTTACTTTCTACCAGAGGAAGACAGCACATAAAGGAGAGCTGAGGAACTGGAGAAGTCCAAAGTGAGCCAAACAAGAAATGAGGTGAGTATGGCTATGGTCTTATTATAATCTTGATATCTTGATTACTATTCATTTCCTCAAACTGGTTATATTTTCATCCTATTCCTATTCTATATTCCTGTGTAAGGCAAAAAATATAGTCCTGTTGGATTCTCCAGTATGGTGAATAGGAGGCCTTGACCTGTTGTGCCATAAAATAAGTGATAGAGTTTTAAGCCTCTAAAGGGAAGAAGATGGAAAAGGTAGAACCATGGAAGTGAACACCAAGAACATTGGAGACTGCAAGAAAAATAAGAGAAGACCTCAAGAATTGTGTAATTAACATGAATGGGAAAGAAGGAAGCAGAATGGAAATAATGCAGGATGTCATCCCCTTTTCTTACCTGCTTTATTTATTGCAATAACTTCCTAATTGGTCTCCTTGTCTCAAGTCACATTTTTATTATATTTTATTCTGATTTCTCCTTTCATGATCTCTTCTTTCCTAACTTGTGTTATCTTAGGATCTTATGAAATAGAACTATAAGGGACCCTGGCGATTATCCAATCAAACTTTTCACATTACCTATTGGGAATCTGAGGCACAAAGAGTGCAGGTCACTTGCCCAAGGTCACCTAAGTAACAAATAGTTGAGTCAAAATTTTCATGCAGGACCTCTGTGTTCAAATTCAGTACTTCTTTAACTAGATCAGCTCCATTTCATACATTGCTTCCATCATATGCATTCTATATCTCACTAACAAACATTATCATATTAACTATTATAATTCTTCTCACCATGAATGATACATCCACATAGATTCACTTACACATCGTTGCATAGGTCTAAATATATATATATATATATATATATATATATATATATATATATATATATTTGAGTCACTTCTGAATTATAAAAAGGGAGGAGAGAAGGGTGTTCCATAGGAAAAAGATGGAAGAAAACATTTTCATAGGGAAGAAACTTCCCACAGGGAAGACAACATTTCGCAGTGAGGTGAGGGATTTTGTAGTTTGGATAAGGGTCTATAATTTAGAATTGAACATCCTGGCCTCCCATTGCCCAAATAGTCCTGAGTGAGCATTAAACTCACCTAACTCTTCTATTACAAAGTACAATAAGTATACACACAGTCTCTACCTGTTGCTTCCCATTCTTACAATGTAGGCAACTCACCTCCTTTTCACATGCATCCTCCATAATATTTTTTCGCACCACCTTTCATATTCTGTTGGCAACATGTAGTATACGCATCTCTGTCATGCACCTTTTCATTGCCCTTTGTGTTATTGGTAATTTGGATTTTTGTGAGATTGTCACTAGGAAAATACTGGCCTTATGGAGATGGGCATTTGCAGCACTGAGCACTGTGCATAACTGCATGTACTGCACAAAATCACCAGTATTGTCCAGTCTATTTTCTTTCTACTGAATTTTGGGCCCATTTCCTCACTGAAGATTCCTTTCTAGGATGTATATATTGATGGACTATCAAGACAAACAATAGCAATATTTTTATCTATCTTGCTTTTCTGATGTGAATGACTAAATCAATCTCTTCCTCATTGCTATTGGCTTCTCTTGGGAAGCTTTGTAGTGTTCCCAGGCTCTATACAATTAACACAATGTCACCTACAAACAAGTAGGTGCCATCTGTGGGAAATCCTCTGGTTCAGATTCTGTATGTGACATTTCCCATGATACAGGCAAATAACTTAGTTAAACATACATTTCCCCTACTGGTGCCATGTTTGAAGTCACTTCTCAGTGAAAAACCAAAGTTATCTCCATGGTTCTAGATGTGATAGAATCATTTATGATTTTAATATATGCACATAAGAAACCTCAAAGACATCAAAGCTTCATTTTGTTCTGCCAAATCAAATCATTTGTTTAAAAAACAATAAAAACAGACACAGCAAGGACTCGTATTTTCCCTAGTTTTCAGTCAGTTTTGTGACTGGATAGACAGACCACTTATAAAATCATCTTCAAAAGGTGGTCTACTCCCTCCTCATGTTTTTGTTTTTGTTTTTGTTTTTTTTTTCAGGGCAATGGGGGTTAAGTGACTTTCCCAGGGTCACACAGCTAGTAAGTGTCAAGGGTCTAAGGCCGGATTTGAACTCAGGTCCTCCCGAATCCAAGGCCGGTGCTTTATCCACTGCGCCACCTAGCTGACCCCCTCTCCTCATGTTTTTAATGAGTATGTCTTCAATACATTCATTTTCATAAAAAATTTAGTGAGATGAGGGAGCAGAGATAAAGAGTTTGGTTTTTGCTGGCGTCTTCTCAGTTGCCTTTAATAAATAATACTTTTCATGACATTTTATGTTCCCTCAGAATCTTCTCCTCTTTAAGATAACTTTAAGAGTGATCCTGAAGAAATGTTTAGTTTGGGATTGCTTCCAAAATAGTCTTCTTATCCATAGATAGGGTCAAATTCTGCTGTGCTTCCTTGTTTAAGACAATAGGAGTTAGCGCTGGAAGGGACCTTAGAGATCATATAGTCCAATTGCTCTTACTCTATAGATGAGGATATTGAAGCCCAAAGGAGGTTAGGTGACTTGACCAAAGATATGATCATAGTAAGTAACATAACTTGGATTTGAACTCAGATATTTTAACTTCTAGGAAGCTAGGCGGTACATAGGATAGATCACAGAACTTAAAAACATGAGTTCAAGTCTTGCTTCAGACCCTTGTGAGCTATTTGATTCTAGAAAAGTCATGTAACTTTTTTCATCCTGTTTCCTCATCTACAAAATTGGGATAATAACAGTTCCTTCCTCATAGTGTTGTTCTGCAAACCAAATGAGAAAACATACATGAAGTACTATATAAATGCTTGTAATTGTTCTGTCTCAAAACCCATTGTTCTAGATGTTATATGGCTTCATGTTCTTAAGTATAACTGCAATTTTTTTACATATTACTGAAAAATGCTGCTAAAGACCTCTAATAAGATGGCAGAGTGAGAAGTAGCAAGAAAATTTTACTCATCAACATCTCCCACAGAAGGAGAAGTTAAAAAGGCCCCAAAGAAGCAAAACTACCAGAAGTTGCTATAAATATTTTTGTACAAATAGTTTTTTTTCTCTTTTTTGGAATGTCTTTGTGATATAAACCTACCAGTGGTATTGCTGGGTCAAAGGGCATGAACAGTTTTATAGCTTTTTGGGCATGGTTCCAAATTGCTCTCCAGAATGGTTGGATCGTTTCCCAACTCCACAAACAGTAGATTAGCATCCCAGCTTTCCCAAATTCCCTCCAACATCCAATGTTTTCCATTTTTGCTATATATTTGCCACTATGATAGGTGGGAGGTGATACCTCAGAGTTATTTTAATTTGCATTTCTCTGATCGATTGTGATCCAGAGCATTTTTTCATATGATTGTAGATAGCTTTGATTTCTTTGTCTGAAAACTGCCTATTCATAACCTTTGACCATTTATCAATTGGGGAATGACTTGTATTTTTATAAATTTGACTCAGTTCTCTCTATAATTGAGAAATGTCACCTATATCAGAGATATTTGTAATCTTGGTTACATTAGCTTTGTTTGTGCAAAAACTTTTTAATTTTTTTTTTTTTTTTTTTTTTTTAGGCAATGGGGGTTAAGTGACTTGCCCATGGTCACACAGCTAGTAAGTGTCAAGTGTCTGAGGCCGGATTTGAACTCAGGTACTCCTGAATCCAGGGCCGGTGCTTTAACCACTGCGCCATCTAGCTGCCCCTACTTTTTAATTTTTTAATCAAAATGAGCATTATCTCTTATTACATGACACTTCAGGAGATCCCTGATTTCTCCAATCATTCCATAAGCATTTATAAAGTACCTACTATGTGCCAGGCACTGTCCTAAACACTAAGGATGAAAGGTAAAATAAATAAAGTAGTACTCATCCTCAAGGAGATTACATTCTACTGGGGGAGACAACCTATACAAATTAGAACCTATGAGAGCAACACAAAGTAGATGGAAGATAATGTTAGAGAGGGTGACACTTGCAAATGGGGTGGGGGGTGGGGACAAGGAAAGGCCTCCTGCAGGTGGTAGCAGATGGCAATCTATTCTAGTTTTCTCTCCCTGTGAAACTCTTGACCATATCCTTCAAAATAGCTTTCTCAACAGAGAATTCATCTAGTACACCTCAGATCTTCCACGATATCTTTCTTACCTTTCCTGTGTCCTAGATCAACTCTTGAGCTATGTATCTGTTATCCCTCACAAAACCACCACTGCTCCTTTCTTAATGATATGTAGAGGACATGTCCATTTTCCCACAATACTTGGGACCAAGGGAACCTCATCTTTTTTGTGGGGCAATGAAGGTTGAGTGACTTGCCCAGGTCACACAGCTAGTAAGGGTCAAGTATCTGAGGCTGTATTTGTCCTCCTGAATCCAGGGTCGGTGCTTTATCCATTGTGCCACCTGCCCTCCCCCACCCCCAGTGTATGTGAGAACCTCATTTATTGGGAGAAATTCTCTGGACTCCATTTCCCAGGAGGTTCTGAATGAATATGCAACTTGGTGTCACCAACTAAAACTTTGGTTGAGTGATGAGGTTATCCAACAGTGAAAGTTTTAAAAAGTCACAAAAGCAGGGTAAATGGGAGCAGCAAAAGGTGAGCTGTAGTGAGGGGAATTCCAGAAGTTTACAGAACAAAATTGTTTAAAAACCACTCAAAGAAAGGTATGAACAAAAGAAGTTTCCATATAATAGAAAAACAGCAATTTAAAGGAATGAGACAGCAACATTAGGAGAAAAATATACTCTACATCAAGAAAATTAGTTTTCTCAAGACCTATTAAAATGTATAATGCACAGAAGGAATTCACAAGAAAACAATATCAAAAGAAGAAATAAAAGAATTGAGTATAACTTTAAAACTTCATGACAAGATGATGATAGGACTCAATAATTTAGAATTATTCATGAAAAATGTCAAGGAAATAGGAGATAACAAAAAGTAGAATCATTTCACTGGAGGGCAGACTAGCAGAATCTATTAGTTAATACATTATGTATTCAGCAATTACTAAGTGTCACACACTGTGATATGAGCTGGGGATACAAACAATTTGGGCGGGGGGAAGCCCCTGTCCTTAATGAGTTTACATTATAATTGGGAAGAAAACATGTATAAAAGTAGAGACATATAGAATATATTCACAGTCATTTGAGAGAAAGGCACTAGCAGCAGGGGACCAGGATGGGCATCCTTACAATGAGTAGTTTTTGAGCTGAGTCTTAAAAAGAAAGTCAAGGATTCTAAAAGGCAGAGGTGAGTGCAGTGTATAGGCAATCAAGCAAGGACAGACAGTGCAAAGTACAGAGATGAGAGATGGATTGTTCTTTGTGAAGAAAAACAACTAGGTCAAGATTACCTGATTTGAGAGTAGATGGAAGGGAGTAAAATATAAGAGGATTGGAAAGGTAAGTAATAGTGGAATTTTAAATGCATAGAAAAGGACACAGATTAAAAAATGCTATGAATCCATGTAGGTGAAAATGACTGATTTTTCAGACAGAGGAAGGAATAAAAATTTCAGAATAGTTGGATTTTTTAAAAGTAAAAAAATATCTAGTTGCTATATTTCATGTAATAACTAGAAAATTTCACAGGAATATTGAAAGTGGAGAATAGATTGCAAACAAATAGAATACAGATTTTACGAGCAGGAAAATACAATTTGATTCATCCAGATACATCATTGCTATGCTTCAAGACTGTGATAAGGAGATGATTTTTTTAGTTTGTCAGGAGAAAAACCATACTTTTTTTTTTTTTTTAGTGAGGCAATTGGGGTTAAGTGACTTGCCCAGGGTCACACAGTAAGTGTTATGTGTCTGAGGCCGGATTTGAACTCAGGTACTCCTGACTCCAGGGCCGGTGCTCTATCCACTGCGCCACCTAGCTGCCCCATTCGATTATTTTCTAACATAATTTATGTCTTTCATTTTTTTGGAACTTGGGATATTTTTCTTATTTCACGTCTTCTGGAACCTCTTCTCTTGTCCATGATTGCCCACGTGCTTTTTGATCAACTTCTCATTTTTCTTGAAAGGGAAGGTGGAAAGAAATAAAAGTTGAGTAGTTCTGTCTTCTTACTGTCATTTGTTAATACTACACCATCTACTTCAAGCAGTGGAACTATTCCTTTCTTCTTTATTTTTTAGCTACTAACTTTAAAGTTCCAAACTTTAAAGATTCTTTTCTTTTTTCTTTTTGCTTCTGTACCGTTTTTAATGACTTAGCTCACTTGGATATTTGACCTTCCTTTTACTATTTTTATAGGTTCATGCCACACATTCTTGGTTATGTTCCCTTCTTTCCATGAGGTTTATTCCTGGACTCCTAGACTCTCTTTTGGCCTTTTACTATGTGATTTATTCGGAGATCTCCTTGTAAAGCCACAGTGGAAGTAAAGGTTTCAGGGACAAAATGACTTCTCAGGCATTTTACTGGGAGCTTCTCCAGTTTCTTTTTCTACTGGGCAAATACCTCTTATGCAAATACCTGGTCTCCTGCAGAAGCTCCTCTGAAAGACATGAAGGTCAGGGTCACAGCTGCAGTCTGTACACAAGCAGCAGGTGCCTGAGGACCAGCTACACAGAAAAAGGTGACTGAGTCTTGAATCTGCATGACTGTGATGTGAAGGGAGCTATGTTCATCTTGAGTATTGAGTGTTGCTATAAATCTTCCTTCGGTCTTCATAGCCCCATTTGACAGCAATACAGACAGAAACTCTGGGCTTTTGCCCCATCCTGCTTACTACAAAACGTAAATGGAAACTCTGCTGGAGCAATTGCAAGAGATTGTCACATGCTTTCCTTCTTGGATGTTCATGAACAGAGGACCCCATTTCACCTGAACTTGGCTGCTCGCCCCCGTTCAGAAAGACAATGACAAATGCAGTAGATTATGTCAATGAACAAACTTCATTTTTTCTTTCCAATATCTCCAAAGAACCCACATACAGTCTGTCTCTCTGCCTCAGTGTTTTGAGAGAATGACCCCTGGAATTCGAGCTGAAGCCATCAGATCACTAATGAGCACCCCAGGACTTTTTCCATTCTTGCTCTCTCCTGGGCTCACTGAATATAGATCTCTAGGTACAGAGATAGATCAGGATTCCTGAGCCATAGGAAAATGTGTTTTCTGGATATTTCTGCCTCTTCTGTTCCATTATACAGAGAAATTTTTCAGTCAGGTTCACAGCCAGTCACTGTTACCTAATAAATGAGAAATGATTATTTGCCTCCCCATTCACTGATTCAAAGCCATTATTTTCAGGGGGGGGGGGGAAATTGTGAAAACAGAAACATTGCCTCCTTCTGGAAAGATAGACTAAAAAAATACATCTGCATTGCAACAACTTGGATTGGTTTTTAAATATGTAAGCAAATAGTGAGCAATAGAGTATGGAGCAGGCTTACAGAACCAAAATTTAAGTGCTGAATGTAAAGTTATTATAATGTACATGTTCAAATTCAGCTTCTGACAATTATTAGCTGTTCAACTATGGGTGAGTCATTTAACTTCTCTCAGGTTCAGTTTTCTAATGTTTAAAACAAAGGTTATAAATGTTATAGATTCAGAGAGTTGTTGTGAGGCCCAAAAGAAATAATGCATGTAAACACTTTGAAAAGCCTAAAGAGACATTTTTGTTGCTGTTGTTCAATTATGTTGGACTCTTTGTGACTCCATTTACGGTTTTCTTGGCAAAGATACTGGAATAGTTTGCCATTTCCTTCTCCAGCTCATTTTTTCAGGTAGGAAACTGAGGCAAACAGGGTAAGTGACCTGCCAAGGGTTATACAGTTAGTAAGTACCTGATTTAAATTCAGTTCCTCCTGACTCCAGACCCAGTGCTCTATCCACTGTGCCACCTAAATACCATAAAGACCATAGTGATGCCAATTTTTCCTGTTATTCATGAAAGAAAAGGACTATTTTTGGTTTCCATTCCATAGTCTCAGTGCCAAGCATGGTGCCTTATGCACATGTGAAGAATTTATGATTTTTTTCAGCACAAAACCTTCAAGAGTGGAGTCTTCCTCTATCAGTACATTTACAACCCATTTCTAGCTGAATTAACAAGTCTGAGGTACATAGAGATTAAGTGACTTGTCTGGGGTAACAAAGTTAGAAAGTGCCAGAGGCATCATTTGAACCCAGATCTTCCTCAACAAAAATCCCAATCTATGAGACATTCTACTTTTGCATTCTTCTTGATAGAATGTGTTTCCTTGCATTGAAAATATAAAGTCTGCTTTTTTTTTAGCTTCCAGCCCATTGTTCCTAGTTCTACCCCCAGGGCCAAGATAAAGAGAACAAATATAATTCCTCTTGTACGTGAAAGTCCTTCCAGTGCTTGAACGCATCATGTCATATCATATTGTTCCAAAAGTCTTCTCCTAGTTAAATATGGTCCTCAGTCTGTGCATCATCCTGGTCACCTACCTCTGGGCACACTCTGTTTTATCAATATCTGTCTTTTTTGTGTGTGTGATCAGTTTCGTTTAATGACTGGCTCTCCCTGCAGAGGAGGAAGCAGGCCGCTAGGTGGCGGCAGCAGGGGGTGGTCACTTGAAGATCTTGCCCTGATTGAAGGGTTTGCCCACGTGCTGGAAGGCCCCCTCCCAGGAGAAGTACTCTTTGACCATCGTCTGGGCCTCCTCACTGCCGGGATCCAGCTTGCGCCATGTGTGCCTGCCAATCTGGGCTTAGCGGGAAGGCAAGCTCCTGGCCCCGAAAAACCCAGACTCCAGAAATGGCGCTGTCGTTGTTGGTGCCAAAGAGGATGATGCTGGCGAAGGCGTTCTTCCTCAGCTTGTCCAGGCGCTGGAACATACCAGTGATGAGGTTGCAGCTCATGAAGGTCTGGCTGAGTTCCTGGGGGAAGCGATACTCGGCGTACCACAAGGACCAGCCCTCCCGGTCGAAATGCTCCCAGAAGTACGCAGGGCCACCGTCAGCGTGTCTTCGTTGGAGTATTTTCGCTTAAACTCATCCAACACAAAGGTACTCTTGGGCAGCTGAGCAAAGGGATCCTTGGCCTTGGGCTCTGCAGCCAAAGCCTGCTCACACTCGTCCATCTCCTCCGCGGGGCTGGGGGCTGCGGCCGCCTTCTTCTCTTCCTTCCCCTCTGCCTGGGCCTTCTGCTTCTCTTCTCGCTGTCCCTTCTCTTTTCTTGGGACCTCCTTCTTGGGCTGACTCTCGGCCAACTTTTTAGCGTCAAACTGCGCCATCTTCTCACAGAGCTTCACCTCTCCCAAGATCGCCCGGAACTGGGGCTGGTGATTGCAGGTGAGGAACCAGCGGTTGGTGTTGGGAAAGGCTTGCCGGAAGGATGGCTCTAGGACCTGCTTATAGAGCCACAAGAGGGTGCACACGACGGTGATGTCAGCCAGAGTCACGCGCTCCCCCACCAGGAAAGTCCGAGCCTTCAGGTGAGTGTCCAGGAGCCCAAGAACTCGCCTCACCTCCTCTTTGGCGTTCTCTGTGGCCTGTTTGTTGTGGTGCATGATGCCCAGTGTGGGGAACACCCAGGTACTGGCTGGAGGAACAATGTCACTGTCAGCAAAGCTCACCCACTGGATGACCTGGGCAGCTGCCTCTGGAGTCGAGCCCGGAAGCTCATCATTGTTCACGTAGTGTGCGATGGCGTTGCTCTCAAACACACAGAACCCATCATCCCCCTCGAATGCTGGGACTTTGCCAGCAGGAAACTTGCGGAGAAATTCGGGGGTGCGGTTGGTCTGGCCAAAGTGGAAGTGGGGAGGTGCGGACAACATGCGGATCTGGGCCCCGCTGTACTGTGCAGCAATGAGGGCCTTGAAGGCCCGCCAGTTTTCAGGGTATGTGTACAGGGTCCCAGCCGCCATGGTGATTCCACAGAGAAAAGCAATATCTGTCTTAAAATACGGTACTCAGAACTCAACACAACAGTGCAGGAATGGTATGATTAGGACAAACTGCAATGAAAGGATCAAAATTTTCATTCTGGACCTATCCCTCTCCTGAGGCAGCTTAAATTCTCAGTAGCTGGTCCATATTATACTCTCATTGAGCTTACAGTTGTCTAAAATCCCAAATCTTCATAAAATATGTCTTTTCATCTCATGTTCTCCAACCACTTGATTTTTAAAAACCAAGTATTGTCCTTCATATTTATTCAAATTACATTTAATCTATTTCTAGCATGTCAAGATATTTTGGTTCCTGAGTCTAATATTCAATGTGCTAGTTATCCTTCCCAGGTTGCTGTATCATCAGTAAATTTGATTAGAATGCTTTTAGGCCTTGGGGATGCTCATGGGAAGAACAGCTGTGCACCTGATGCTGTAGGGGGACATAGTCACTAATACCTGCCAGTTATCACTTGTGCCATTTAAGATGCAACCTTGTCACTGGTGTTAGAAAGTATGGAAATAGAAATTGGCCCCTGGGTATGTGAAGTCTATGTGTGAAGGTAGAGAACTATGGTAGTAATTATTCAAGAAGCCTAACTCTAGCAGAGAAAAAGTGAGAGACCATCTTGAAACTTAGAACCACTATGATTATGAAAGTCAGTACCTGTAACAAGTGTACTCTTAGTGGAATTGTGATTTGTTACAACCATTTTGGAAAGCAACTTGGATTATGCTAAAACTTGAATAAAAATTCTTTATACTTTGACTCACAGATCCCACTGTTATGCATATACCTCAAGGAGGTCAGGAACAGAAAGTCCCTTATAGATAAAATTCTCATAGCAGCACATGTGATAGTAAAGAACCAGAAAAAAAGTAGATGCCCAGCAATTAGAAATTGATAAGGAAAAAAAATTTTAATTTAAAAAGAGAAACTGACTAGAAAAAGTGTGGCACATGAAGGTAATGTAATATTACTGCATCGTATGAAATGATGAATACAGAGAAACATGGAAAAATTTATAGGAATCACTACAGAATGAAGTAGGCAGGACCAAGGAAACATTGCACATAATGACTATGACAATGTAAATGTAGACGACAACAACAACAACAGTAACACTGAATGCTGTAATTTTTTTTGGGGGGGTGGGCAGTGGGGGTTAAATGACTTGCCCAGGGTCACACAGCTAGTAACTGTCAAGTGTCTGAGGCCGGATTTGGACTCAGGTACTCCTGAATCCAGGGCCAGTACTTTATCCTGAATGCTGTAATTTTAATGACCAAATTTGGCCCTAAAGGAGAGATGAGAAAATGTATTTGCCTCCCTTCTTTGCAGGGGTAGGGAATTATGAGTTTTAAATACTGCATATACCATCAGGTTTACTAGTGTGATGGATAGTTTTGTGTAACTGCTTTTTTTCTTCTCTCCTTTTTATTCTTTCTTGCTCTATAGTGGAGAATGGAGGAACATATTCAGAAAGGAACATCACTATATTACGATGTTCCTTATTCCAAAAGAATAGATAATATATGAAAATGGTAGAGTAGAATTGTTTATCAACAACATATACTATGGGAAGAAGTCTGTGAGCTGGAGGAGAGAATAGAATACTGTGGTAGGAGTATATTATAGACTGTTAGGAAGACTATTCTTTATATTTTCTTCTGGAATCTTCTACCAGGTCTGTTGGAAGTAAATCTCTCATGGACCCGTACTTCTTTTGCATATGTTATAATAGTCTTGTAAACTCAAGATCTTTCAATTTTGTCAGTGTTTCATCTCAGTGAATTATACACAACAATTCACACTCTCAAAGGTCCTTCTTTGAAAATAGGAGTGGAAATTCATTTAGCACATAAAATGAAAATATAGATTGATCATTTTGGAGAAAAAATAGCTAAGCGATAAGCATGCAAACAATTATTTGTTAGAATGAGAATAAGCTTAATCAGATAAACTATTTTGCATAAGGAAATTATCTTTAATAGTTTATAAAAAGTAACTCACACTATATTAAATACACAATGGAATGGAGCAGAGCTAAGGGGACATAAGAGAAAGGGTCTATACATGCATAGAGTATTGTGGAATAAAGTGAAGTTTGCAAATTCCTGGGCAGGTTCCCCTGGAAAGAAAAGAGCAACAATGAAGATACCTTTCCATGGATCCTATTCTCATTTTCCAGAAAAATTTCACAATTCACATGTGATATTTTAAGGACAGGAGCTTTTCCTACACTCATATAAATTATTAGGTCATCAAATATTCTGCCTCTGCATTATTCCATTTATTAATATTACACAAGGATATGGGAAAACAACTGTAACTTTTTTAAAGGTAGTTACATTTTAAATATATCTGAAAGGTTTCAAGGAAAAAATTCACTATCCCTTTAGGAGCCCAGTTTCAAGTCTTTGATTTTGTACTCACTAATTAGCAGAGTATAAGAAAAAAATCATTTCGAAGAATTTTATAAGCTGATAAGAATGAAATGAGCAGAACCAGAATAATTTATACACTAACAATAACAGTGTAAAGGTGAACAACTTTGAAAGCTGTAAGAAAAAAGATCAAGACAATGACCAGAGGACCAAGGATAAACATGCTATCCCACTCCTTACAGACAGGTGATAGATTCAGGCTGCAGAATAAGACATGTATTTTGAACACAGCCAAGGATGACATTTTGTTTGCTTGACCATGCATATTTGTTACAAGGAATTTTTTTTCTCAATTGGATGGGGGGGGGATAGGAAGAAGAGAAAATATATTTCTATTAATTGAAAAGATAAAATTTTAATTTAAGAAAAGGACGTATGGAAGGAAAGGCATCCTAACAATAAGAACAATACAAAAGTGTAAGCAATTCCAGAGGTGATAGTATGTTTCCCTCTCAATGGAATTTTTTTTAATTGTCACTTTCAGGCATGTTGTAGATGGGAATACCTATGTAGGTATTGGTCTAGAACAGGGTTTCTTAACCAAGGGTCCACAGATTTGCAAGGCATCCATAGATAGATTTGATGTGTCCAGGAACTCAGGAAAAATATTGATTTTCAATTTTACTAAATGAGATTTCAATTGTGAGGCACCAAACATTATTCTGAGAAGGATTCATAGGCTTCACTAGGCTTCTATGGGAGTCTTCAGACCATAGTCAAGAAAGTTAAGATCCCTTGGTGTAGATGAACTCTGAGCTTCCTTTAAACTCTGACATTCTGTGATATTCTATGATGATCCCCATAGAGTTAATCTATTTCTTGATTTTAAGGAACAGAAATAGTCACACTCACCTCTTCTGGCTTTTGTTTCATGCTGTTTTGTTGATTAGAAAGCCTCATCTTCTGTGTGTGTATGTATAAACACACACATGTATATATGTATGCATATACATTTATGTATATATATGTATATGTATATATGTATATATGTATAGTTATCCACTGGTGGACCACCTACCTAATGCTGGTAGCTCTTTTTTCAAGCTAACAACATCCTTTTACATTGGTCATGTAATGGGTAGAAATGGGGTACGGGTACGGGTTAGGGGTTGGGGTTCTTAGGAATTCCTCTTTAAAGAATTACACCCTCTTGCACACAAAAGTAGTTAGAATAAGGTAGTAGTTTATTTAGGGGCAAGGGAAGGGAAACCATGACAGAAATCCTTGAACTTCTCATGGGGAGATAGGCACAAAGCAGGTGCCTCAGAGGTACCAATCTCCTCGAACAGGAGATTGGCGGGTACTTTTATAGGACTGATGGGGGGAGGGGTGACCATTTGACTATGGAAAGTTCCTTTAGTGAGGGAGGACCATCCCCCACTGGCGGTAGCTGGGGGAATTGGTTGAGGAGTGGAGGACCATCCTCCACTGGTAGTGACTAAAGGAATTGGGTGAGGGGTGGCTATGGATCCCTCTTCAGGACACAAAGGCCGAAGCCACACCCAAACTTATCTCCCCAGGGGTAAGGGAGACCAGAAAGAGGGGTGGAGATCCCAAAGCTAGCTCAGTCAGATTTGGTTCCCCTTATCTCTCTAGGCATTATCTGTCCTCTGGTTTAGTTTCTCAAGAAGGTTCCTTGATGTGCCCCAGAGAACTTCTGGGGTGCTCTGTACCCATGACAGTCACAAGCCCTGAATAAGGAAGCTCAGTTTATCTGAGACAGATTACTTTGTACAAAAAGGGAGAGAAATCCACATTAGTATTCTCATTTCACAGATAGCTGAAATTCAACACAGAATGGAACTCTATTATAGAGCAGTATTGAAACTTGTTCTAAATTGAATAAGCCCTTAACCCTCATTGTCCTGCCAAAACAAACAAACAACAAACTGTTATGGGGGAAATGGGGTACGGGGTTTGGTTAGGGGTTGGGGTTCTTAGGAATTCCTCTTTAAAGAATTACACCCTCTTGCACACAAAAGCAGTTAGAATAAGGTGGTATTTTATTTAGGAGCAAGGGAAGGGAAGGGGGGGGGGTGAGGGAAACCATGAAAGAAATCCTTGGACTTCTCATGGGGAGATAGGCACAAAGCAGGTGGCTCAGAGGTACCAATCTCCTCGAACAGGAGATTGGCGGGTACTTTTATAGAGGACTGATGGGGGGGGAGGGGTGACCATTTGACTATGGAAAGTTCCTTTAGTGAGGGAGGACCATCCGCCACTGGTGGTAGCTGGGGGAATTGGGTGAGGACTGGAGGACTATCCCCCACTGGGTGAGGGATGGCTGGATCTCTCTTCAAGACACAAAGGCTGCAGCCACACCCAAACTTATCTCCCCAGGGGTAAGGGAGACCAGAATGAGAAGTGGAGATCCCAAAGCTTATCTCTAGGCATATCTGTCCTCTGGTTTAGTTTCTCAAGGAGAAGATTCCTTGATGTGCCCCAGAGTTAACTTCTGGGGTGCTCTGCACCCCATGACAAAACAAACAAAAAAAGGTAAATTGAATAAGCCATTAGGGAAAGTTGGGTTAGAATTCAGTTCACCTCAGCCCCAGCCATGTGGTCTGTCCCTTAGGCATATTACAGGCTGAATATGGAATAAATTCTCATAGGTACAAATGGCTATCTTTTATCTCATCCAATAAGATTAAAGAATCATAATGTTAGGGACTTAGAATACAGGGCCATTGCTGCTCAGCTCTACATCTTTTGTCTCCCAGTCTCCAGTTCTAGGCCTACTTACTCATTCTTCCCCATTTAGAGACTATAGGGAACTGACAAACACTGACTGGGATTCTCATCAAAGTATGGGTATCTGCGTAAGGAGCGTGAGATGGGTGGCCCTAGACCCCAGCCACAGAATAGCCCCACACTGCATATACTCTTTTTTTTGTTTGCTTTTAATTTATGGAATAAAATAAACATTTCCATAACAGTATAATAAAAAAGATAATTGCCCATGAAATGGCAAATCTATTACATGCAAATTGCTATTCCTTTTAAATATATAATAAATTATCATGTAAATTTCTTTTTCCCCTTTTTTTCTCTTCTCCCTCCCAACTTAGAAATGGCTACCATTAGACACAAATATATGCACATAAATGTAAAATTATTCTATACATACTTCTATTTATCAGTTCTTTCTCTGGATATAGATAGCACAAAGAAAGAACTGATAGACTCTAAATGCAGATTGAAGCATTATTTTTACTTTATTATTTTTTTGGTCTGCACTTTATTTTGCAATATGGTTATTATTGAAATGTTTTGCATGAATGCACATATGTAATCTATATCAAAGTGCTTGCCTTCTCCAGGAGGGGGGGAAGGAGGGAGAAAATTTAGAACTCAAAATTAAAAAAAATAAATGTTATATACTATACATATGTATTATGTTTATATGTCACATATTCATATATATTTATATATACACATATGGTAAATGAGAGGTAATCTAAAAGCACTAACAGTGATTGGGAGGAGGGAGGTAAAGGGAAACCAGGAAAAGTCTCCTGTGGAAGCTAAGATATGAACTCAGTCTTGAAGGAAGTCCAGGAAGCCAGGAGACAGAGAATTCCCTGCATGGGGAACAGTCAATAAAAATGCACAGAGGGAGAAGATAAAGTGGTGTGGGGGAGGAAAAACAACAAGGCTAGTGTTGCTGAATAATAGAGTATATGGGAGGGAGTAAAACATAACAATGGGAAGGTAGGAAGAGGCTAGGTTATGAAGGGCTTTACAAACCAGAGGACTTTATATTTTATCTTAGAGGTAACAGGAAGCCACTGGAGTTTTTTGGGAGTACAAGGGGGCACGGGGTTGTACCTGTACTTTAGGAAGATTACTCTTATATCTGAGTAGAAGATAGACTGGAGTGGGAAGAGACTAGAGGTGGGGAGACCAACCAGAAGACTCTTACAATTGTCTAAGCATGAGGTGATGAGAGTCTAGGCATGAGGGTGAATAAAGAAAAGGACATGAATATGAGAGATGTGAAGGTAGAAATGTAATAGATTGGATATGTAAGGGTGAGTGCAAGTGAGAGGTTGAGGAGAACACTAAAGTTGTGAGTCTGGGTAACTGGGAGAATAGAGTTGTCCTTGACAGTAAGAGGGAAATTTGTAATAGCATAATTTGTAGGAAAAGATGAGTTGTCTGAGACATGTTGAGGTTGAGATATTTATGGAAAATCCAGTTCAATGTTCAATAGATAGTTGATGATATACAAGCTGGATAGACCCGAGAATCATATCCATAGTGGTGATAATTGCATCCTAGAGACATGGGACAGTATAAAGGAATAAGTGAGGAGGGTATAGGACAGAACATAGAAAGACAACCATGGTTATTGAGCATGACCTAGACAAAGATCCAGCAAGGGAGCCTGAGAAGGAGTGGGTATACAGATGGGAGAAGGAGCAAGAGAAAATGTATCATGATAAACTAGAGAAGAGTAGTGAGGAAAAATGGATGACTGACAGTATCAAATATTATAAAGAGTTCAAGAAGCATGAGGACAAAGAAGAATTCATAAAATTTGGCAATTAAAGATCATTAGTAACTTTTTTATTTTTTATTTTATTTTATTTTTTTGTGGGGCAATGAGGGTTAAGTGACTTGCCCAGGGTCACACAGCTAGTAAGTGTCAAATGTCTGAGAACAGATTTGAACTCAGGTCCTCCTGAATCCAGGGCAGTGTTTTATCCACTGCACCACCTAGTTGCCCTGATCATTAGTAAATTTTAAAAAAGTAGTTTCTGTTGAATGATAAGATCATAAACCAGACTACATAGGGTTTTTTTTTTAAAGAGTAAGAGGAGAGAAAGTGAATAAACTGATTGCAGATGACTTTCTCAAGGAGTTAAATCACAAAATGATAGATGATAGATGAATAGATAGATCGATAAATAGATAGGTAGGTAGATAGACAGCAATGATTAAATGGAGTAGGAGATTTTTAAGGAAGGAGGAGATATAAATATGTTAATAGGAAACAGGGAAAGAGCCAAGAAATATGACTGGATTGGAGACTAGAGAGAGGGTGCAGGAGGTGATAGGAAAGAGAACAATCTGTTGGAGAAGATGGAATGGAATAGAATCACTTGTGTGTATAGAAGGGTTTGCCTGGCCAAAGAAAAGGACCAACTTTTCAAGTGAAACAGGGATGAGGGAGGAGATAGTGAAAGAATATATCTGAGTCAAGAGGAGGAGAGTTTAAGAGGAAGTTGTTGGTAAATTGTCTAAATTTTTTTTAGTGAAGTATGGGATAAGATCTTCAGATAAGATGGTAGGGGACCATAGAAGGGTGGAAGAGATGAAAATCCACTGTGGTAAATGAAATAGTGAATAGGTTACGGAGGTATAAAAAGATTAGCTTGATGCAGCTAGTGCTAAGTTTAGATTATGGAATGTAAATTTGTAGTAGACACAGGATGGTTTTGTAATTTTTCTCTGGCTCTACTCAATAGTGCACGAACAAGAGTAAAAGTAACAGGTGGTGGTAGTAATCTAACATTGAGGCATGGCAAGGCATGATCGAAAATAGGACAGAGGAAACAAGAAACTCAAGGGTAGAGGATAGTGTAGAGTTATATTTGTTCACCAAGGGATCAAGATGTTGAAGGGAAGAGAGTGTAGCCAGTACAGAGATAGTGGTCTGGGACTGAAGTGAGAGAGGAATTGGTGATGAGGTGGAGGTAAAAGAGTTGGGTTTCATAAGGCAGAGGGAAATATAAATGACTAAAAGATTATTATCAAATAAATGAATTTCTGAGTTCATGAACATGGAAATGGAATCCTTATAGATGATCATCTCTGTGTGCAGCTGAAACAGAGGGTATGTGGGAAAATAGGTCAAGGGAAATTAATAAATTGAGGAATCATGAAGGTAAGTTGTAGCTTATTTGAGGGAGCATTAGTGTTCATGCTAAAGTGCTCTAGCATGAGGACATCTGGTAGAGAATATCTGTCCAATGCTTTCATTTTACATATGAAGAAATAATACAAGAAAGGTGTAAGTGACTTGCCTAAGGTCACACACATAGCAAGCAGCAGAGCTTGAAGCCTCAGATTCCAAATCTAGCATTCTTTCCACTATTCCATGCTACAATTGTAGCTTATTTATTTCTTGTATTCAAGTCATATTCTTGTATTCAGCTCCTTATATTTCTTTCCTACAAGTCATATTCTTTTGAGAAGTATTCTATGTTTATCACAGGAGTGCCAGGGCAGAGCCAAGATAGCAGAGGAAAGGCTGTAACTTTCAGAACTCTCCACATGATCTGTCCATATACCTCCAAATAATGCCATAAAACAATTCCGGGAGCAGCAGAACCCTCAAAAGAATAGAGTGAGATCATTTTCCAGTCAAAGACCACTTAAAAGGGAGGTAGGAAGGTCTGCTTTACTGGGGTGAGAGGGGAGTGCAGCTGCTCTGTGCAGATCTAGCCCTAGTCAGGCTGTGCCTCCAGATCCTCAGAATCAACAGTGTTAGTGGCTACTTCTGAAACTCAGTTCATGGATTGGTAAGGGGGTTCAGCAGTTGGCTGGGGGTAGATAGCAGGGGTCTCTGCTGGAGCTGAGGCAGAGCACTGCTATGTTGCCCATGTTTGGATCCAAGAAATAGACTTGAGTGGCAACGGCCCAGTGGGGGAGGGGAACAGGCATGCCAAGCTTGCAACCACAGTGAACTAGACTTCTACTTTCAGGTTAAAGACCAAGCAGACCTGTGGTTACTTACAGACCAGAGCACAGGCCAGGCAAACTGAGAACATGCCTCTCCTTAAATCATACCACCTGGGACCTCCTGAAGCTTGGGACAGTGCATCCTGGAGGCAGTGTCCCACTTTAAGAAGGAGTTAAAAGCCAAGAAATAGGCTAGGATAATGAGCAGGCAGGAAAAGATGCAGATGATCAAAAGTTTCTTTGGTGACAAGGTGGGTCAAAATACACCCTCAGAAGAAGATAACAAAGTCACAGATCCTATATCCAAAGCTTCTGAGAAAAATATGAATTGGTCTTAGGCCATAGACATACTCAAAAAGGGCTTTGAAGATAAAATAGGAGAGGTAGAGGGAAAAACAATAGAGGTAGAGGAAAAAATGGAAAGAGAAATGAGAGTGATGCAGGAGGGTCATGAAAAAAAGTCAATAGCTTGAAAAGCCAAATTGGCCAAACAGAAAAGGAGATACAAAAGCTCTCTGAAGAAAATAATTGCTTAAAAATTAGGATTGAGCAACTAGAAGGTAATGACTTTATGAGAAATCAAGATACAATAAAGCAAATCCAAATGAATAAAAAATAGAAGGCAATGTGGACTATCTCCTTGGAAAATCAGCTAACCTGGAAAATAAATCCAGGAGAGATCATTTGAAAATTATTGGACTTCCTAAAAACCATGATCATAAAAAAAGCTTAGATATCATCTTCCAAGAAATTGTCAGGGAAAATTGCCCTTATATTCTAGAAGCAGAAGGTAAAAATAGAAATTGGAAGAATCACAGGAATGCCCAAGGCATGTCATGCAACCAGACTCCCACTTGAATGGTTTATGTGCAGGCATCAGGTGTGTAGGGAGCACTGTGTCATAAGCACAGAAGTATCTGGCTGAGTCTCTAGGTTGAGTTCTTGTGATGAGCAGGAAG
This sequence comes from Dromiciops gliroides, assembly GCF_019393635.1. Taxonomy (NCBI): domain Eukaryota; kingdom Metazoa; phylum Chordata; class Mammalia; order Microbiotheria; family Microbiotheriidae; genus Dromiciops; species Dromiciops gliroides. The sequence goes on from NC_057862.1 coordinate 177,633,688, forward strand.
CTGTGTTGCTTTTGTTCGTCAAACTGAGCAGTTAATTTCCCCCAACTCTTTCCTTCTTTTGCCTTAGTTAACATCATCAAGAGGGTAGGACCTTTCCCAGGATCCTGTCTATACCCTTGTAGTCTGGGCAAAGTGATTGAAGAACTGCAGTTTATGACAACCTCTTCTCCTTCCTGGACGTTCATGGACTGAGGACTCTGATTCAGCTGTTGGGTGCTCACCCCTGTTAAGAAAAAGATAATGAAATACAAAAGATTCTTAATAGATCACAATGGAGACTAATTCTATCTTTCTCTGCCACTCTCTGTGCTGAGCCTCTCCCATCAACATCAATATTGTCCAATGTTTTCCAAGCTCCTACAGATTCTTGGGTGACTAGAAACAAGCAATATTTACAGATCACACCTTCGAGCAGCAAGTATAATTCTTCAAATATCTCACTTGCTTTTAGCAAGACAATTTTCTTAAGTTGCTTTCATTTGAGTCTCACAATTCCATGCATTATTACTTCCATTTTCCAGATGGGAAAAACAAGGCATAGAGATATTCCCTGTGTTGTCCAAAATCGAAGAGTACATTGGTGATGGAGCCACACATCCCAATCTTTTACATTAAATCACACTCTGTGACTGAATCAGGATATCTACCCAATCTCACAGGCCAGCTGTATTCATAAAATAACTAACATACTATCCCAATCCTTTCCATTAGAGCACACCCTATAACTAAATCAGGATGTCTACCCAAACTCACAGGCCAGCTGTAGCCATAAAATGACTAACAAGGTTCCCAGTAGCATCTTCATTGGTCGTTCTTCTATCAATGATAGCTGAAACTGGCAGGTTTTCTATAGGCTTCTCCCACTGAAGTATGTCACCTTTTGCTACCATCTCTGTTAGAATGGGCTGTGTTCTGGGACAATCAGAAACCAGATCTGTTTTCCCCAAGTATATAAAAGATGTATAAAACAAGAAAAGTATTTTGTTATAAATAGTGCATCCTAGTGTCCAGATGTAGAAATGCTTCTATCATTCTTTTTGCTTTTCCTTAGCTCCAATCTTCCACCTAGGCACATGTATTACTTAAGGGTAAAAAATCAATCAACAAGCATTTATTAAACACATTCTATGCATTAGGCCCTGTACTAGATACTAGAGAAACAAAAGAAGCAGAGGGGAAGTTAGAGTTTAATGATCTTGTCTAAGAATGGGTATGTTGTCCCTTGGACAGGCGTTTATCTATCAGTGGCTTAGTGATAAAATATACCAATTGTTTCAGTATTTGAGGTTGGACTTAAACAGAGCCATGTTACTTGATTCATCAGAGGCCACTTGGGGCTTATTTATTTTAACTTTTAACTCATTTGGGGGCATCAGCTCCCTGTTAGCTATTGCTGTTGGGAGAAGGGGGAGGGAATAATCATTTATATATTACCTACTATATACTAGGCACTATATGAAATACTTTACAAATACTACATCATTTGGTCTTCACAACCAATCTGTGAGATAGGTTCTATTATTATCCTCATTTTACAGTTGAGGAAACTGAAGCAAACAGAGATTAAGTGATTTACCCAAGGTCACACAGCTAGGAAGTATCTGAGGATAGATTTGAACTCAGATCTTTCTGACTCCAGGCCAATCACTCTAATCACTTAGTAACCTAGGTGTCTCATACCTTGATGTCTTCTTGCATCATTTCTAGTACAGAAGTCATTCTCTTTGACAGGACACAGAGTGACATACTGGGTAGGGGCTCAGGCTAAGTGTCTAAGTAGTTATCACAAAGAAAGAACATGCTAGACCTAGATGTTACATGGAGAAATGCTACATCAGGATGGACATTCTAATGTTAAATGTTTTTAAAAGTCCATTTTAAAAGTTCATATTAAAATCAGTTAATAAAACTGGCATCATTTGCCAGGAAAATAGAAGATACCATGGAGATAATATAATGATCTACAATTATTTGTATGACTGCCACAAGGAAGTGAGCTTAGGCTTATTCTGCTTGACTCCTAAGGTAGGAACCTTAAGCAAAGGATAAAGAATGCAGAAGGGTATATTAAGGTTTAATAAAAGGAAAATTTCTATGATGATTAGGACTATCCAGGATTGCAAAGGGCTACCTCATGCTGAAATGAGTTATCCCTCACTAGAGATCTTCAAAGTAAAGAATGAATGACAACCTACATCTGATGTTGTAAATGAGATTCTTTGTTAGACTAGCTTCATCTGAGTCCTATTCCTATTCTTAGATTCTGTGATCCTGTGATATCTAGGAACTTGAGAATCTTCAAGACTCATGAGGCCTTTATGTACATATCCTCCCTAACTTACATGCTATAGAAGCAACTTCTGAGCCTCCCTTTATAAGGAAAAAAGTGGAAATAAAAACAACATAGGTAATCAATATCCATAGAGTATGTCCTGGAATAAGTTTTCCCAACTACTTTGTTTTATTCTTTTGTATCATTCTGGAAAATGACATTGAATTAAACTGCTGGATTTGAATTATGGTCCATTACATTTTTCCTGCTCATTGCTTGTAGGGACTAAGCAGTTAGAACAAAAGCCAAGTCTGCATGTGTCAATGAGCATTTCTTGGGGCTTTATGGCTGTTCCTAAAGCCACGACCTGAAAATATTTACAAATGTGGATTCATTTTTCTTTATTCCTCTGTTGAGTTCTCCCTTAATCCTTTTTTCATACAAGCAGAACAGGAAGGTGTCTTTGAACCTATTTTAAAAGGAGGAGGAAAGTCAGTGTAATGACCACTTCTTTTTCTTAAGAGATATCTAAAATGAATTTGAAATTTTCATTGGTTCATAATTGAGATGATCAATATAAACAGTCATGATGGTCTTTATGTGTTGTCACAGCCTCTGCACACAAATTGATGTTAAGAAGACATCACTGAAAGTTCAAATTAATTCAAACAGAAACCACACTAATGAAAGGAAGGGCAGAGATCTCACTTCAAATGCCCACCTCCACTCCCTCAGGCTTTCATCTTTTTTCTCTTGAGCAGATATATTAAGTGAACACTGCATGGTATGGTGGAAAAGGTAATAGATTTTGTGTCAGGAAATGTGCTTGGTTTATTCTTTTAAAAAATGAAAATTTTTTTAAAGAGGGTATTGGTTTGAATACTTGCTTCTGTGCCTATTAGATATATTACCTTAAACCAGTTACTTAACCCTTCTTAGGTTCAGAGTCTTCATCTATAAAATAGAATGAGAATTATTATTAAAAATAATGGCAATAAACTATAAAAGATTTACTTTTCTATGTACGTGTAGCTTCCTTATTATGTTGATTTTTATACTCCGATAAAGGACAATAAAACAATATATTTACCATGAACAAAAAATGCTGATTTCTGAACAAAAAGTCATGTAAAAATTTCTTCTACTTAGGAAATGATAGTTTACTATGGGTGTGTTGGATATTCCAATAAAGATCACAAGAAATATATTCAAATGATCAATATAGTCCATTCCTTCTGTTTTTTCCCATTACAATAATGTACACATACATTGTTCTAAGGGAAATAAGTATAACCAATTGAGTTAGCATTCTAAAATATGATCAACATTCTCTAAATTTGAACTCTACATGGAAAGGAATAGTAATAACTTACATTTTATAGCACCTTAGAATGTGCAAGGCACTGTCTTTACAGCAAAGTATCCTCATTTTATTGAAAAAAGAAACTAAACACCTAAGCCACTTATCTGTGATCACAGAACCAATAAATGTCTGAACAGGGATTTAGAACCAAGGGTCCTCTCTCCAAGTTTATCAATTCTTTATGCTTGCTGGTACAAGATATTATGAGAGGTGTCTTTGAGGAATTCTAAATTGTTGTGTTATTCGTCAAAACAAAAATACAATAAAAACCCACCTTTGTTGATTCTATGACAAAATGAAAAAGATGGTTCATGGGAATTGAGGCATGGTTTTTTGGTTTGTTTGTTTTTCAGGGCAATGAGGGTTAAGTGACTAGCCCAGGGTCACACAGCTAGTAAGTGTCAAGTGTCTGAGGCTGGATTTGAACTCAGGTCCTCCTGAATCCAGGGCCGGTGCTTTACCCACTGCACCACCTAGCCACCCCTGAGGCATTGTTTTTAAAGGAAAAATCTTGATTCTCAGGTTTGCTGGTAGTGGGGAGATACTTAGGTAGTGACAGAAACTACTAGGTATTTTCTATTTGGGAATTTCTTTGGTCTCCATTTTATCATATAATGCACAACTAAAATGAAACTATCTGAGAAATCTTGCCCCATTTGACCAGGAGTCTGTTGTCTTTAATATATTTGGGAACATTGAATCAGAGGCCTAAAGTAACCCACTGATCTCTAGCATTGGGCTAGACTCTTGTGGGAGTCACAATGAAGATTAAATTATCTGCCAACTGGGAGATTATTTCTGGTGAATCATATATTCAGTCAAAAATTCTTTTCCCTTGTATGATATTACAGTTAGTCCAACAAAGAAGCTTTAAGGAATATGGTCCAAGATCGTAGCCAAGGTGGGGCTTTGTACTCAAATGTGTAATGCTATTTAGAAATTGAGTTAAACTACAAACCTAATTCCCCCTTTTCCCCCAGAGAATAATGTAAGGAATTGGGGAAAATGTAAGTTTGTTCTTGGTAGGTCTTAGATGTACATATTCCTTTAATTGTTAAATGTAACTGAGGTACAGGTGACTGGGCCACTAAAAAAGGAGGCACATAATTAGTGTGGGCTTGAGCTGATGGTAGAAGAATGGAAAATTCCCCAAACCCTTCAAAGTATAGAAGGACATTTGCGTGTGAAATGCTATATACCTGGTACTTAGAAAATGGGCCAGAGCATACCTGTATTTCACGCAGAGGCTCACCTGGGGTAAAATTGAATCCTTCATGCTTTCAGTGACCCTTGAAGAAATTCTCTACCCTGGTAGAGAAACCCTAGTCTGCAAGATCTAGAGAAACTATCAAAAGAAAATGTGTTAGGACACAATTACATAGTTGAACTTTTTTCTGGTGTATGTTTCCCCAAAAGTCAGTTCCAATGATGTAATTTTGTAAATTTTGCATTTGCTGATTCCTTGGTTTCAATACTGACACTTACTATATTTGTTGAATCCTCTCTATTTTATTTTGTGGGACATTGAGGGTTAAGTGACTTGCCCAGGGTCACACAGCTAGTAAATGTCAAGTGCCTGAGGCTAGATTTGAACTCAGGTCCTCCTGAATCCAGGGCCAGTGTTTTATCCACTGTGCCACCTAGCTGCCCTTATAAGTTTTAATATTGAGTATAATATGAGAAATATTCCTTTGCCAAAAATTGGTGGGATCTTAAGTAAAGGATAGAGAACATGAAAACTGAGGTACTTGAAACATTATGATAGAGTGGTTAAAAAATTAGGGATCTTTTTTTCTGAGGGAAAATGAAGACATTGCTGGTGCAAAAACACTGTTGTCAAATATCTCAAGGCCTATCTCATGGAAGAGGGATTAGACTTCTGAGTGCCCTAAAAAGGAACACAATGGGGGAGGAGGGCAAGGGGTTGAGTGAATTAAAGAGAAGAGAGTACCCCTCCAACGGTATGGGAGAACCTAGGAGAGGGAGAATTTACCATACCTGGTCTCAAAGAGTGAGGTCAGAGAAATCCATGTTTAAATATGTGGACTTCTACCTTCATAAATCTAATCCTTCTCCCATGGAAAAGACTTCAAATATTTGATAACATAGTAACCTTTTCTTCTTCTTTTTTCCAGGAATGATATCCTTAACTCCATTAACTACTGTTTTTTACTGTTTTTTTTTAAGACATGATTTTAAGTCCCCTTACTATCATGGTCTACATCTTCTATACTTCAGCATTTCAATGTCCCTCTTAAATTGTGGTTCACAGAAGTTCAATGACTCCCTGATCAAACTATATTATAAAGAAAATTGGATATAAGTGGACAGATCCATAGCCTTGACTCAAAGGGTTTTTCAAAAAATAGCCTAGTTTATGCTAAAAAGGTAGAAGTGGATCATTGATAATCTATGTCTCTACCATCCTTTCTTCTAGGACTTCCCAAAGACTTTGAATTGCTACAGCTGCCCATCCAAGTGCTCTCCTTTGTCAATTCAATAAGCATTTACTACATGTTTACTATGTCCTTGGGACTATGTTAAGTGCTAAGAGTACATCCAGGCAAACACACAGTCCCTGCTCTCAAGGAGCTCACATTCTAATGGGGTAGACCATATACAAATAAATGTAACTTGGGTTTCAAGCAGGGATCATTTACATAAGACTCTCCTCATTGGTGGAGAGAATGATGACTCCATAGTTATACAACTCTGTATATTTAAGGTACATGTAGAGTAGGTGAAAGATAATCTCAGAGGGAATGCACTAACAGTGGGGGGCACTAGTGAAGCAAATGGGACTGCCCTGATGCTGGGATTTAGCACAGGCTGCAGGTGCCTGGGGATCACTGTGCCTCCACAGCACAGAAGTAGGTGGCTGAGTCTCTGGGCTGGGCAGCTGAGATGCTCAGGGAACTGTGATGTCCCTTAGTGCTGAGGGTAGCTTTCAATCTTCCTTGTTCTTTCTCATCCCCATCTACAAACATTGTAAACAGGATCATGGGGCCTTTCCCAGGATGATGTCTGTACCATTGTAGGTTGTTTATAGAGCTTGTGTAAGTGCAGTTCAAAGTGGTGCTTTCTCTCTCGTGGAGCATCAGTGATTCAGGACTCTGTTGCACTTGTTGGCCACTCATCCCTGTTCAGAAAGACTTTGTTAAGTATAGGATATTGGGCAACAGATCATCACTCTGCAGGATTCACATTTTCCTTCTACAATCAATGACCAAATGAAATAATATTTGTGAAGTGCTCAGCATAATGCCTGCTATATAATAGATGATTAATATGTGTTTATTCCATTCCCCTCCCCTGTTCCTCCAATTTCCACCCTAATCTTTCTCCCTAGAATTCTAGTGAAGGCTAAACGGGGCATACTCAGCTCTTATTTTTCTCTATAAGTATCTTGGGGAATGTTCCTTGGCTCTCCCTCTTCCCATCCCTGGAAACTCCCAACTCACAGTCCAGCTGAAGCCACAAGATCAGTAATGAGGATACAGGAGGTCCCATTTTTTCTTCTGCCCTGTCTCAGTAAAGACTCGAATTTAGCACTTGAGATTCTGTCAGGTTTCTTCAGTCAAATGATCTGTTTCTGTTTTCTAGTACTTCCACCCTCAGAAACAGTGAAGGAGCTTAGACTGACTATCCAGCCAATGAGACACGAACTCCTCTCACTCCTACTGAAGTGATGGATCTCCCCAAGTCAATGAGGGACAATGGAATCACTGCCATCTTGTGACCATATTTAGTATTGCTCATCATTTTCATCCTCAAAAATTTACTGACATGGTCAGGCATGAAATGTTCTCCATGTGCATATCCATTAAATTGGCACCCTAGTCTATCCTCACCATGAAAATCATTATACAAAAACCTGTTGCCTTTGTGTCTATTTGAAAGTCCATGCATTTGCATTGAAAAAACTCCTTAAAACTGATTCCCCACTTCCTGATCTCTCTCCTTCTCCAACCCATCTTCCACATAGCTGCCAAACTGAGGTTCCTGAATCACAGATGTAACAATGTTACCACTTGCCCCAAAACTTCCAGTGGCTCCCTACTCCCTCTAGGAAAAATACAAACTCTTAGCCTAGCAGTTGAGACCCTCCACAATAAGGTTCCTACCTACTTTTCTAGTCTTCTTTCAAATGATTTCCTTTCATGTACTACCTATTCCTATCAAACTATCCTGTTAACTATTCACCATGCACTGGATTCTATCTCTAAACTTCATGTCTTTGCACAAGTGGTACCCAATGTATGAAATGCATTTCTTCCCTACCCTTGCATCTTGAAATGCCTATCTTCCTTCAAGTCACAGATCAGGTGTCATCCCTTACTTGAAGCCTTATTATCATCCAAGATATTAATCCCCTTTCCTTCGAGAATTACCTTTGTGTTGTTTTATATATTTATTGTATTTACTTATCTAGGTTTATGGTCTTTCCCCTCCCACCCAATCTATCTTCCGTAAAATATATGTTCTTTGAGTGACAGGGCTGGGTGTGTTTTAGTTTTGTATCCCAAGTATCAAACACAGTCCCTTGCACTTATTTCCAGCCTAGTCCCTAGTTATTCATGAGAGGAGCAATCACTGTTAAAAAAAAAAAAAAGGATCCACCTTCTTTACCACCAATATCAGCCACCGACCATCTGCTACCAATGGGCAGATAGACCCAAGAGGAAAAGAGCTCTACAGCCTAACTCACATAATCATCATCCTGGGAAGCAAGCCCTATGGCAACTGAGTTGATTTCAGGAGGTGAAGATGAAAGCATCTAGGTGGCAAAGTGGATAGAGTGCTAGAATTGGAGTTAGGAAGACCCGAGGTCAAATTCTGACTCAAACATTTACTAGCTCTGGGACCTTGGTCAAGTCACTTAATCTCTCAGCCTCAGTTTTCTTACCTGTAAAATGGAAATAATAATAGCAACTACTTCACAGGATTATGAAGATCAAATGAAATAACATGTTAAAATGTTTTATGAACCCTAAACCAATAAGAAATTGTCATGATAAGGATGAGGATGATGATGGTGGTGATGGTGGTGGTGATGGTGATGATGAGAGGGGAATAGAGAGGCATTCAACTTTGTGAGGAGGCAGATGCTTAGCAAAGGGAAAACCCAGTTTGTCAAGTCAACCAAATTTCTTAGATTATAGAGTACTTCATGACAGCAGTATGAAATAAGGCAGTTCAGGCACTCGTGAGGATTTCTCTGACTAATCAGTCCATGTGGATTTTCCCATTTCTTTGGACTCCTGTAACACTCTTAGCTGCTTTAATATTTTTGATGTCTACCTTGCAGTTTCATGTATGTTTATCTTATCTTTATCTACTTGATGGTGAAGTCTTGAAGATCAGGGATGACTTCCTTTTCATTTTTGTTCTTTTGTTATCTTGGTGCAACAGTCCCAAATAGCACCATACTCATAAATGCAATGAGACAAACACTTTTTGACTAAATGGCAACCTTGTGCACAGAACTTGAACTAGGAAAGGTCAGTGATTGAATGCCTCCTCTCATATTTAGTACTCATGTGGTCCCAGGCAAGTCATTGTATCTTTTTCAGCCTTTGCTTCTTTGTCTGCAAAGTGAGGGAGGAGCTAGACTTAATGACTTCCAAAGCCCCTTTCAGTTCTAAATGTATGATCTTGTCATTTAATTTGAATCTTACATAGTCCTTTATTTCACAATGCGCTTCACTTTATTCTGACAACATTGCGAAGTTCATGAAAGAAATTATGTAAGGAGTTATAATTCCACATTTTTTTCTAACAGACCTGTGGTTAACCTGAGATTTTTCTTTGGTCAGAATCTGTGAGACACTGTGCAATAAAGGAAATAGAAAAAAAACATGGTTTCAGAGTCAGTAACATATGGATTCAAGTTCTCCCTTTTACATATTCCAGCTGGACAACGCTGGCCAAGTGACTTATGTGTCATGTTCCAGGTGATTTTCCATGACTACAAGTTACAGAGAAGATGCTCTGCACAATTGGGAGAGGAAAATCCTCTCCAAAATCTTCCAATACAAATAAAATGAAGTAATTCCTACATAAGGGAACTAATTAAATGTGATTTTTGAAGGGGTATAATGAGAGCAATAATTAACAAACAATAGACCTGGAAGGGACATAGAACTCACCAATTTCAGTCCCTGTATTTTATAAATGAAGAAACTGAGACCCAGAGGGATGACTTGCCTAAGGTTTCAGGGAGATTTAGTGGAAGATCTGGGATCCAAACCCAGGTGATCAGAGTCCAAATCTAAAGCTACCCAATGTAACCATTTCAACAAACATTTACTTAATGCATATTGGATGGTCAGGTGATATAGACAGGATAAATTCTATAATGAATGATGAGAAGAAATTGTCATCTTAGATGCTAACTTTAAAGAGGCATAAGCAGTTTATATGAATTCAGTGATAAAATGTTCTATCTAGAGGATCTGAGGGAGACATAAAATATAAGACTTGTGTTATAAGTTTGTCCTAGTTAGGGAGTTTAGAGTATAAGTTAGAGCTGTATATCTGTGAACCTGAGAGAGCTGGGAAACCTCTTTATGGATTATTCTCTAGGGTAAGTTAAAAAAAAAAAAAGAGAGTCCAATGAGAAGAAACTTTGCTATGAGCTGAATGATAGGCCAGATATCCATGTAAAGGGTTGGTTTCTTTTTTTTTTTCTTTTTTTCTTTTTTTAAAAATTTTATTTATTTATTTTTTTTAGTTCTCAACTTTTGTTTATACATGCTTTACAATTTCAGATTTTTCTCCCTCCCACCCCTCCCTCCCCCCTCCCCTAGACAGCAGGTAATCTGATATAGGTTATATCTATATATCTCTATACATATACATATAGATATATATATATACACACACACATATATACACATAATGACATTAATCCTATTTCTGCATTAATCCTGTTACAAGAGAAAGAATCAGAGCAGTGATGCAAAACCTCAAAATAGAAAGAAAAAAAAAAACCAACAGCACCCAAAACAAAAGAAATAATATGGTTCAATCAGCATCTATACTCCACAGTTCTTTCTTTCTTTTTTTTTTCTTGGATTTGGAGATCCTCTTCTATCATGAGTTCCCTGGAACTCTTCTGTACCATTGCATTGGTGAGAAGAATATAGTCCATCACAGTAGGTCAACACTCAATGTTGATGATACTGTGTACAATGTTCTTCTGGTTCTGCTCATCTCACTCATCATCAGCTCACGTAAGAAAGGGTTGGTTTCTTACATAAGCTCCAGGCCTTATTTTTATTTGTTATGATTGTTTATGCTGTCCTTGGTCTAGGTGGGCACACCGAGAGATTTTTGAGACCTCATGGGTTTTTATCATGATTTGAAATTTGAATTTGGGATCAGGGTCTTTCATGAACTAAACTTATTCTCCAATGACATACTTCCAACTACCACTTAAAGTAGACAAGAGCAAAAATTAATTTATATAGCTGGTGTCTTTAATATTGTGCTTAATCAACCTGGGTCAGTTAGGTGGCACAGTGGATAGAGTGCTGGGTCTGGAATCAGGAAGACTCATCTTCCTGAGTTCAAATTTGGCTTCAGACACTTAGTAGTTGCCTGACTTTGGGCAAGTTATTTCACCTTATTTGCCTCAGCTTCCTTATCTATAAAATGAGCTAAAGAAGGAAATGGCAAACCACTCTACTATCTTTGTCAAGAAAATGCAAATGGGGTCATGAAGTGTCAGACTCAACTGAAAAATAGCTGAACAACAAATGGATTTCATCAACTGGAGGAGTTTAGGGATTACAGAGCTGAACAATTATCCCAATGACTTGACCTAAGGGAGATATCTTACTCAGAGTAGGTACCTTAGAAGACAGAATTTCTTCAGGTCATTGTATTGATGAAATCTTCTGACACATTGAGATTGGTAGAGAGTTATCTACTAATCAGAACAGGAAGAAGATTATAGTCTGATAGATTTAGAGCTTGAAAGGACTACAGAGGTCATGCGGTCTAAATCCTTCATTTAACAAAATTAGACACTGAGGTCCAGAAAGATTAAGACTTGCCAACAGACAATCTGGGGTAGGGAGGAAGGAGAGAAAGACAGTTCCCTTCTTGTGTCCTGGATTTCTATCTGAGAAAGCCCATGTCACTATTGCCTGTCCAATCTTAGAAAGATAACTGGACATCAGTGTTAGCACTTATTAATAATGAAGGATAAGGAAATTCAGAGTAACATAGTCCATTAGAAAATGTGCTGAATTTTAGTCAAAGGAGTTCTGTCCTAACCCTGCTCTGGAATTGAGTCTTTTCTCTTTAGCAACCAATTAGATTAAGCTGGGTATCTGCTGAAGAAGAAACTGTTTTGTATGTTTACTCATAAATAACAGGGGAATTGGTTCAAAAGGGGGGCCTTCAATCCCAGAAGACTTGTTTCCCTTCCTTTACTGACCCACTAGAGAAGAGGATGCAGATGGCTCTTTGTTTCTCTGCTCTTGAAGAGGGTACCCAGACTTTTGAGGTTTTTCTAAGGATTTGTAACTGTTAGTAACATAGAGGAAACAGGTAGTAGAAAAGACCACCCTTTTTATTCCCCTTCCACTAAACCTCTAACCTTAGTTTTTTTTCTGTTAGCCACAATAAAAAACTGCGAAGTTAGGCATAGCTACTGATAGTGGTTCTTGTTACTGATGTGAAGTTAATTTGCACAAGAAAAACCAGACTATAGGAGTTGTGATGAGCCTGGGTATGCTGGAGTGAAGAGAAGGACAGGATCTCAGGAGGGATGGAGTGAAGAGATAGGCTGATGACTGGGGTTGGTACCAAGAATAGGTCTTCATTGGGGGTGAAAATGGTAGAGGAGAAAGGGATACCTATTGAGATTTTTCTCCTACTTCACTACATCCCTTAATTCATAAAAATAACAGCTGTCATTAACACCAAAGAGGCTCAGAAAAACATGCAAATGAACACTCATGGCTTTCATCCATATTGGACAAAAGATCTCCTGGATAATCTGTGACCTGAAACAGAGCCTTTAGGATTTCAGAAGGATCCAAATGGGAGTCATTTTCCCCTTCCAATCCCACCTACCTCATGCCTAAAATGCTATCAGTAAAGCTTTATGCTATGGCCATCTCTCTATAAAATGTTATTTTAATATTATTTTGAAAAAAGAATTCCTGTCCCTCTTTAAATTATAGATAGTTCCAAGGGAGATTACACATTAAATCTCATAAGTTGTCTACAGCTTAGTGTGAAGGAGCTTTACCAGATTCTATTCTGAGGAGCTTTGAGAGGAGGTTGAAGGAGGGAGAAAGAGAACCAGAGTAATAGTAACAATATGGCAGGTAGTAGGAGTATTGTTATCCCCCCCCCCCATGAAGAAGTTAAGGAAGTAAGGTTATTAAGCCATCCTCATTTGGCTGGGAAGTGGTGGCACTAGTCTTCCAATATGGGTCTGTCCAATAAATGGCCTGCCCTGACTGTCACTGCAGGTGAGGTGTCACTGGAATCAATCTACTTCTCAAACTTGCATAGCTAACATTTATACCATTTCCCAGGGTGTTGAAGACTTAGTTCATTCCCCTAGAAATTGTCACCACTTTCAGTTCCAGACTCCCATCTTTCCTTATGCTGGGACTCAGGAAATGGTATTATCTTCTCCCATAGCCTTCTAGGGATTGTGTTAGAGAATTGTAGAATAATATGGTGTAGAATAGAACAGAACACTAAAGATTAGCTCAATTCAAAAGTTTTTATTCCTCTGTGTATGTGAGAGACATCATGGATCCTTTGGCAATCTAGTGAAATCTATAGACCTCTGCTCAGAGTGGGTTTTTTTGGTTTGTTTTTTTTTTTAAACAGATTTAATTTTTTCCTGATAAAAGTATTTTATTATTTTCCAGTTACATGTAGAGATAGTTTTCAACATTTATTTATATAAGATTTCCAATATCAAATTTTTCTTCCTCCCTCCCCTCTCTCCCCCTCCTCCCCTAGACAGCAGGTAATCTGATATAGGTTTTATATATATATATACACTTTGCAATACCATGGGCTATAGTTACTCTGCCCAATTAAAGACGTTATTTTCTCCTATATTGATTTTTTCCTTAATTTACAGGTTAACAGCCTCTATATGTGCTTGGTATACACTTTTATTCATATACAGTATCTCCCTAAATAGAATGTAAAATCCTTGAATGTTATATCTTAAAAAATATCTAGCATCTATCATAGTACCTTGGTAATTATAGAAGAAAAAAGATAAAAATACAAAATACCATGTTTATAGAATTTAAAGTATAAATGAGAGATTAAAATGTGAGAAATGTCATATTTGGGGACCTAATTACCCTACTAGAATTCATTACCCCCTTTGTGTTCAGATATCATGTTTGCATTTTTTCTTTGTATCAGTAACTAGTGCTGTCCTAGAGAAGGAGAAGTAAAGGGCCTAATGCCCCATTACTATATTGGATTCCCCTCTCTGATAGTACTTCCATATTTTCTGTGGTTCAGAATTACTTACTCTCAGATATCCAGTATCTTGTCATTATGAGAGAATGAAATAAATCATGTGGTTAGAACTACACATGGCTACCTCCTTCCCCTTTTTGAAAGAGCTGTCACAAAATTCTCAGAAAGACGGGCTCTCCTGCTATTTCTTCCCCTCTCTTGTACTTGTTAGACCTACGTGAATCTATGGATCTGCACAGCTTTGCATCAGTATAGAGAAGAGGGCCTTCATGTACCTTCATATGAATAGCCTAGAACTGGTTATTCTATTACACATATTTGCTCCTGCCCTCCTCAAGAGAAACCAGTCCTATTCTCCTACAATGATGCATTATATTAAGTCCACTCTTGATGGAAAGGAAAGCTAGTCAAAGCAAGAACATAAACAACCTGGGGAAATGGTGCAAAAATGTGCTAAAGACTCACAGATAGTGAGAGAAAATGAGTCTCTCAGAAGAGCCACATTGGCCATTCCTTAGCCAGAGTCAGTAAAGTTTATATATTCATAAAGATATGTCATGTTGCACCCTGGGTTGAGTGTCCTGCCATGCCTTTGGAATATGTAGTGATTAGGCATGGACAGGGTTTTCATGGAGGTCCTATAAATTCTCCTTCTTATTCTATGTTCATAGGCCTTCTATGTGGGACAGAAGAGTTCTTAGAAACTTCTTACCTCATCCCCCACAGAAGCATTAGATGACATCTTGAGCAACAAAACACATATGCTTTGTTATCACAGGTACCTTAAAGAACCGAATTCCTCTAAGTGATCTGCTCAGTACCCATTAGGAAGGTGTCTTTCTTCAATAATAAGTCCCACTTACCCATAGGGGGGGTTTTTGTATTGTTCTCCTATGAGATTCTTTCACTGTGTCTGAATCCAGAGCACAGTAATAAGTTGCTGAATCCCTGAAACTCAAGTCTGAGATGGTTAAAGATGTGGAGTCTGATGTGGTCTCTGAGGAAAATCTCTTCTTTGCAATATCTCCATCGTGACTCAAAGTATTTGACGACCTTGCTCCTCTCATGAGAATATACTCTAGAGCCTGGCCCACATACTGACGATACCAGTGAAGAAGGATATATTGGTTAGCTGAGTTGTAAGAACATTGTAGAATTACATTCTTCCCTTCCACTGAAGATACTTCTGATTGTTTAGGTTGAATCCAATCCCCCTGCACAGTCCCTGGAACAGTAAAAAAAACCATCAGTCCTAGAGCTGTTTACACCACCTCAGCACAGATGCTCTGAGACCATAACAACCAAATACCCAGTCAGTTACCTGTAAGGATCAGGATCAAAATAGACAATCTGGTATGTGCCATGGTCCTAAATATCTGACATGCTGACTTGAAGGTTTGCATCAAAAGTTGAGAAATAAAATTCTCCCAGACTATGGGACCGTCCTGGAACATGGGGGTAGAAGACAATATCACTGGGAGGACCCTGAAATCCAGGGAGGAAATGGGAGGAGCTTAAACTCCCATGTGACCCAGAAAACCTAGAGGGTGGTTCCTTCTTCAGGGTCCTGGAATGGGTAGGAGGACTCATCAGCCACTTTTCTTAATCTTCCTTCTTTCACTCCCCCCCTGTGCCCCTCCATTTATCTCCACAGAAACCTCCCTTACTGTCTCTGTGCCAGGATCCTCAAAAGTTTACTTTCTCTGCTTATTTTTTATATCTTCATTGAAAAGTGATTTGGAAGTTCACTGCTTGATCTTCTGATCTTTCCCTTGAAGTTCTTTAGTGCCTCATCTCTGCCTCTTGTATTGTACCAGTTTGGCTTCATCTCATTGTATGGAATATTGTGCCTACTCAAGGATGGGCAGCCAGTTCAATTCAATTTAAATTCAGCATTCATTTATTGAGATTTGTGGTTAAGTCACACTGCTACTATTTTGCAGAGAATGCAAAGATGAATAGATGCAGTAACTGCCCTCACCCAATTTAGACTTGAATAAGGTAAACATGCTGTTCACTACTGATTAGAATGCTTATTTGAGAGAAATTGTTATTTCTCTATCATATCAACTAATTATTGAATTAGGACCAAGGTTTTCCCCCTTTTCTACTTCCTTATCCAAATATCAACCAGTGTAGGAAATCTTTCTCCAAGACCTGCCCAGCGAGGATGATGGAGATGTAATCAAAGATAGTAAAATAAATTCTAAGTTTAGGTTATTGGGTGCATTCCTCTTTATTGTGCTTACCCAGACAAGTCTGGGACAATGTAGTTTCTCTCTTTTCTCAGACAGGTGATATGGAAATTCATGTCTCTTTGAACAAGGTTTGGTTGATCCAAGTCATGTACCCCAATGCCTTCATTGTAATATAGCCTAACCCCCTCATTGTAATATTCATTTTCTCATTGACTGTTAACCAGTCAGAGTGGATTTCCACCCTCAGGAACACCTACTTCTCCAAGAGCATATAGATTGTAAGCCCTCCATCATGAGATGGCTAAATGGCCATCCTTTATTAACAAACATGTTGGCATTATTAATAAAATGATTAAATTGCCCAGAAACTATGTCTCTTGACCTTTATAGATATCACATATTAGTATGTGTAATTGAAATAAGAGAAGAGAAACCAAGAGATCAGGGAAGTTCAAAAGACAATGGCTTCCTCAGTAACCTGGCATTTATCTAGGTCTTGAAGGATAGATGGGAATTACACTGGCAGAACCATGGTTGGGGATGAAGTGAAGAGGGACAGGATATTTTATGTGTAGGGGAAAGTGAGTGCAAAGGCATGGAATTCAGAGAACATGAGTCTTGGTTTCTTCAAGGAATACCTGGTAGTTCAATATTACTGGAGTAGAGAGTTCAGGAAATAGAGCCGAGGGAAATAAAAAGCAGACTGGGGCCAATTTATGGTGGACAACAGATATTAAAGAATTTGGATGTTATTCCAAAGAAGCTTTATTTTTTAATTTTGATGAACATTTTTATTTAAAGTTTTGAGTTCCAAATTCTATCTCTCTTTCCATCCCTCCCTTCTCTTCTTCCCTGAATTGGCAAACAATCACATATAGGTTATATAAGTGCAATTATATAAAATATTACATTAGTCATTTTGTATAAGGAAACTCAAACAAAAGAAAATAATGAAAGAAATAAAGTGAAAAATATCCTACTTCAATCTGTTTTCAATCAATATCAGTTTGTTCTATGGAGATAGATAATGTGCTTCAGCATTAGTTCTTTGAGATTGTTTTGGATCATTGTATTGCTGGGAATAGTTAAGCCATTCACAGTTGACCATCATGTAATATTGCTGTCACCATGTACAATTTTCTCCTGATTCTGGTCACTTCACTATGCATTGGTTCATATAAGTCTGTCCAGACCTTTCTGAAATAATTTAATCCTCAACTGATAAATGGTCAAAGTTTATGAACAGGCAGTTTGACCATTTATCAATTAAGGATTAAATTGGATTTTTATAAATTTTACTCAGTTCTCTATATATTTGAGAAAAGAGTCCTTGATCAGTGAAACCTAATGCAAAAGGCCTTTCACAATTTTCTGCTTTCCTTATAGTTTTGTTTGTATTGATTTTGTATGTGCAAAAGTTTTTTTTAATCTTATATAATCAAAAATATTAATTTCATAGTTTTTAATGTTCTCTATATCTTCTTTGACCATAAATTCTTCCTGACCATAAGTCTGACATATAAACTATTCCATGCTCTTTTACTTTGCTTATGGCATCAGCCTTTATTCAAAGAAGTTTTATTTTAGAAAAATTATCCTGGCAAAGGTGTGCAGGAAGGATAAGAAACAGAGATGCTTAAGGTAGGGAAAACACATGATAGCTATAATAGTTATTTCCTCTTTTTTTTGCCTGTTTCAGGAAAAAATGTGCTCTTTTACTTTTCTATTACCGTCCCCTGCATTGGTAGGTTTTATTTTTTGTTTTTGTTTTGTTTTGTTTTTTGTTGGGCAATGGGGGTTAAGTGACTTGCCCAGGGTCACACAGCTAGTAAGTGTCAAGGGTCTGAAGCTGGATTTGAACTCAGGTCCTCCTGAATCCAGGGCCAGTGCTTTATCCACTGCACTACCTAGCTGCCCTCTACATTTGTATGTTTTATTGAATAACCTTCACTTAATTGGTTTACATTCTGTTCTCTTTGTTCTATCCTGTTTCTCTGCCTACTTCATTGCCTCCTTAACAGTATGTCTTCTTCCTCACAATCCCTAATTGTTAGTTAGCTTGGAAAAAACAATGAGGAACTGATCTGATTAATTGCAGTGGGAATGATTAAAGAGTGATAGCTGTAGCAGAAACTTCATGTTATCATTAGTAAGACCTAATTGGGAAATGAGAGAGGTATTTAAGATAATAATAAAGCTTTAAACATATCATTAAGTGGAGATCATTACAAAAATAATAATAAGCATCATTTATATAGTACTTTAAGGTTTGCAAAACACTTTCCAAATATTATTTCATTTCATCTTCACAACAATCCTGGAAAGTAGGTTCTATTATTATCCTCATTTTAGAGATGAAGAAACTGAGGAAAAAGAGGCTAAGTGACTTGCCCAGTGTAAAATGTATGACAAGAGAGTAAAGGTAGAATTGAGATTACATCAAATAAGAGAATTCAGATTTCTTTTTCTCCCTAAAATAAATTATTTCACCCAAAAGTTATTTAAGGGTATTAAAAAGATAGACCTTATAATAAATTTTATTATTATTTTTAAAATAATGTGATTATAGTAAAATAGCAATACTTTGAACTTCAATACTGACTTATTGCAGGTGTCCCAAAAGTGTTCTTTCAGTTTTAGGCTACTAACACTAAAAACATGCACCAAGATTTTTGGGACACACTGTATTTGATCCCATTTGATCCTTACAACTATTCTGTGTGGTAGAACAGAGAGAGAGAGAGAACGTAAATGCTTTCCCCAAGGTAATAGAGCTAGTTGATTGCAGAGCTGGAATTAGAACCTGTGCTTCAACCTAGAGAATTATTCTTTTTTGCACAGTAATGAACAAGTAAATTAAAAAAACTTTTCTAAATTTCCCCATTTTGGCAGAGTAGAAAGTAGAATTGCTCCCAAGGTGCTGATCCTTCTGCATAGATGTGCAAATTTGTTTATTCCAGTATTCTCAAACTTTCCAAAAATTGGGCTTAACTTCAAATAATTTAAGACTCAAACAGCCACTTTACTCTGAAAGACCAGTGACTTTGTCTATCATAACTTGGGATCTATTGCCATGGAAAATATCATGGCTGATGTGACTTGGTTGGGTAAATATATCAATTACTCAGACCTGTCCTCAAAGCTAGCTCAAATAAAGCAGTGAACATATCTGTTTGAAGTTTAAAAGAAGTCTTTGAAATAAATGGTAATGATATTTATGTTACCCAAATTTCCCTATTTTTCTCTACCTCCCTGTCTAGAGAGTAATCTCATATAAGAAATTTTTTAAAGAGGAAAAAACTGAGGGGGGCAAAGGCAAGATTGTGGAGGAAAGACATTAAACACACAGAGCTCCTGATACAATCACCCCAAAAACAGAAATAGAAGAAACTGTGGAACAGAAAAACACACAAAGATATAGGCTGAGACTGTTCTGAAGCTATAGATAGATTTCAGGGGGCTGTGTTGGACCACAAGTAAAGTCTAACCCCACAATCATGGTGACAGACACACCAGACATGCTGCTGGAGGAATTTACCCCAGAGCCTCTGAATTGGCTACAGTGCTGGTGTCTTCTGGATCTGAGTGTGCAGTTGGGTGAGAGGGCAGATTGGCTGGATGGGAGGGGGGGGGCAGAAACTGAAGGGGAACCAATGGGATGAGGGAAGAATTGAGCTGTCCCACCCCAGTGGGAAACCAGGAAGAAATCCTGAGAGGTGGGA
The DNA here is from genome assembly GCF_019393635.1 of Dromiciops gliroides. NCBI lineage: Eukaryota > Metazoa > Chordata > Mammalia > Microbiotheria > Microbiotheriidae > Dromiciops > Dromiciops gliroides. The sequence goes on from NC_057862.1 coordinate 177,653,719, forward strand.
GGCTCAGGTAGGGGAGGTATACAGGCTCGTTGAAGCTAAGAACCACACCACAGAAAGATTTGCTGGTTGGTTGTTTAGTAAGTAGGCTTGAGATTATCTCCAGAACAGAGAACAGGCCAGATAAGAGCAAAACCAGCCCTCCCTCAAACCAAAACACCTGGGACCCTCTGGAGCTGGGAATAGGAGTGGAGCTGAGAAGCAGCCCTGCTCCACCCCACAGTGGAGAATTTAAAATCAATTAAAAGATGAGCAAATGGGGCAGCTAGGTGGCACAGTAGATAGAGCTCTGGCCCTGGAGTCAGGAGTACCTGAGTTCAAATCCGGCCTCAGACACTTGACACTTCCTAGCTGTGTGACCCTGGGCAAGTCACTTAACCCCAATTGCCTCACTAAAAAAAAAAAGATGAGCAAACAAAGAAAGTTCAAAACTATAGAAAGCTTTTCAGTGACAAGAAAGATCAAGGTGTAGCCTCAGATGAGGACATCAACTATGGGGCCCCTACATCCAAAGCTTCAAAGAAAAATATGAACTAATCTCAGGCTATGGAAGCTCTCAAAAAGTATTTGAAGAGGGGCAGCTAGGTGGCTCAGTGGATAGAGCATCGGTCCTGGATTCAGGAAGACCTGAGTTCAAATCTGGCCTCAGACACTTGACACTTACTAGCTGTGAGACCCTGGGCAAGTCACTTAACCCCAATTGCCTCACAAAATCAAACAAAAAAAAGTATTTGAAGAGAAAATAGGAGATATAGAAGTAAGATATATATATAGAGAGAGAGAGAGGAAAGAATGGAAAGATAAATGAGAGTGATGCAGGAGAGTCATGAGAAAAAAGTCAACAGCTTGAAAAACCAAATGGAAAAGGAGATGAAAAAACTGATAAAAATAATTGTCTAAGAATTAGGATTGAACAAATGGAAGCTAATGACCTTATGAGAAAACAAGGCACCATAAAGCAAATCCAATTGAATGAAAAAATAGAGGGCAATGTGAAATATCTCCTTGGAAAAACAGCTGACTTGGAAATAAAGCCAGGTGAGATAATTTGAAAATAATTGGACTACCTGAAAACCATGACCAAAGAAGAGCTTAGACACCATCCTCCAAGAGATTGTGAGGGATAACTGCCCTGATATTCTAGAAGCAGAAGCTAAAATAGAAATTGAAAGAATCCACCAATCACGTCCTGAAAGAGATCCCAAAAGGAAAACCTCCAGGAATATTATATCCAAATTCCAGAGCTCCCAGGTCAAGGAGGAAATATTGCAAGCAGCTAGAAAAAAGGAATTCAAATACTGTGGAGCTCCAATAAGGATAAAGCAAGATCTAGCAGCTTCTATATTAAAGGACCAGAGGGTATGGAATATGATGTTCCACAGGGCAAAGGAACTGGGACTACAGCCAAGAATCATGTACCCAGCAAAACTGAATATAACCTTTCAGGGGAAAAATGGGACTTCAATGAAAAAGAGGACTTTCAGGCATTTGTGATGAAAATACATGAACTGAATAGAAAATTTGACTATCAAATACAAGACCCTGGAGAATAATAAAAAGGTAAACAGGAAAAAGAAATCATGAGGGACATTAAAAGATTAAACTGTTTACAATCATACATGAGAAAATAATACTTTCAACTCATAGGAACTTTTTCAGCAAGGAATACACAGAGGACACAGGTCCGAAATGAATATGAAGGGAAAGCATTTATTTTTTGTATACCCTTATTCCTTGTGGAGCAAACAAGGTGGGTTGTCTGGTATCTGGGGCCAGATTTGGACTGTGGGCCTCCTGGGCCCAGGGCTGGTGCTTTGTCCACTGTGCCATCTAGCTAACCCATGATGACATCTTTAAAATAAGGGTGAGGGGTAGGAGGAATAGACTGGGGGAAGGGGGAGGGGAGCAGTGAAATGGGGAGAAGTAGCTCATAGGAAGGAAACAAGAAAAAAGCCTGTGGAGGGGAGTGGAAGAGGGGGAGTGAATGAACTTCACTATCATCAGAATTGACTCAAAGAGGTAATGGCATACATATTCAAGTGGGTATAGTAATATATTTTTGCCCTGAGGAAAAGTTGGAGGAGAAGGAGATGGGGGGAGAGGAGGGGAAGTATGGAAGGGAAGTTTGGGGGAGGGAGCTGTAAAAAGCAAAACACTTTAGAGGAAGGTGAAGATGTTCCACATAACACCACATGGATGGCATATATTGAATTGCTTGATTTCATAGGGAGAGTTGAGGAGAGAGAGAGGAAGAAAATTTAGAAAACAGAATTAGCTCAAAGGCCATAACTTCATCAGAGTGGGCTCAAGGAGGGAATAACACACACATCCAATAGGGAAGAGTAATCTATTTAACCCTTCAAGAAAGTAGCAAGGGAAGAGGATAAGGAGGGAAGGGTGAATGAAGGGAAGGTAGAGGGGGAAGGGGGAATTCAGTAGCAAAACACTTATGAGGAGGATTAGGGCAAAATAAGGTAGACGATGGAATAAATATCATTGGAAGGGAATGGGTTGGAGGGAAATTGTTACACTGATTAACTACAAGGTCAAAATGTATGGTAACCACTCTGCTGGGCTATTGTGAAGAAAATTCTCTGTCAAGTTCGAGGTACTATATAGAAATTGTGATGAACAGGATGCTATCAGAAAAACCTGGAAAGACCCACATGAACTGAAGCAGAGGGAAATGTACTGTATACAAAATAACAGCATTAGTGTAAGATGATCTGCTGGGAAGCATGTGGTTATTTTCATCAAGGCAATGATCCAATATAATTCTGAAGAATTTAGGAAAATTGCAGTATATCTACAGAGAAAACAACCGATGATATCTGAGAATAGACTGAAACACATTTTTTTGATAATTCCTTAATCTGAAGTTTTGTTTTTATGTTTCCACTCAAAACCTAGTTAAGGTAGAATTGTTTGCCATAACAACTCATGTATAATTTATGTTGAATTGTTTGAATTCTTGGGGTGGGTGTGGGAGGGGAAAGAGGAAGAGAAGTTGGAACACAAAGTTTTTAAAAAATCGATGTCAACATTTGCTTTTACATGTAATTTAGAAAATAAAAGTCTAAAATTAGAAAATTAAAAACAAAAACAAAAAAAGAAAGAAAGAAATGATGAGCAGGCAGGTTTCAGAGAAACCTGGGAGGACTTACATGAGCTGATCCTGAGTGAGATAAGCAGAACCAGAAGAACACAGTACACAGTATCAACAACATTGTGTGTTGATCAACTGTGATAGACTTGACTCTTTTCAGCAACACAATGGTCCAAGATAGTTCCAAGGGACTTATGGTAGAAAATGTTCTCCAAATCAAGATAAAAAGAACTATGAAATCTAGATGCAGATTGAACCATACTACTTCTAATTTTTTTTTCTTTTTTGAGATTTTTCCTTTTTGCTCTCATTCTTCTTACACAGGATGACTAATGAAGAAATATGTTTAATGTGATTATACAAATATATCCTACATCAGATTGCTTACTGTGTTGAGGAGGGGGAGGGAGAGCAGGGAGGGCAAAAAATTTAAAACTAGAAATCTTATAAAAACAAATGTTGAAAACTATCTTGATATATAACTAGAAAATAATAAAATACTTTTATGAAAAAAACATAAAGAGGAAAAAACCCAGCAAAAACAGTAAACACTGAAAAATATCTGATGATATCCTCAATGTTTCACACTCATGGATCCCTGCCTATACAAAAGACTGGGAGGAAGTTTCTCCTATTTCTTTAGCACTAAGATTTTTATTTGTAGTTTTACAACTTTCTTTTTTATTGTTTTGTGGTCATTCTTTTCATTTACATTTTTGTAGTCATTTTGTATTTTGTTTTCGTGATTCTGCTTGCTTTATTTTGCAACAGTTCCTCTAAGTTTTCCCATGTTTCTCTGCATTCATTATATTATCCTTTTCTACAACACTAGAATTTTCAATTACATTCATGTATCACAATTTAATCAATTCCCAATTGATGGGAATATACTTTATTTCTAATCAACAGGGTCAGTGGCTACTTCTGAAACTCAGGTCATGGACAGGTAAGGGGGTCCAGGGGTTGGCTGGGGGAGATAGAAGGGGTCATTGCTGGGGCTGAGGCAGAGCACTGCTATGTTTCCCATGTTTGGATCCAAGAAGTAGACTTAAATGGCAATGGTCCAATGGGACAGGGGCACAGGCATGCCAAGCTTACAACCAACCACAGTGAACCAGACTTCTGCTTCCAGGTTAAAGAGCAAGCAGGCCCATGGTTAGTTACAGACCAGAGCACAGGCCAGGCAAGCTGAGAACATGCCTCTCCTTAAATTGTACCACATGGGACCCCATGAAGCTTGGGACAGTACATCTCAGAAGCAGTGCCCCACTTTAAGAAGGAGTTAAAAGCCAAGAAATAGGCTAGGATAATGAGCAGGCAGAAAAAGTTACAGATGATCAAAAGTTTCTTTGGTGACAAGGTGGGTCAAAATACACCCTCAGAAGAAGATAACAAAGTCACAGCTCCTATATCCAAAGCTTCCAAGAAAAATATGAATTGGTCTCAGGCCATAGACATGCTCAAAAAGGACTTTGAAGATAAAATAAGAGACGTAGAGGAAACAATGGAAAGAGAAATGAAATTGATGCAGGAGGGTCATGAAAAAAGTCAAGAGCTTAAAAAGCCAAATTGGCCAAATGGAAAAGGAAGTACAAAAGTGCTCTGAAGAAAATTAGGATTGAGCAACTAGAAACTAATGAATTTATGAGAAATCAAGACACAATAAAGCAAATCCAAATGAATAAAAAATAGAAGGCAATGTGAACTATCTCCTTGGAAAAACAGCTGACCTGGAAAAAAATCCAGGGGAGATCATTTGAAAATTATTGGACTTCCTAAAAACCATGATCATAAAAAAAGCTTAGATATCATCTTCCAAGAAATTGTCAGGGAAAATTGCCCTTATATTCTAGAAGCAGAAGGTAAAAATAGAAATTGGAAGAATCACAGAAATGCCCAAGGCATGTCATGCAGCCAGACTCCCACTTGAATGGTTTATGTGCAGGCATCAGGTGTTTAGGGAACACTGTGTCATAAGCACAGAAGTATCTGGCTGAGTCTCTAGGTTGAGTTCTTGTGATGAGCAGGAAGCTGTGTTGCTTTTTTTCATCAAACTGAGCAGTTAACTTTCCCCAACTCTTTCCTTCTTTTGCCTTAGTTAACATCATCAAGAGGGTAGGACCTTTCCCAGGATCCTGTCTATACCCTTGTAGTCTGGGCAAAGTGATTGAAGAACTGCAGTTTATGATAAAGTCTTCTCCTTCCTGGATGTTCATGGACTGAGGACTCTGATTCAGCTGTTGGGTACTCACCCCTGTTAAGAAAAAAAATAATGAAATACAAAAGATTCTTAATAGATAGTTATTTTCACAATGGAGACTAATTCTATCTTTCTCTGCCACTCTCTGTGCTGAGCCTCTCCCATCAACATCAATATTGTCCAATGTTTTCCAAGCTCCTACAGATTCTTGGGTGACTAGCAACAAACAATATTTACAGATCACACCTTTGAGCAGCAAGTATATCTCACCGGCTTTCAGCACCATAATTTTTAAAAATTGCTTTCATTTGAGTCTTACAATTCCATGCATTATTACTTCCATTTTCCAGATGGGAAAAACAAGGCATAGAGATATTCACTGTTTTGTCCAAAGTCAAAGAGTACATTGGTGATGGAGCCACACATCCCAATCTTTTACATTAAATCACACTCTGTGACTGAATCAGGATATCTACCCAATCTCACAGGCCAACTGTATTCATAAAATAACTAACATACTATCCCAATCCTTTCCATTAGACCATACACTATGACTGAATCAGGATGTCTACCCAAACTCACAGGCCAGCTGTAGCCATAGAATGACTAACAAAGTTCCCAGTAGCATCTTCATTGGTCATTCTTCTATCAATGATAGTTGAAATTGTCAAGTTTTCTATAGGCTTCTCCCACTAAAGTGGGAGAAGTGCTACCAACTCTATTAGAGTGGGTTGTGTTCTAGGCCAATCAGAAAATAGATCTGTTTTCCCCAAGTATATAAAAGCTGTAGTAAACATGAAAAGCATTTTGTTATAAAGAGTGCACCCTAGTGTCTAGATGTAGAAATGCTTATGCCATCCTTTTTGCTTTTCCTTAGCTCCAATCATCCACCCAGATGCATGTATTATTTAAAGGTCAAGAATCAATCAACAAGCATTTATTGAACACATTCTATGCACGAGGTCCTGTACTAGATACTAGAAAAACAAAAGAAGCAGAGCAGAATACAGAGTTTAATGATCTTGTCAAAGAATGAGTATATTGTCCCTTGGACAGGGGTTTATCTATCAGTGACTTATTGACAAAATACACTATTTGTTTCAGTATTTGAGGTTGGATTTAAACAGAGTCAAGTTACTTGAATTCATCAAAGCCCCCTTGGGGCTTATTTATTTTAATTTTTAACTCATTTGGGGGCATCAGCTACTTGTTAGCTATTGCTGTTGGGAAAAGGGGTTGGGAATAATAATTTATATATTACCTACTATATGCTAGGCACTATATGATATACTTTACAAATACTGCATTATTTGGTCTTCACAACCAACCTGTGAGATAGGTTCTATTATTACCCTCATTTAACAGTTGAAGAAAATGAAGCAGAGATTAAGTGATTTACCCAAGGTCACACAGTTAGGAAGTGTCTCAGAATAGATTTGAACTCAGATCTTTCTGACTCCAGGCCAAACACTTTAATCACTTAGTAACCTAGGTGTCTCATACCTAGATGTCTTGTTGCATCATTTCTAGTACAAAAGTCATTCTCTTTTACAGAACACAGCAACACACTGTTTAGGGGCTCAGGCTAAGTGTCTAACTAGTTATCACAAAGAAAGAATATGCTAGACCTAGATGTTACATGGAGAAATGTTACATTAGGGTGGACATACTAATGTTAAATGTTTTTAAAAGTCCATTCTTAAAAGTTCTTATTAAAATAAGTTGATAAAACTGGTATCCTTAGCCTGGAAAATAGAAGATGCCATGGAGATAATATAATAATCGATAGTTATTTATATGACTGTCACAAGGAAGTGAGCTTAGGCTCATTCTGCTTGACTCCCAAGGGAGAAACTATAAGCAAAGGATAAAGAGTGCAGAAGGGTAGATTAAGGTTTAATATAAGAAAATTTCTATCATGATTAGAACTATCCAGGATTGCAATGGGCTACCTCATGCTGCAATGAGTTATCCCTCACTATAGATCTTCAAAGTAAAGACTTAATGACAACCTACATCTGATGTGGTAAATAGGATTCTTTGTTAGACTAGCTTCATCTGATTCCTGTTCCAATTCTTGGATTCTGGGATTCTGGGATATCTGGGAACTTAAGAATCTTCAAGCCTCATGAGACCTTTATTTACATGTCCTCCCAAACTTCTATGCTGTAGAAGAAACATCTGAGCCTCCCTTTATGAGGAACAAAGTGGAAATAAAAACAACATAGGTGATCAAAATCCATAGATGATGTCCTGGATTAAGTTTTCCCAACTACTTTATTTTATTACTTTGTATTATTCTGGAAAATGACATTGAATCAAACTGCTGGATTTGAATTATGGTCCATTCCATTTTTCCTGCTCACTGCTTGTAGGGACTAAGCAGGAAGAATAAAAGCCAAGCCTGCATGTGTTAATGAGCATTTCTTGGGGCTTTATGACTGTTCCTAAATCCTGGACGTGAAAACATTTAGAAACTTGGATTAATTTTTCTTTATTCCTCTGTTGAGTTCTCCCTTAATCTTTTTTTTTTCATACAAGCAAAGCAGGAAGGTGTCTTTGAACCTATTTTAAAAGGAGAAAGTAAGTCAATGTAATGGCCACTTCCTTTTCATAACAGATATCAAATAATGAGTGAAATTTTCATTGGTTCATAATTGAGATAATCAATATATACAGCCATGATGATATTTATGTGTTGCCACAGCCTCTGCACACAAATTGATGTTAAGAAGACATCACTGAAAGTTCAAATTAATTCAAACAGAAAACACACTAATGAAAGGATGGGCAGAGATCACTTCAAATGCCCATCTCCACTCCCTCAGGCTCTCATCTTTTCTCTCTTGAGTAGATATATTTAGTGAACACTGCATGGTGTAATGGAAAGGGTAATAGATTTTGTGTCAGGAAAGGTGCTTGGTTTATTCTTTTAAAAAATGCAAAATTTTTAAAGAGGGTATTGGTTTGAATACTTGCTTCTGTGCCTATTAGACATATTACCTTAAACCAGTTACTTAACCTTTATTAGGTTCAGAGTCTTCATCTATAAAATAGAATGAGAATTATTGTTAAAAATAATGGCAATGAACTATAAAAGATTTAGTTTTCTGTGTACATGTAGCTTCCTTATTATTTTGATTTATATACTCTAATAAAGGTCAATAAAACAATATATTTAGCATGAACAAAAATGCTGATTTCTGAACAAAAAGTCATGTAAAAATTTCTTCTACTTAGGAAATGATAGTTTACTATGGGTGTGTTGGATATTCCAATAAAGATCACAAGAAATATATTCAAATGATCAATATAGTCCATTCCTTCTGTTTTTGCCCATTACAATAATGTACACATACATTGTTCTAAGGGAAATAAGTATAACCAATTGAGTTAGCATTTTAAAATATGATCAACATTCTCTAAATTTAAACTCTTCATGGAAGGGGAAAATAATACCTTATATTTTATAGCACCTTAGAGTGCGCAAGGCACTATCTTTATAGCAAAGTATCCTCATTTACTGAAAAAAGAAACTAAACATTTAAGCCACTTATCTGTGATCACAGAACCAATAAATATTTGAACAGGGATTTAGAACCAAGGGTTCTCTCTCCAAGTTTAATAATTCTTTATGCTTGCTGGTACAAGATATTATGAGAGGTATATTTGAGGAATTCTAAATTGTTTTGTTATTAGTCTAAACAAAAATAGAATAAAAACCCACCTTTGTTGATTCTATGACAAAAGGAAAAGGTTGATTCATGGGAATGGAGGCATGGTATTTTTGTTTTTGTTTTTGTTTTTGTTTTTTGCAGGGCAATGTAGGTTAAGTGACTTGCCCAGGGTCACACAGCTAGTAAGTGTCAAGTGTCTGAGGCCAGATTTGAATTGAATTTGAATTCAGGTCCTCCTGAATCCAGGGCCTGTGCGTTATCCACTGTGCCACCTAGCTGCCCATGGGGCATTTTTTTTTTGGTTTTTTGTGGGGGGGAGTTTGGTGAGGCAATTCGGGTTAAGGGACTTGTTCAGGGTCACATAGCTAGTAAGTGTCAAGTGTTGGAAGTTGGATTTGAACTCAGGTCCTCCTGAATGCAGGGTTGGTTCTCTATCCACTGCACTACCTAGCTGCCCCTCGAGGCACTGTTTTTTAAGGAAAAATCTTGATTCTCAGGTTTGCTGGTAGTAGGGAACTTCCTAGGTAGTGACAGAAACTACTAGGTATTTTCTATTTGGGAATTTCTTTGATCTCCATTTTATCATATAATGCACAACTAAGATTAAACTATCTGAGAAATCTTGCCCCATTTGACCAGGAATATGTTGTGTTTAATATATCTGGGAACATTGAATCAGAGGCCTATAGTAACCCACTTATCTCTAGCATTGGGCTAGACTCTTGTGGGAGTCACAATGAAGATTAAATTATCTGCCAACTGGGAGATTATTTCTGGTGAATCATATATTCAGTCAAGAATTCTTTTCCTATGTATGATGTTACAGTCGGTCCAACAAAGAAGCTTTAAGGAATATGGTCCAAGATCCTAGCTAAGGTGGGGCTGTGTACTCAAATATGTAATGATATTTAGGAATTGAGTTAAAAAGCAAATCTAATTCCCCTTTGTTCCCCAAAGAATAATGTAGTATAAGGGAGAATTATGACCCCAAGGAATTGGGGAAAATGTAAGTTTGCTCTTGGTAGGTCTTAGATGTATATATTCCTTTATAAAAGCTAATCTTTCATTAAATTGTTAAATGCAACTGAGGTACAGGTCACTGGGACAAATGAAAAAATGAGGGACATAATTAGTGTGTGCTTGAACTGATGGTAGAAGAATGGAAAATTCCCCAAACCCTTCAAAGTATAGAAGGACATGTGTGTGTGAAATGCAATGTATCTGATACTTACAGAATGGGGCAGAGCATACCTGTATTTCATGTGGAGGCTCACCTGGGGTATAATTGAGTCCTTCATGCTGTCAGCGACCTTTGAACAAATTCTCTACTCAGGACTTTAAGTTTAGAAACCCTAGTCTGCAAGATCTAGAGAAACTGTCAAAAGAAAATATGTTAGGACACAATTACATAGTTAAACTTTTTTCTGGTGTATGTTTCCCAAAAAGTCAGTTCTGTACAGAATTAATTGTTATTTGAGGTTTTTATGACCCCATCTTTTGGCTAGAATTAAAAAAAAAAACCCTCAGTGTACACTGGCCTGGAGCTCAGGTGCAGCAACTCCACAATGGCATGGTGCTCCACCCAGTGGTTGTTACTGTTGCCATGGCACTGGCACCATACATCATCACCACTTGCAGATGCCTACATGAGCCTGGCAAAATTATAATGACTGGAAGCCTAGTGAGGGCAGTCATGTGACTTTCAGTGAGGGCTGCCAGCCAATTGATTTGGGGCTGTGTGTGGTCAGGCTAGGGTCGGCTGGGAAGGAGAAAGGAGGAGTTTCGCCATTCTATCTTGAAGATGGAAGGTGACAGGACACAGCTGTGTGTTCTCAGCTGATTCTTGGGCGGTGGTGTTATTCAGGTCATATCATTTCCCTTCCCCCATTTATTTCCTTTCCCTTAATTCTACTGATCTTGCTTGTGTTTTTAAAGATCATCCTTGTTCATAAAACCTGTTCTGTTTTGGAGGGAGGCTGTTGGTCTCCTTCCTTGTCCCAATATTGTGGTGAGCCACCTAGCTAGCACTGTCCAATTAAAATTTGGTCCCAACAGTTCCAATGATGTAATTTTATAAATTTTGCATTTACTGATTCCTTGGTTTCAATACCGACATTTACTATATTTGTTGAATCCTCCTTCTTTTTTTGTGGGACAATGAGGGTTAAGTGACTTGCCCAGGGTCACACAGCTAGTAAATGTCAAGTGCCTGAGGCCTAATTTGAACTCAGCTTCTCCTGAATCCAGGGCTGGTGTTTTATCCACTGCACCACCAGCTTCCCCTGTAAATTTTAATATTGAGTATAATATGAGAAATACAGGGTTTACATCACTGGAATGCTGCTGCTTAGTAGGAATATTCACTATCCTTCTAGCATTTAGCACACATAGACTGCTTACCTTATTATGAGAGCAATATGCCCTCCAGCTTCTTGGAGTAAGCTTTGCTTGTCCCTAGAATCCACAAGTAGTTAACTTTCTTTGCTACTACTCTAACCAGGCTTACATATCTACATGCCCCATCTGTTAAATTTGCAATTCTGCCCTTGCAGCCACAGACATTCATCAGGGGAACCTTGGTTGCTATTTGGAATAAGGACCCAGAGAAAATTTGTCTGGACCTCTAATGGGATTACCTTTGGCGCAAGGACCTTTAGAAAATGTGTGCCCTGTATAGAAAGGGACACTTAAAAATATTGTCCTGACACCAATTGGGTAGCTTAATGAAATGAGAGAATCATGGAAGACTTTGTGCCCAGGATTGTTTTCTTATCTAAGACTGGTGGGTTAGTTAATTAGGATTTATAAATTGACTACTATGTGTCAGGAGTTGTGCTAAGCTCTGGGTGACACTATTTAAGTCCAGGACCTAAATCCCCACAGAGGAGAGCTCCATAAGGTTTTCAAAGATAAGTTTAAACCAGACTTCCATGTGAGACAGTAGTTCAGTTTTGTTTGTCTTTATTTTGTTCTTTTGCTCAGGAATTAAGAAAGGCCGGTTGGACACCAAGAAAAGTTATTTATTTGTTGAGTACTAAGTAAGCACTAATCCTTGATAAACATTGTGAAACACTCTTAATGAAATTTGAAAAAAAATTATTTTAGAGATAATTGTGGATATTTACAGACCAGAGCACAGGCCAGGCAAGTGGAGAACCTGCCTCTCCTTAAATCGTACCACCTGGGACCCCCAGAAGCTTGGGACACTGTGTCCTGGAAGCATTGCTTCACTTTAAGAAGGAGTTAAAAGTCAAGATATAGACTAGCAATATGAACAGACAGAAAAAATGTGAACCATAGAAAGACTCTTTGGTGACAAGGAGGACAAAAATACACACTCGGAAGAAGATAAAAAAGTCAAAGCTCCTACATCCAAAGCTTCCAAGAAAAATATGTATTGGTCTCAGGCCATAGAAGCAGTCAAAAAGGACTTTGAAGAGAAAGTAAGAGAGGTAGAGGAAAAAATGAGAGTGATGCAGGAAAGTCATGGAAAAAAGTCAACTTGAAAAACGAAATGGAAAAGCTCTCTGAAGAAAATAATTGCTTAAGAATTAGTATTGAATAAATGAGATAGTTGTGATTTTTGTCTGTTCATGTGGAACCATGTAGTATCATGTAACATTAACTATTTTGAGACTCTTCCCCACATGGACCTGGGGAAGTGAGCAAAAAAAAAAAAAAAAAAAAGACAGTGCTTATGCCTCCTCAGAAATCCCAGAGGACTGTTTACTTTTCTTTTTTCTTTTTTTTTCTTTTATTATTTTTTTAGGACTGTTTTCTATTGAGATCATGGACAGAGTGTTCAAAATGGACCTTTATCTTTTTGCTGGATATTGTAAGTTTTCTGTATAGGGGAGGGCAGAGTGCAATGAAAGTTTGGGACATGTTCAGATCACCCAAGATGGAGCCAATATGGGACACACTGGAAACCTACTTCTGGGAGATGAGAGAACTGAAACACATGTGAGCATTCTAATGTGGCAATTGGGAACAGCTTCTTTCCATTAGCTGAATGTCTGGAACTGTCTGCATCTTTAGCTTCTGCATCTTCTGTACCTGACTGAAGACAGTCTCTCTCTTTTTGTCATTAGCATACAGGGGTGAGTAGCTAGGCATCACAGTGAATAGAGCAATGGCCCTGAAGCTGTGAGGATCTGAGTTCAAATTTGGCCTGAGGCACTTACTACTTGTGTGACCCTGGGCAAGTCATTTAATCCCAATTGCCGTAAACATCTGGGGCCATCTCCTCTTGTTCTGATAAGGTATCTTGCCACTGGACCCAGATGGCTCCAGAGGAGAGAGTGAGGCTAGTGACTTTGCACAGACCTTCCCACTTAAATCCAATTCATTGCAAGTCATGGCATCTTTCAAGTCCTCTTCAAAAGTGTACAGCCACCACAACAACAAGCATGAGGCAGAGGGAGGACTCATTCACTCACATTAGAGGACACTATGTTGTAAAGGGGTAAAGATCTGAGGACTACCTCCTTTATCTCCCCCATTAATTCATGAGGCCCTGAGACACAGTTTTGAGATTTAGCTATGTTTCATTTGTCCTTTTGAGTTCTAGCTGCAGAGAGTGAAGTCTTCAGTGTAGAAATTTGAATCATGGGTATCTTGGATGGGTGTGGCAGCCATCCCAGCAGGAAAGCCTTTATGTGCAATGGTCCTGGATACTATCCAACTGAGGTTTAAAACTTAAACTTGGAGGGACTAATGCTATGTAGGGAATTGTGTTTAGCTGTGAGCCTCCTCAGAGACTAAAATGGTACAGAGAGATCACGCCTCAAGTTGTTTTTATGTTTACTGTTCTGCCTTTGAAGTCAATATTCCTTTGTAAAAACTTGATGGGATCTTAAGTAAAGGATAGAGAACACGAGAGCTTAGGTACTTGAAACAATATTATAGAGTTGTTAAAAACTAGGGATATTTTTTCTTGGGGAAAAGAAGACACTGGGGTGCACAAACACTGTTGTCAAATATCTCAAGGCCTATCCCATGGAAGAGGGATTAGAATTCTGAGTGCCCTAAAAAGGAACACAATGGTGGGGGGCGAGGGGTTGAGTGAATCAAAGAGAAGACAGGACCCCTCCAAGGTTATGGGAGAACCTAAGGGAGGGAGAATTTACCATACCTGGTCTCAACGAGTGAGGTCAGAGAAATCCATGTTTAAACATGTGGACTTCTATCTTCATAAGTCTAGTTCCTCTCCCATGGAAAAGACTTTCAAATATTTGATAACATAGTAACCTTTTCTTCTTTTTTCCAGGAATAATATCCTTAACTCCATTCACTACTGTTTTTTTACTTTTTTGTATGACATGATTTTTAAAATTTTTTAAATAAAAGTATTTTAGGGGCAGCTAGGTGGCGCAGTAGATAGAGCACTGGCCTTGGAGTCTGGAGTACCTGAGTTCAAGTCCAGCCTCAGACACTTAACACTTACTAGCTGTGTGACCCTGGGCAAGTCACTTAACCCCAATTGCCTCACTAAAAAAATAAAAAAAAAAATTTTTATTATTTTCCAGTTACATGTAGAGATAGTTTTCAACATTTGTTTATATAAGATTTCCAGTTTCAAATTTTTCTCCCTCCCTCCCCTCCCTACCTTAAAACATGATTTTAAGTCCCATCACTATCATGGTCTACATCTTCTATACTTCAGCATTTCAATGTCCCTCTTAAATTGTGGTTCACAGAAGTTCAATGACTTCATGATCAAACTATATTATAAAGAAAATTGGATATAAGTGGACAGATCCATAGCATTGACTCAGGGTTTTTAAAAAATAGCCTAGTTTATGCTACAAGGGTAGAAGTGGATCATTGATAATCTATGTCTCTACCATCCTTTCTTCTAGGACTTCTCAAAGACTTTGAATTGCTACAGCTGCCCATTCAAGTGCTCTCCTTTGTCAATTCAATAAGCATTTACTACATGTTTACTATGTCCTTGGGACTATGTTAAGTGCTGGGAGTACATCCAGGCAAACACACAGTCCCTGCTCTCAAGAAGCTCACATTCTAATGGGGTAGAAAATATGCAAATAAATGTAACTTGGGTTTCAAGCAGGGATCATTTGCATAAGACTCTCCTCATTCCTTGAGAGAATGATGACTCCATAGTTACACAACTCTGTATATTTAAGATACATGTAGAGTAAGTGAAAGGTAATCTCAGAGGAAATGCACTAGCAGTGGGGGGCACCAGTGAAGCAAATGGGACTGCCCTGATGCTGGGATTTAGCACAGGCTGCAGGTGCCTGGGGATCACTGTGCCTCCACAGCACAGAAGTAGGTGGCTGAGTCTCTGGGCTGGGCAGCTGAGATGCTCAGGGAACTGTGACGTCCCTTAGTGCTGAGGGTAGCTTTCAATCTTCCTTGTTCTTTCTCATCCCCATCTAAAACTATTGTAAACAGGATCATGGGGCCTTTCCCAGGATGATGTCTGTACCATTGTAGGTTGTTTATAGAGCTTGTGTAAGTGCAGTTCAAAGTGGTGCTTTCTCTCTCATGGAGCATCAGGGATTCAGGACTCTGTTGCACCTGTTGGCCACTCATCCCTGTTCAGAAAGACAATGTTAAGTATAGGATATTGGGCAACAGATCATCACTCTGCAGGATTCACATTTTCCTTCTACAATCAATGACCAAATGAAATAATATTTGTGAAGTTCTCAGAATAATGCCTACCATATAATAGGTGCTTAATGAATGTTTATTCCATTCCCCTCCCCTATTCCTCTAATTTCCACCCTAATCTTTCTCCCTAGTCTTCCAGTGAAGCTTAAATGGGGCATACTCAGCTCTTATTTTTCTCTATAAGTATCTTGGAGAATGTTCCTTGGATCCCCCTCTTCCCATCCCTGGAAACTCCCAACTCACAGTCCAGCTGAAGCCACAAGATCAGTAATGAGGATACGGGAGGTCCCATTTTTTCTTCTGCCCTGTCTCAGTAAAGACTCGAATTTAACACCTGAGATTCTGTCTGGTTTCTTCAGTCAAATGATCTGTTTCTGTTTTCTAGTACTTCCACCCTCAGAAACAGTGAAGGAGCTTAGACTGACTATCCAGCCAATGAGACACGAACTCCTCTCACTCCTACTGAGTGATGTATCTCCCCAAGTCAATGAGGGACAATGGAATCACTGCCATCTTGTGACCATATTTAGTATTGCTCATCATTTTCATCCTCAAAAATTTACTGACATGGTCAGGCATGAAATGTTCTCCATGTGCATATCCATTAAATTGGCACCTAAGTCTATCCTCACCATGAAAATCATTATGCAAAAACCTGTTGCCTTTGTGTCTATTTGAAAGTCCATGCATTTGCATTGAAAGAACTCCTTAAAACTGATTCCCCACTTCCTGATCTCTCTCCTTCTCCAACCCATCTTCCACATAGCTGCCAAACTGAGGCTCCTGAATCACAGATGTAACAATGTTACCACTTGCCCCAAAACTTCCAGTGGCTCCCTACTCCCTCTAGGAAAAATACAAACTCTTAGCCTAGCAGTTGAGACCCTCCACAATAAGGTTCCTACCTACTTTTCTAGTCTTCTTTCAAATGATTTCCTTTCATGTACTACCTATTCCTATCAAACTATCCTGTTAACTATTCACCATGCACTGGATTCTATCTCTAAACTTCATGTCTTTGCACAAGTGGTACCCAATGTATGAAATGCATTTCTTCCCTACCCTTGCATCTTGAAATGCCTATCTTCCTTCAAGTCACAGATCAGGTGTCATCCCTTACTTGAAGCCTTATTATCATCCAAGATATTAATCGCCTTTCCTTCCAGAATTACCTTTGTGTTGTTTTATATATATATTGTATTTACTTATCTAGGTTTATGGTCTTTCCCCTCCCACCCAATCTCTATCTTCCACAAAATACATGTTCTTTGAGTGACAGGGTTGGGTGTGTTTTGGTTTTGTATCCCAAGTATCAAACACAGTCCCTTGCATTTATTTCCAGCCTAGTCCCTAGTTATTCATGAGAGGAGCAATCACTGTTAAAAAAAAAAAGGATCCACCTTCTTTACCACCAATATCAGCCACTGACCATCTGCTACCAATGGGCAAATAGACCCAAGAGGAAAAGAGCCCTACAGCCTAACTCACATAGTCATCATCCTGGGAAACAAGCCCTATGGCAACTCTTTCAGTAGGTGCTGAGGCCACCTCAAAATCCAAAACTACTTAACACCTAGAAAAGAAAGTTCTCACCACCAGGGTCCTTGGCACTATTAAATGATTCAACATCAGGAACAGATATGATTTTCGCAGTGGGAATGAAATAAAGATGATATATTTCTATCTGCTTTGCTGCTTTAAGCTAAGGACAATGAAACCTTTCCTTCTGATTTGGGACTGAGCCTTCCTGCATGTGTTGTCTCTTCATTAGAATATGAGCTCATTGAGAGCAGGTACTGTCTCCTGTTTTCTCATTTGCATCACCGAGATCAGTATGTAATAAGCACTTAACCACTGTCGTTTTTTTCATTGAGAGGGAAGTAATATGCCATTTTTTCTGGCTAAAATTCAAACCTTCATAATGAAGTAATGAGTTTAGTGAGTCATAGAAGTAGAAGGGATCTCAGGCATGACCTAGTTCAATCCAATTTTACATCTAAGAAAACTGAGGGACCAAATAGCTAAATGACTGTTCTAAAAAATAGTAAACAGAGATAGGATTTGAACCCAGGACTATTAACACCCAAGTCAGCACGTTTACCTTTAAACCACTTTGGCCTCCATTATTTTTTCCTAGAGCAAATCTGTTTTTTTCCTTTTTTTGTTTTTTGTTTTTGTTTTTGTTTTTGTTTTTTTTGCAGGGCAATGGGATTTAAGTGACTTGCCCAGGGTCACACAGCTAGCAAGTATCAAGTGTCTGAGGTCAGATCTGAACTCAGGTCCTCCAGAATAGAGGGCCAGTGCTTTATCCACTGTGCCAGAGTTGCCCCCAGCAACTCTGTTTTAGACAAGAGTAGTAGGAGCACCAAGATGGCTCAGTGGATAGAGTGCTGGGTCTGGAATCAGGAAGACTCATCTTCCTGAGTTCAAATCTGGCTTCAGACACTTAGTAGTTGCCTGACTTTGGGCAAGTTATTTCACCTTATTTGCCTCAGCTTCCTTATCTATAAGATGAGCTAAAGAAGGAAATGGCAGACCACTCCACTATCTTTGTCAAGAAAATGCAAATGGGGTCATTAAGTGTCAGACTCAACTGAAAAATGACTGAACAACAAATGGATTTCATCAACTGGAGGAGTTTAGGGATTACAGAGCTGAACAATTATCCCAATGACTTGACCTAAGGGAGATATCTTACTCAGAGTAGGTACCTCAGAAGACAGAATTTCTTCAGGTCATTGTATTGATGAAATCTTCTGACACATTGAGATTGGTAGAGAGTTATCTACTAATCAGAATAGGAAGAAGATCATACTCTGATAGATTTAGAGCTTGAAAGGACTACAGAGGTCATGCGTTCTAAATCCTTCATTTAACAAAATTGGACACTGAGGTTCAGAAAGATTAAGACTTGCCAACAGACAAACTGGGGTAGGGAGGAAGGAGAGAAAGACAGTTCCCTTCTTGTGTCCTGGATTGCTATCTGAGAAAGCCCATGTCACTATTGCCTGTCCAATCTTAGAAAGATAACTGGGCATCAGTGTTAGCACTTATTAATAATGAAGGATAAGGAAATTCAGAGTAACATAGTGCATTACAAAATGTGCTGAATTTTAGTCAAAGGACTTCTGTCCTAACCCTGCTCTGGAATTGAGTCTTTTCTCTTTAGCAACCAATTAGATTAAGCTGGGTATCTGCTGAAGAAGAAACTGTTTTGTATGTTTACTCATAAATAACAGGGGAATTGGTTCAAAAGGGGGGCCTTCAATCCCAGAAGACTTGTTTCCCTTCCTTTACTGACCCACTAGAGAAGAGGATGCAGATGGCTCTTTGTTTCTCTGCTCTTGAAGAGGGTACCCAGACTTTTGAGGTTTTTCTAAGGATTTGTAACTGTTAGTAACATAGAGGAAACAGGTAGTAAAAAAGACCACCCTTTTTATTCCCCTTCCATTAAACCTCTAACCTTACTTTTTTTTCTGTTAGCCACAATAAAAAAATTTGAAATTAGGCATAGCTATTGATAGTGGTTCTTGTTACTGATGTGAAGTTAATTTGCACAAGAAAAACCAGACTATAGGAGTTGTGATGAGCCTGGGTATGCTGGAGTGAAGAGAAGGACAGGATCTCAGGAGGGATGGAGTGAAGAGATAGGCTGATGACTGGGGTTGGTACCAAGAATAGGTCTTCATTGGGGGTGAAAATGGTAGAGGAGAAAGGGATACCTATTGAGATTTTTCTCCTACTTCACTACATCCCTTAATTCATAAAAATAACAGCTCTCATTTACACCAAAGAGGCTCAGAATAACATGCAAATGAACACTCATGGCTTTCATCCATATTGGACAAAAGATCTCCTGGATAATCTGTGACCTGAAACAGAGCCTTCAGGATTTCAGAAGGATCAAAATGGGAGTCATTTTCCCCTTCCAATCCCACCTATCTCGTGCCTAAAATGCTATCAGTAAAGCTTTATGCTATGGCCATCTCTCTTTAAAACGTTATTTTATATTATTTTGAAAAAAGGATTCCTTTCCCTCTTTAAATTATAGATAGTTCCAAGGGAGATTACACATTAAATCTCATAAGTTGTCTACAACTTAGTGTGAAGGAGCTTTACCAGATTCTATTCTGAGGAGCTTTGAGAGGAGGTTGAAGGAGGGAGAAAGAGAACCAGAGTAATAGTAACAAAATGGCAGGTAGTAGGAGTATTATTATCCCCCCAAAGAAGTTAAGGAAGTAAGGTTATTAAGCCATCCTCATTTGGCTGGGAAGTGGTGGTACTGGTCTTCCAACATGGGTCTGTCCAATAGCCTGCCCTGACTGTCACTGCAGGTGAGGTGTCACTGGAATCAATCTACTTCTCAAACTTGCTTAGTTAACATTTATACCATTTTCCAGGGTGTTGAAGACTTAGTTCATTACCCTAGATATTGTCACCCCTTTCAGTTCCAGACTCCCATCTTTCCTTATGCTGGGACTCAGGAAATGGTATTATCCTCTCCCATAGCCTTCTAGGGATTGTGTTAGAGAATCGTAGAATAATAGGGTGTAGAATAGAAAATAACACTAAAGACTAGCTCAATTCAAAGGTTTTTATTCCTCCGTGTATGTGAGAGACATCATGGATCCTTTGGCAATCTAGTGAAATCTATAGACCTCTGCTCACAGTGGGTTTTTTGGTTTGGTTTTGTTTTTTAAACAAATTTAATTTTTTCCTGATAAAAGTATTTTATTATTTTCCAGTTACATGTAGAGATAGTTTTCAACATTTATTTATATAAGATTTCCAATATCAAATTTTTCTTCCTCCCTCCCCTCTCTCCCCCTCCTCCCCTAGACAGCAGGTAATCTGATATAGGTTATATATATGTATGTATGTATGTATATATATATATATATATATATATATATATATATATATATACAATAGCACCAAACATATTTCTGCATTAGTCAAGTTATAAGAGAAGAATCAGAGCAAAAAAGGAAAAAACCTTAAAAAAGAAAAACAACAGCACCCAAAACAAAAGAAATAGTATGGTCCAATCAGCATCCATATTCCATAGTTCTTTTTTTTCCCCTGGATTTGGAGAGCCTTTTCCATCATGAGTCCTTTGGAACTTTCTTGTACCATTGTATTGGTGACAAGAATCTAGTCTATCATGGTTGATCAACACATAATGTTGATGATACTGTGTATAATGTTCTTCTGCTTTTGCTCATCTCAATCATCATCAGTTCATTCAAGTCCTTTCAGGTTTCTCAGACTGTGTTTAAATGCATAAAATAGGGACAGCTAGGTGGCACAGTGGATAGAGCGCCGGCCCTGGATTCGGGAGGACCTGAGTTCAAATCCAGCCTCAGACCCTTGACACTAGCTGTGTGACCTCAGGCAAGTCACTTAACCCCAACTGCCTCACCAAAAAAAATGTATAAAATAAAACACATGGGATTACAAAGGAAGCCAAATATAAAGAAATATAATTATCAATTAAAAGAAAAGTTCAGGAACCACAGTTTAAAATCCATTGAGCTATTTCATTTTAGAAGTAAGGAAATGGAGTAACTTAATGGAGGTCAGAGGTATTAAGGATCAGAAATCAGACTCAAGTTCAATGACTCTAAAATTCATGGTATTGCAACATTATTCTATTTCAACTATAGCTTTGTTTTCATTGAAGTAACTTGATATTATAGGTAACATTTGGTTGGGGGTTTTAGATAATGTCAAAAAGATGCATCATACAGAATTTTCACTCAATATGAATGAATAAATGATTAATAAATCATACATGTAGAAAGAGCTTTTTATCTAACTCCATAGATTTATGATGAATCTATCTTTCGTGTTATTTATAATGAACAATTATATTACCATTAATCACAATGATTATATTAATCATGATGATCACTTTATACCACAATGATAGAAATAAGTATGTAATACATGGAAGTAAAATAAGAAGAAATATTAAGGGTCAGAAACCTGATTAATCATAAATTATTCATTTCTATAAAATACATGAAATAAATAAAAAATACATGAAATAATCTAATATTCAGACAAGCAACTTTGGCATAATACTTTATGCTCTACAAAATGCTTTCATGCATAGACATTTGAGCTTCCTAACAACTCTGTGTATTGGCCATGATAGGGAAGGTCATTATCACCATCTTCTAGAAAAAGAAACTGAAGTTTACAGAATTTCAGTGAGATTCAAACATAAGAAACAAATTATGGCACATTTTCTAATTTTTATTCAAGAAGGTTCAATGACACATTTGCTAGAGTAATGCTGGCCAAAGTGACTCTTCACAATCACATCCTCAGAGATGAATTTTCCCTTTTTGTGCAAGCCTACAGGAGTCATCTACTGGTAAGTTCATTATTATTATTTTTTTTTTGGGTGCTGGGCAATGAGGGTTAAGTGACTTGCCCAGGGTCACACAGCTAGTAAATGCCAAGTGTCTGAGACTGGATTTGAACACAGATCCTCCTGAATCCAGGGTTTTTGTTTTATGCACTACCCCACCTAGCTGCTCCTGACTTTATGTTATTATGTAAAAGGGTCCACCTACATTAAGTATTCCTAGCTTCTTACTTTGCAATACCATGGGCTATAGTTCCTCTGCCCAATTAAAGACCTTATTTTCTCCTATATTAATTGTTTCCTTAATTTACAGGTTAACAGCTTCTATATGCGCTTGGTATGTGCTTTTATTCATAGATAGTATCTCCATAAATAGAATGTAAGATCCTTGAAGGTCATTTCTTAAAAAAAATATCTAGCATCTATCATAGTACCTTGGTAATTATAGAAGAAAAATCTAAAAATAAATAATACTATAGAATTTAAAGTATAAATGAGAGATTAAAATGTGAGAAATGTTATATTTGGGGACCTAATTACCCTACTAGAATTCATTACCCCCTTTGTGTTCAGATAGCATGTTTGCATTTTTTCTTTGTATCAGTTACTAGTGCTGTCCTAGAGAAGGAGGAGTGAAGGGCCTACTGCCCCATTACTATATTGGATTCCCCTCTCTGATAGTCCTTCCATATTTTCTGTGGTTCAGAATTACTTACTCTAAGATATCCAGTATCTTGTCATCATGAGAGAATGAAATAAATCATGTGGTTAGAACTACACATGGCTACCTCCTTCCCCTTTTTGAAAGAGCTGTCACAAAATTCTCAGAAAGACGGGCTCTCCTACTATTTTTTCCCCTCTCTTGTACTTGTTAGACCTACGTGAATCTATGGATCTGCACAGATTTGCATCAGTATAGAGAAGGGGGCCTTCATGTACCTTCATATGAATAACCTAAAACTTGTTATTCTGTTAGACATATTTACTCCTGCCCTCCTCAAGAGAAACCAGTCCTAATCTCTTACAATGATGCATTATATTGAGTCCACTCTTGATGGAAATGAAAGCTAGTCAAAGCAAGAACATAAACATTTTGGGGAAACAGTGCAAAAATGTGCTAAAGACTCATAGATGGTGGCAAATAGAGAAAATGAGTCTCTTAGAAGAGCCACATTGGCCATTCCTTAGCTAAAGTCAGTAAAGTTTATGTATTCTTAAAGATATGTCATGTTGCACCCTGAGTTGAGTGTCCTGCCAGGCCTTTGGAATATGTAGTGATTAAGTATGGACAGGGTTTTCCTGGAGGGTCTATAAGTTCTCATTCTTGTTCTATGTTCATAGGCCTCCTATGTGGGACAGAAGAATTCTTAGAAACATCTTACCTCATCCTCCACAGAAGCATTAGATGAAATATTGAGCAACAAAACAAATATGCTCAGTTCTAGGGAATTCTGTAGAAATTGTCATCATGTGCACCTTAAAGAATCAAATTCCTCCAAGTGAGCTGCTCAGTACCCATTAAGGAGGTGTCTTTCTTCAATAATTTCTCCCACTTACCCATAGAGGGAGGTTTTTGTATTATTCTTCTCTGGGATTCTTTCACTGTGCCTACACTCAGAGCACAGTAATAAGTTGCTGAATCCCTGAAACTCAAGTCTGAGATGGTTAAAGATGTGGAGTCTGATGTGGTGTCTGAGGAAAATTTCTTCTTTGCAATATCTCCATCATGATTAAAACCATTTAATGACCTTGCTCCTCTCATGAGAATATACTCTAGAGCATGGCCCTCATACTGACGATACCAGTAAAGAATGACATTTTGGTTAGCTGAGTTATAAGAACATTGTAGAAATACATTCTTCCCTTCCACTGAAGACACTTCTGATTGTTTAGATAGAATCCAGTTCCCCTGCACAGTCCCTGGAAGAGTAAAAAATACATCAGTCCTAGAGCTCCTTACACCACCACAGCACAGATGCTCTGAGACCATAACAACCAAATAACCAGTCAGTTACCTGTAAGGATCAGGATCAAAAGAGCCAATCTAGTATCTGCCATGATCCTAAATATCTGACATACTGACTTGAAGTTTTGCATCAAAAGCTGAGAAATAAAATTCTCCCAGATTATGGGACCCTCCTGGAACTTGGGAGTGCACTCTGAAACCCAGGGAGGAAATGGGAGGAGCTTAAACCCCCACGTGACCCAGAAAACTTGAAGGCTGGTCCCTTCTTCAGGGTCTATGACTACAAGTTACAGAGAACATGCCCTGAACAATTGGGAGAGGAAAATCCTCCCCAAGAGTTTCCACTACCAATAAAATGAAATAATTCCTACATATGGGACCTAATTAAATTTGACTTTTAATGGGGTATAATGAGAGCAATAATTAATAAGCAACAGAGCTGGAAGGGACATAGAGCTCACCAATTTCAATCCCTATATTTTGCAGATAAAGAAACTGAGACCCAGAGGGATGACTTACCTAAGGTTACAGGGTGAATTAGTGAAAGATGTTATCAGAACCCAGGTAATCAGAGTCTAAATCAAAAGCTACCTCATGAAATCACCTCAATAAACATTTATTTAATGCACATTGTATAGTCAGGTGAGATTGACACAGTAAATTCTACAATGAATGATGAGAAAAATTGTGATCTTATAAAAACTTAAAAGAGGCATAAGGAGTTTATATCAATTCAATGGTAAAATGCCCTATCTAGAGGATCTAAGGGAAACATAAAATATAAGATTTGGGGTATAATTTTATCCCAGTTGGGGATTTGAGAGTATAAGTTGGAGCTGTTTATCTGTGAACCTGAGAGAGCTAGCAAACCTCTTTATGTATTATTTCCTAAGGTAGATTAGAAAAGAAAAAAAGGAGACTCCAATCAGAAGAACCTTTGCCATGAACTTGATGATAGGTTAGATATCCATATGAAAGAGTTGTTCTCTGATACAAGCCACAGGTGATTTTTCCAAGCCAAAAAAAAAAAAAAAAAAGAAAGAAAAAAGAAGATAAAAGATAAGCACAGGGGAGTTGTTGTTACTTGCTATTGTTATTATTGTTTATGCTGTCCTAGATCTAAGTGGGTACACCAGGAGGTTTTGAGAACTCCTGATTTTTCATCATGACTTGAAATCTGAATTTGGGGTCAGGGTCTTTTACTAACTAAAATTGTTGCCCAGTGACATGCTTTCAACTACCACTTAAAGTGAGCAAGTAACAAAAATTAATATAGCTTGTAGTCTTTAATGTTGTGCTCAATCAACCAGGGTCAGCTGGGTGGTACAGTGGACCTAGAATCCGGAAGACTCATTTTCCTGAGTTCAAATCTGGCTTCAGACACTTAGTAGCTGCCTGACTTTGGGCAAGTTACTTAACCTTGTTTGCCTCCATTTCTTCATCTTTAAGGTGAGCTATAGAAGGAAATGGCAAGCCACTGCAGTATCTGTGCCAAGAAAACCCAAATGCGTCATGAAGGGTCAGACTCCACTGAAAAATGCCTAAACAACAAAGAAAATTAGTCAACCACAGGAGTTTGGGGATTATAAGGCTGAACAACCATCCCAATGACTTGACTTATAGGAGATATCTCACTCAGAGGAGGTACCTCAGAAGACTGAGAATTTCTTCAGGTCACACATTGATGAAATCTTCTGACACATTGAGATTGTTGGAGAATTACCTACTAATAAGAACAGGAAAAAAAATCATAGTCTGATAGATTTAGAGCTTGAAGGGACCACAGAGGTCCTGTGGTCCATCTCCCTCACTTAACAGGATTGGACACTGAGGTTAAGAGGCATTAAGAGACTTGCCAGTGGACAAACTGAGGTTTGGAGGAAAGAGAGCAAAAGATAGCTTCCTTCTTGTGTTCTGGATTACAACCTGAGAAAATGCATGTCAATACCACTATTGCCTATCCAATATTAGAAAGATAACTGGACATCAGTGCTAGAACTTATTAATAACTAAGGATGGACTAAGGACAAGGAAATTTTGAGTAGCATAACAGAGTACAAAATGTGCTGGATTTTAGTCAAAGGACTTCTGTCCTCACCCTGCTCTGGAATTGAGTCCTATACCCATTAGCAACCAATTAGACTAAACTGGGTACATGATGAAGAAGAAACTTCTTTGTATGTTTACTCATAAATAACAGGTTAATTGGTTCAAAAAGGGGTCCTTTAATCCCAAGAGACTTGTCTCTCTTCCTTTACCAACTAACTACAGAAGAGGATGCAGATAACTCTTAGTTTCTCTGCCCTTGAAGCAAGTACCCAGATTTTTGAGGTTTTTCTAAGTATTTGTAACTGTTACAAACAAAGAGGAAACAGGGAGTAAAGGGGGCCCTCATTTTTATTCCCCTCCCTCTAAACCTATTACTTTTTTCTGTTAGACTCAAAAGAAAAAGGTGAAGTTAGACATAAGCATTGATAGTGACTCTTGGTACTAATGTGAAGAGGAATTATACTTTTGCTAAGAAATAATCAGACTCTCCTGGGTACTTTGTTACAGGATCTATGATGAGCTTGTGTATTCTGGACAGGATCTCAGGAGGGATGGAATGAAGAGATATACTGAGGGCTGAGGATAGTACCAAGAATAGCTCTTCAGTTGAGGGTAAAAATGGTAGAGATCTCTACTGAGACTTTTCTCCTACCTCACCACATTAGTTAATCCATATAAACAACAGCTCTCAGTTATACCAAACAGGCTCAGAAAAACATTCAAATGCACACTCGTGGTTTTCATCCATATTGAGCAAAGGGTTTCCTGTACCAGGTTTCAGATAATCTGTGACCTGGAACAGAGCCTTTATAATTTCAGAAGGATCAAATTGGAGTCATTTCCCTCTCTCCAACCTCACCTCCCTGGTGCCTAAAATGCTACCAGTAAAGCTTTATACTGTGGCCGTCCCTCTTTAAAATATAACCAGAGTAGTAGTAACAATAATGGAACAATCCTCTATGGCACGTGATAGGAGTATTGTTATCCCCCTCCCCCAAAGAAATTAAGAAACTAAGGATATTAACCCACCATCATATAGCTGGCAAGTGGTGGCACTAGTCTTCCAACATGGGTCTCTTCAATAACCTGTACTGACTCTCACTTCAAGTGAGGTGTCACTGGAATCAACCTACTTCACAAACATTTGTGGTTGGGAATTTTAGACAGTGTTAAAAAGTTGCATCATACAGTTTCCACTCAATATGAATGAATGAATGAATGTTTAATAACATCTCACATGAAGAACTAGCTTTTTATCTAACCCCATAGATTTAGGATGATTACATAATTAGTATTGTTTATAACTAAATATTATATTATCTTTATTCACAATATTTTCATCTTAATCATAATGATCAAATTCTATCATAATAATAGAAATAAGTATGAAATATTTAGATTCCAATAGTAAGAATTATTAAGGATCGGCAACCTGATGAATCATAAATAATTAATTTCTTTAAAAATATAGGAAATAGGGGCAGCTAGGTGGCGCAGTGGATAGAGCACCAGCCCTGGAGTCAGGAGTACCTGAGTTCAAATCCGGCCTCAGACACTTAACACTTACTAGCTGTGTGACCCTGGGCAAGTCACTCAACCCCAACTGCCTCACTAAAAAAAAAAAATATATAGGAAATAATGAAAAATTATCATGTTAATATTCAGAAAAACAACATTTCCAACAGAACATTACTACTTTACTTGGCATAATACTTCATACTTTACAAAATGCTTTCACCCAGATGTTTAAGCTTCATATCAACTCTGTGGAGTTGTGGAGGGTAGGGCAGGTTGTTATCACTGTCTTCTAGATAAAGAAACTGAAGTTTACAGAATTTTAGTGAGACTCAAACATAAGCCACAAATGATGGTACATTTTCCAATTTTTATTCAAGAGGGTTCAATGACACATTCTCCAGAGTGATGGTGGCCAAAATGACTCTTCACTGCTATGTCCTTAGACATGAATTTTCCCTCCTTGTGCAAACCTACAGAAGTCATCTCCTGGTAGGTTCATGCTGCTCTCACCTTTGAATTGTGCATTGCTGAAGAAAATTAATTGTTAGTATATTTAATGAGTTTTCTTGTTTCAAGTTTCTCCACACTCAAAACCATCCTCCATACAGCTGTTATTCTACCAAAGCACAGTTGTGACCATGTCACTCCTCTAATCAAACTTTAATAACCCCATATCACCTTGAAGAAGATCAAATATAAACTCCTCAGTTGGACATTTTTAAGTTTTCCAGGACCTGGCCCCATCCCACGTTTCCCAGTCTTGCTACAAATTACCCCCTTCCCTGTTTTCTGTGGTCCAGCCATATCAGCCTTATTGCTCTTACTCTCACCAACACCCTCCATTTCTTATCTCCAGGCCTTTACACTGGCTGTCTCCAAGCCTGAGATGTTTGTCCCTCCTTACCGTCATTTCCCCTTACTGTTAATTTCTTCCCTTTCAAAGTTACCTTGTATCAGCTTGATATATACTATGTCTTCCTTTCTTCTTTTTTTTTTTATTGAAAGTTATCTGACTCAAATTACCTCTTGTTCACAAACCTGCTTGTCAGTCAGTGTTGAGAGAAACATCACCCAGTCTGTAGCTTTGTATTGTCTGCTATTTATCACATACCAAGTCACATCCTATCTATCATTGCCTATTAAATTTCATATGGGGGGGCAGCTCGATGGCACAGTGGAAAAGGCACTGGCCCTAGATTCAGGAGGACCTGAGTTCAAATCCAGACTCAGACATTTGACACTTACTAGCTGTGTGACCCTGGGCAAGTCACTCAACCCTCATTGCCCTGCAAAAATAAAAATAAATAAATAAATAAATAAATAAATAAATTCCATATGGCCATCACATACCAGTAATTGGGGAAGCACAGAGGTACAATGGTCCATCCTCTTTTGCAGACCTGGACCTATCTTTATTATGAAAATTATCAATATAAACTGGCTCCACCTTGAATCCCTCGCAGATCTCCAGTGATCAGTTTATCAATGTTTTTCTATCTTAACATACTTTTAATAAATTCCTTTTAAGTCTCTTTGTCCTGAGCTTTGCCTCATTAATCAGGGTGAAAGTTAGAAAAAATAATTTTCTTTTCCTTTTAATGATTCCCTCTTTCCTTCCTTTTCCACCTTTTTCCTTTTTTCCTTCCTCCGTCCCTCCCTCCTTCTATCTCTCCTTTCTTTCCTTCCTTCCTTTTTCCTTTTTTCCTTCCTTCCCGCATACTCTCCTTCCTTCCTTCCTTCCTTCCTTCCTTCCTTCCTTCCTTCCTTCCTTCCTTCCTTCCTTCCTTCCTTCCTTCCTTCCTTCCTTCCTTCCTTCTTTCCTTCCTACCATTTTTTCTACCTGTGTATCCATCTACTTACCTACCAACCAACCTACCTACCTATTTACCTTTTAACCTATGGGCACGTTTTCCATATGCCTCTATATATGCTTGGCATATACTTTTATTCACATGTACTATCTCCCTAAATAGAATGTAAGCTCCTTGAGGACCAGAACTTGAAAAAAATCTAGCTTCTATTCCAGGATCTTGCAAATTATAGGAGAAAAAAGCTAAAAACATAGAATACTAGAAACATAGAATACTAGAAACATAGAACTTAAAGTATCAATGAGAGATGAAAGTTTGAAAAATGTGATATTTAGGGAACCTAATATGCTGTTAGTTGCTCTCTTCCCCCTCAGCCTCAATGTCCCCTTTGTATTCAGAGAGGATGTTTGGGTTTTTTGTTGTATCAGTAACTAGTGCTGTCCTGGAGAAGGAGGAGTGAAGGGCCTACTGCCCCATTACTATATTGGATTCCCCTCTCTGATAAATTCCTTCCATATTTTCTGTGGTTCAGAATTACTTACTCTAAGATATCCAGTATCCTGTCATTACCAAAGAATGAAATAAACCATGTGGTTAGAACTACACATGGCGACCTCCTTCCCCTTTTTGAAAGAGCTGTCACAAAATCCTCAGAAAGATGGGCTCCCCTGCTATTTCTTCTCCTCTCTTATACCTGTTAGACCTGCGTGAATCTATGGATCTACACAGTTTTGCATCAGCATTGAGAAGGGGGCCTTCATGTACCTTCATATGAATAACCTAGAACTGGTCATTCAGTTCAGTTACACATTTCTGCTCCTGCTCTCCTCAAGAAAAACTAGTCACAATCTCTGACAATGATGCATTATATTGAGGCCACTCTTAATGGAAACGAAAGCTAGTCAAAGCAAGAACATAAACATCTTGGGGAAACAGTGCAAAAATGTGCTAAAGAGTCATAGGTGGAGGCAAATAGAGAAGATGAGTCTCTCAGAAGAGCCACATTTGCCATTAATTAGCTAGAGTCAAATAGGGTTTATATATTCTTAAAGATATGTCATGTTGCACCCTTAGTTCAGTGTCCTGCCAGGCCTTTGGGATATACAGTAGTTTGACATGAACAGTGTTTTTGTGGAGGGCCTATAAGTTCTCATTCTCATTCTACGTTCATAGTCCTATGTGGGACAGAAGAGTTCTTAGAAACATCTTACCTCATCGTCCACAGAAGCATTAGATGAAATCTTAAGCAACAAAACACATATGCTCAGTTCTAGGGAATTCTGTAGAATTTGTTATCAAGTACACCTTAAAGAATCAAATTCCTCCAAGTGAGCTGCTCAGTACCCATTAAGAAGGTGTCTTTCTTCAATAATTTCTCCCACTTACCCATAGAGGGAGGTTTTTGTATTGTTCTCTTATGAGATTCTTTCACTGTGTCTGATTCCAGAGCACAATAATAAGTTGCTGAATCCCTGAAACTCAAGTCTGAGATGAATAAAAATGTGGAGTCTGATGTAGTCTCTGAGGAAAATCTCTTCTTTACAATATCTCCATCATGCCTCCAGTTTTTTACTGATCTTGCTCCTCTCATGAGAATATACTCTAGAGCCTGGCCCACATACTGACGATACCAGTAAAGAATGATATTTTGTTTATGTGAGTTGTAAGAACATTGTAGAGTTTTAGTCTTCCCTTCCATTGAAGACACGTCTGATTGTTTAGGTAGAATCCAGTCCCCCTGCACAGTCCCTGGAACAGTAAAAACACATCAATGCTAGAGCTCCTTACACCACCTCAGAATAGATGCTCTAGAACCACAACAACCAAATACCCAGTCATTTACCTGTAAGGATCAAGATTAAAACGGACAATATGGCATCTGCCATGGTCCTAAATATCTGACTTATACTGACTTGAAGGTTTGCATCAAAAGTTGAGAAATAAAATTCTCCCAGATTATGGGACCCTCCTGGAACTTCGGAGTGCAAGACAATAACACTGGGAGGACTCTGAAACCCAGGGAGGAAATGGGAGGAGCTTAAACCTTCATGTGACCCAGAAAACTTGGAGGGTGGTCCCTTCTTCAGGGTACAGGAATGGGTAGGAGGACTCATCAGCTAGTTTTCTTACTCTTCCTTCTTACACTCTGCCCTGTGCCCCTCAATTTATCTCCACAAAACTTCCCTTATTGTCTCTGTGCCAGGATCCTCAAAGGTTTACTTTCTCTGGGTATTTTTATATCTTCATAGAAAAGTGATTTGTAAGTTCATTGCTTGATATTATCTCTGCCTCTTGGACTATACCAGTTTAACTTCATCTCATTATGTGGAATATTGTGCTTACTCAAGGATGGGCAGCCAGTTCAATTCAATTTAAATTCAGCATTCATTTATTGAGATTTGTGGTTAAGTCACACTGCTACTATTTTGCAGAGACTACAAGGATGAATAGATGCAGTAACTGCCCTCACCCAACTTACAATCAAATAAGGTAGACAAGCTGTTCACCACTGATTAGAATGCTTATTTGAGAGAAATGGTTATTTCTCTATCATATCAACTAATTATTGAATTAGGACCAAGGTTTTCCCCCTTTTCTACTTCCTTATCCAAATATCAACCAGCATAGGAAATCTTTCTCCAAGACCTGCCCAGCCAGGATGACTGAGATGTAATCAAAGATAGTAAAAGAAATTCTAAGTTTAGGTTATTGGGTGCATTCCTCTTTATTGTGCTTACCCAGACAAATCTGGGACAATGTAGTTTCTCCCTTTTCTCAGAAAGGTGATATAAAAATTGATGTCTCTTTGAACAAGGTTTGGTTGATCCAAGTCATGTACCTCAATACCCTCATGTAATATAACCCAACCTCCTCATTGTAGTATTCATTTTCTCATTAACTGTTGACTAGCCAGAGTTGATTGCCACCCTCAGGAACACCTACTCCTCCAAGAGCATATAGACTGTGCGCCTTCCATCATGAGAGATCTTTGGTCTAAGAGAGATCCTTTATTAACAAACATGCTGGCAGTATTAATAAAATGATTAAATTGCCCAGAAATTATCTCTTGAACTTTTTAGATATCACATATTAGTATGTGAAATTGATATAAGAGAGGTGAAACCAAGGGATCAGGGGAGTTCAAAAGACAATGGCTTCCTCAGTAACCTGGCATTTATCTAGGTCTTGAATGATAGATAAGAATTATACTGGCAGAACCATGGCTGGGGATGAATTGAAGAGGGACAGGATATTTTATGTGTAGGGGAAAGTTCATGCAAAGGTATGGAATTCAGCGATAATGATTGTTTAGTTTCTTTAAGGCATACAAGCTGGTCCAAAATTACTGGAGCATAGAGTTCAGGAAACAGAGCCTAGGGAAATAAGGAAATGCCCCTTTATGGAGGACAACAGATATAAAATAATATGGTTATTACTCAAAAAATAGTGAGAAAACATTGAAGGGTTTTTTCCTCCAATAGATTTGCATGGTCAAAGGAGTTTTTTCAATTCCATTCAATTTTCTTTTTTATTAAAATAATAAACATTTTTATTTATAGTTTTGAGTTTCAATTTTTATCCTTCCCCTTCCCCTCCCTGAGGCAGCAAGCAATCAGATATGTTAAGAGTTTTATTTTAGAAAAATTATCCCTTCAGAGGTGTGTAGGATAAGAGGCAGAGATGCCTAAGGTAGGGAAAACACATGATAACTATATTAGTTATCTCCTCCTTTTTGCCTATTTTAGGATAAAATGTGCTTGTTTACTTTTCCATGAGCATCACTTACATTTGTATCTTTTATTTAATACTCTTCACTTAATTGGTTTACATTTGTTACTCCTAGTTCTCTCCTACCTTTCTGGATACTTCATTGCCTCCTTTACTGATTCTTCTTCCTTACAATCCCTAATTGTTTGTTAGCTAGGCAAAAAAAAAAAAGGATAATGCGGAACTGACCTGATTAATGGCAGTAACAATGAATAGAAGGTTATAGATGTAGAAGAAATTTCATGGAATAATTAGTAAGACCTAACTGGGAGGTGAGGGAGATGTCTAAGATAAGAACAAAGATTTAAATATAGCACTAAGTGGCATCATCACAAAAATAATAATAAGAGTAATCATCATTTATATAATGCTTTAAGTTTGTAAAACACTTTACAAATATTTCATTTGATCCTCACAACAATTCTGGAAAGTAGGTTCTATTATTATTCTTATTTTAGAGATGAAGAAACTGAAGCAAATAGAGGCTAAGTGACTTGCCCAGGGCAAGAACTATGGCAAGATGATAGGATTTGATCAAATAAAGGAATTCAGATTTCTTTTTCTTCCTGCAATAAATTATTTCTCCCAAGGGTCATTTAAGGGCATTAAAAAAATGATAGACATTATACTAAATTTATTATTATTTTTTAAAAATAATGTAATTATAATAAAATAAAATAAAATAACAATGCTTTGCATTTCTATAATGACTTATAGGGCGTGTCCCAAAAGTCTTAGTCCAGTTTTAAGCTACTAACAATTAAAAACGCACCAAGATTTTTAGGACATACTGTATTTGGTTCCATTTGATCCTTACAACAATTCTGTGAGGTAGAACAGAGACAGAAAGAACTTAAATGCTTTTCCCAAGGTATCACAGATAGTTGATTGTAGAGCTGGAATTAGAACCTATGCTTCAACCCAAAGAATTGTTCTTTTTTGTGTAGTAGTGAACAAGCAAACAAAAAACTTCTAAATTTCAACTTTGGGAGGCAGCTAGGTGGCGCAGTAGATAAACTACTGGCCCTGGATTCAGGAGAACCTGAGTTCAAATTTACCTCTGACACTCGACACTTACTAGCTGTGTGACCCTAAGCAAGTCACTTAACCCTCATTGCCCTGAAAAAAAAAAAAAGACTACATTTTCAACTTGGGCAGAGTAGAAAGAATTGCTCCCAAGGTGCTGATCCTTCTGCATAGATGTGCAAATTTGTTCATCCTCAAGTTTTCGAAAATTGGGCTTAACTGCAACTAAATTAGAACTCAGACAACTCCTTTACCCACCCTTCCCCTCAAATACCAGTGGCCTTGTCCATCAGAACTTGGGACTTGTTGCCATGGGAAATATCATGACTGATATGAGGTAGGTGGGATGGATAAATGAATAGATTTCTCAGACTTGTCCTCAAAGCTGGCTCAAATAAAACAGTGAACATAGATGTTTGAAGTTTAAAAGAAGTCTTTAAAATAAATGTTATTGATGTTTATGTCACCCAAATTTCCCAATTTCTCTCTACCTCTCTGTCTAAAGAGCAATCTCATGTAGGAAATTTTTTAAAGAAGAGAAAATAAATCAGTAAAACAAATAAACACTGAAAAAATCTGATAATATATTCAATCTCCCATACTCATGGATCCCTACCTACACAAAAGAGTGGAAAGAAGTTTATTCTATTTCTTTAGTGCCAAGCTTTTTATTTGTAGTTTTACAACTTTCTTTTTTTAATTGTTTTGTAGTCATTCTTTCCATTTACACTTTTGTAATAATTATGTATTTTGTCTTCTTGACTCTGCTTACTTCACTTTGTATCAGTTCATGTAAGTCTTTCCATGTTTCTCTGCATTAATTATATTATAATTTCTTACAATACTGGAATTTTCAATTATATTCATATATCAAAGTTTATTTAATCTATTCTCAATAGATGGGAATATATTTTATTGCTGGCTCTTTGCTAACACAGTGATGCTATGAATATAGTGTTTTTTCCTCAATTTACTCTCTTAGTGTTTCAGCCTAACAGCAGAATCTTTGGTTTACAGAGCAAGGGTATTTTAACTACTTTATTTTCATAATTCTGAATTGCCTTCCAGAGTGGTTATATTTATTAATGCATATTTTCACCAAAATGTATTATTGTGTTTGTCTTTCCAAAGTTCCTTCAAAATAAACTATTCCCATCTTTTGATTTCTTTGCTAGTTTTCCCAATATAAGGTGAAACCTCACAAGATTGAGGGAAACCTCAGGTTTGTTGATTATTGCTTCTTTTATTATTAGTAATTTAGAGCATCATTTTTTATTTTTAAATTGTTTTTCTTTTCTTTTTTTAGAGCTTGCTTTCATATAGTTGTTAGTAGTATGCAGTTCTTTAAGAACTGCTTTCTCACATCCTTTGAATATCTGTATATTGGGTCTTCACTATTTCTCATTGGTCTTAGCTATTTCTTTAAATCATCTCTATAATCTTAGATGCCAATTTCTTATCTGAGAAATCACACAAAAATATTTGTTCCCATTCAACTACTTTTCTTCTTATTCTAGATACATTAGCTTTCTTTATTGCAAAGGCCTTCATTTTTATTCAAAATTATTTTATATTTTGAAATTGCTTCTATCCTTTGGCTAAGAATACATATTCTGCCCATAGCTGTGAAAGGCATATGATCTGTTTCTCATATAATTTTTAATGATATGATTTTTAATATTCAGGTCATCTATACATTTTGAATTTATGTTGTAATATGGTGTAAATTTCAGAGACTAATTTCTGCCAGACTGATTTCCAGTTTTCTATGAAGCTCATATCAAAAATGGAACTCTTTCCCTAATAATATATGTTTTAGTGTTTATCAAACACGAGGTTAGATGCTTAAAACTTATGCAGTTGGAAATTACATGGTTATATGTCAGCTACCATTACCTCATATCTCTATGGAGCATAATAGAGAATAAAATAAAAGATCAAGGAAGTGGTTATATTTCCAAGTCACCCAAAGAATTCAGGTTGTTTGAATTTTGGAGGACAGCAGCTCTCTAGACACTATTCAATACGACCTCTTCATTATTCTTTAAAGCTTGGAAAAATCCCCTCTGTTATCACTTGGTTCCTTCCTTCCTGTGATATTCCTTGCTTCCTGTGACATCTGGAATGGTGGGTGAGAAAAACAAAGCATATACTTAAATTGCCATTCATAATGAAGAGAAAAAATACATAGGTATATCTAGTCCCTGCATATGTCTATATGTATATGTTTTACCAAATCACTGTATGACAGATAGAACATTGTAGTTGGAACATATAAATCTTGAAGTCTATTTAATCCAATCAATTCTCAAACAGGAATCTCCTCCACAATAAATCTGACAATCACCCTGCCAGGCAGGGAGACCTAGGTTCAAGTCTCACCTGTTTGTATCATCTGATCAGACTGCTTAATCTCAGTGCTTCAGGAAACTTTTTGATACTATAAATTTCATAAAAGATGCTGACCTGCATTAGTAGAGGAAGGTTCCTCACCTGGGAATATCTTTAAGCAGAAAAGAAATCATAGGTCCAAACCCTTTTCTGAATTAATAATAAATGATAGCAAAATAGATATTTTCATAGAGTTTTATTTAAGATTTACAAAATATTTTTGCTCATTTGATTCTATTAGCATCACTTTCAGGCAAACAATGGGACCAGGATTTGGGGGGAGGGAGAAGACATTTTGGGCCATATAACAATTAATTCACAGTTTGGATATATTTAATCAGGATAAATAATGCAAATGCAGCAATTAAAACCGCATTCTAAAAGCATATCTAGGCAATTTTTGTTCCATTGTCAGTTTAATTTGCTTCTTACCCTGCTGAGGTCCTAGGGTAAGTCAAAAGAAAAACTTTTTTTTTTTGAAGTTCTCAAATACTGATGAATCATGATTTCCAATATTGCCTCAAACTTCACATTTATAATACTCCTGTGATTTCCAAAGAGATGGGAAAACAAAGCTTTTTTCCTACTGCTAAATCAGAGTTGTAAAGCTCTTTTTATTTCTTCCCAAAAAAGATTGCTAAACCAAAAAAAGTAGGAAGAGCTGATGCAGGCAGGAAATATTTTGCCAGGGAATTCAATGTGACTCACTACAGTGTCAATGAAAGGAACTCATTTGAACATGAGAGGAAGAGGCCAGAGATCTGTGCCTATCAATCAAGATGTTTCATATGGTCATGTGCACTGCAACCGAAAGACTAAAACCAGTACCATTTTCAGGTGGGGATGGGGTGTTGCTTTTCCCTTAAAACTCAACAACAACAACAACAACTAAAACAACCCTATAGTGCAAGTGAGAGGCTTCAGAATAAATACAACTTAGTTGTATTCATCATTGTAGCTGTGCCAGGACAGGGAGTCTTGAAATACTTGTTTCTGTTATTCTGAGATGAGTCTACACTGGAAGAGTTTTCTCTGGAAAAATGGCTAGCAACCCCACCTGCTGGAGCTGCAGATACTGCATTAACTCCATTAGATTTGTCAGTCCATCAATAAACATTTATTAAATAATCCTTCTATGTGCCAGGCACTATGCTAAGTACTGGGGGTACAAGAAAGGCAAAAGATAGTTGCTGCCCTCAAGGACTGCAGAAGTTAATGGAGGAGATTCTGGGATCTGTCACTTGTTGGGCTCTGTTGATTGCTCTTCAAGAGTGATGGTCACAATCTGCTGGGACCTGTGCAGAACTGTAGGACAGAAGATAAGGCATACTGGTGAGAACCATGGAAATCTGTAGCAAGTGTCCCACTTCTAAGAAGTATAAGAGGTAAAACTTAATGGAAGTCCTAACAAGTGTATTATAAGTGAATGAGGATATAAGGATTTTGGGAAAAGGGTAGTTAATTGATGTATGTCAATATTTCCCATGATCTGTCATAAAAGTGCCATTTATACTCTTTGCAATATACATCAACATCTTCCTTTGGGAAGTGTATACTTGCAAGGGAAGTTGAATATAAAACATTGTATGGTTGTTGTACACTGAACTTTCCAGTTTGTTTTTTTTGTTTG
Source organism: Dromiciops gliroides (assembly GCF_019393635.1). NCBI lineage: Eukaryota > Metazoa > Chordata > Mammalia > Microbiotheria > Microbiotheriidae > Dromiciops > Dromiciops gliroides. Next base: position 177,691,876 of record NC_057862.1, read on the forward strand.
GTTTTTATTGGTGGTAATTTGCTATACACATGAGAAATCCCCACAAATGTACCCAGGACTTTATTGTAATGTGCTCCTGTGAGAACTGGACACAGACACTTAATAATATTTCTCATTCATTCATTCAATTATTCATAGAATTATAGAATCACAATGCCAATGTAAATTTTTTTTGCAGAGTACATTTAACCATGTTCAACACCCTGATCTCTCACCTCTCCATTGTCTGTACACAAACATACCCAACTGAAACAACTTGCTCCCTATGATATGCAGGATCAAACATAAAGTCCTCTGCTTGGCATTTACAATTTCACAATCTGACCCCTTCCAACTTTTCTAGTTATTTTACACCTAACTCCTCTCCATTCATTCTCTGATTCTCAAACATGGCACTCCATCTCCCATTTCCATACCACTACACTGGTTCAGCCCATACCTGGAATGCTCTGCCCCTGGACCTCCACCTCTTAGTTTCTCTGACTTCCTTCTGGTTTCTGCTCAAATTCCATCTTTTTTAGGAAGCTATTCCTTCCTTACCACCTCTCATCCTTTCTACAGCCTTACCTTTGCAATATCTCCCTGAGGTTACATTCCATTTACATTATCTTGTGGGCAGCTAGGTGGCACAGTGGATAGAGTGCCAGTCCTGGGGTTGGGAGGACCTGAGTTTAAGTCCAGACTCAGACATTTACTGGCTGTGTGACCCTGGACAAGTCATTTAACCCTATTCACCTCAGTTTCCTAATTTGTAAAATGAGCTGGAGAAGGAAATGGCAAACCACTCCAATATCTCTGCCAGGAAAACCCCAAATAGGATCACAGAGAGTCAGACAAGACAGAAATGACTCAACAGCAACAATCCTATCTTGTATGTTCCCAGTTATATACTTATTGTCTCCACCTGTTACATGTAAGTTCTTTGAGGGCAGGGGCTTTTCTTCACCCCTTTTTTTGGTGAGACAATTGGGGTTAAGTGACTTGCACAGGGTCACACAGCTAGTAAGTGTCAAGTGTCTGAGGCTGGATTTGAACTAAGGTCCTCCTGACTCCACAGCTGGTGCTCTATCCACTGGACCACCTAGCTGCCCCTTCACCCCTTTCTTCATACTCCCGATGCTTAGCATAGTGCCTGACATATAATAATGGCTTCAAAAATATTGGCTGATATTTTCTGAGCCTTTGTTTTTTCATCTGTAAAATAATGCTAATTCTCTTGCTTACCTGCTTCTCAGGGTTTTCTCAAGGATAGTGCTGTTTAAATCCTAAAGGCCTATAAAGAGTACATATTGATTGAATTCAGTTTACTAAATAATATTGAACAATTTACTGAATGAAATTAATTCAACCAGCATATATTAAGCACCAAATGCAGTAGATAGAGTACTGGAATTGAAGTCAGGAAGACCCAAGTTAAAATTTGACCTCATATACTTACTAGCTGTATGACCCTGGGCAAGTCACTTTATCCTGTTTGCCTCAGTTTTCTTCTCTGTAAAATGAGCTGGAGAAGGAAATGGCAAACCACTGCAGTATCTTTCCCCAGAAAACCCCCAGATGGGGTCACAAAGAGTCAGACGCAACTGAAACAACTGCACAAAATGCATCCAGGGCATTGTGATAGGCTTTGAGTGAGATACAAAATTTGGATAAGATAGGATTGCTTCTCTTGTGGGGCTTCCAGTCTCTTTGTGGGATAGTACACATGTTGAAATAGATTAAAGGCAGTGACATAGCTCAGTAGATAGAACACTATTCTTGGTGCCAGGAAGTCATGTGTTCAAATCCTGCCTCACATACTTATTAACTGTGTTACTCATGGCAAATTCTACAACTTCTCTGAGCCTCCCAGTTTCCATATCTGTAAAATGGGGGTAATAATAGCACCTAGCTCATAGAGTTGTTGTGAGGATCAAAAGAAATCATGTATATAAAGTGCTTTGCAAACTATAAAGGTCCACATAAGTGTGAACTATTATCATCAAGACATGAAAAGTTCAGGTGAGACCTGCAAAAGGCTACTCAAATTTGAGAATCGTAGAAGTTCACATTTCTAGTACGTTGTCCATTTGACATTAACTATGGAGTTGTCATAGTAAACATTAGTACTCTCACTTTATAGATGAGGAAACTGAGGCTTAGCCTTTGAGGGGTTAAATAATTGGCCCACAGTCATACAGTTAATAGTGATAGAGTTCAGTCTCAGACCTGTCTTTTTTTCCCAGGTCCAGTGTTCTTTTCAATATCTAATGTTTCTTCTCTTGATTTCTCCTGATTCCTTCTAAAACAAAAAATAAAATTCCTATTAAAGCAGCTTCACCTCAAACCATGCCATGTATGTCTCTGAGTTATGACTCTAGCCACAGGAATACTCTGGTATGCAATATAGTCTGGCCGTGAGCCTATGGCAGCCTTTCAATTTTCATTCTTCCCTGTGGTCTCACACCTCATTTTAAAATAGAACAATTCCTCCACTTACCAAAGGGGTGAACTTTCTTAAAGTATGATTTTTCCATAATGTTAGGTTTGGGGAAAAGTATCAGATCCATAAGCATTCAGAAGAGATTGGTCTAATAATCTATACAGGGGAAAAAATAAACAAAGAGTGGGTCAAAATGCCTATGCCTAGTGCCAGGACTTGCAGTTTGATAACTAGTCAATTGAGTTGATCTATCAGCACAAATGTTTGGAAGAAGCATGACAGGTGGATGATGAGTTGGGGCCAGAACTGAATTAGAGGGAAAGAATAGGATCTATTGCATTTGGGAAACTGAGCAGTGCTTTCAACAATTTCATACTGTTTTCTAGCATTAAAAACTCACTGCCTTTATGAAAAATGATATGTGGGTTCTTTTTTTTTTTACATTGCCTTCATTTCCAAACCTATCCTACCTCCCCCCACCATCACAGAAACGTGGAGTCATATTTTTAAAAAATAGTTTTAGAAGAGACTTTTAAAAAGTGGTTCATTGAAACTAATCAACATATCCACCAAATCTAGGGTTATTTTCATAGTTACACTTTCAGGACTGTTAAGGAATTGAAATGTCAAACATAGGGATTTGTATTTGATCCAAAAGATAATAAAAGCCACTGGAGATTATTAACCAAGGGAATGGCATATAGGGTAAGAACCTCTGGTCTAAACAAATCCTTTCCTGAACACTTCAACTAATTGTACCTTCCATCCCCAACTACCTTCTATTTATTTGTTATTTATCTGTTATGTACTTAATCTTTATATTCTTATAGGTATACATGTTGTCTTGATCCATAGAATGCCATCTCTTTCAAGATAGAGATTTCTTCTTCTTCTTCTTCTTCTTCTGCTGCTGCTGCTTCTGCTTCCACTTCTTCTGCTTCTTCCTCTTCTTCTGGTTCTTCTTCTTTTTCCTCCTCCTCCTCTTCTTCTTCTGCTTCTTCTTCCTCTTCTCCTCCTCTTCCTCCTCCTCTTTCTTCTTCTTCTTCTTCTTTTCTTCTTCTTCTTCTTCTTCTTCTTCTTCTTCTTCTTCTTCTTCTTCTTCTTCTTCTTCTTCTTCTTCTTCTTCTCCTCATTCTCCTCCTCCTTCTCCTCCTTCTCCTCCTCCTCCTCCTTCTGCTGCTTCTACCGCTGCTGTTTCTGCTTCTTCCTCTTCTTCTTCTTCTCCTCCTTCTGCTGCTGCTGCTTCTTCTGCTTCCTCTTCTTCCTCCTGTTCCTCCTCCTCTTCCTTCTCTTCCTCTTTGTCCTTCTTCTTGTTCCTTTACATCTCCTGAACTGAGCACAATGCTTAGCACATAATAGACACTTAATAAATACTTGATAATTGATTGATAAATTGATATTCCTATGAAATAAGATAATTTGGGTCACATACAGAGTTAACACACTAAGGAAATCACAAGTTCTTGGCATATTATATATATATATATATATATATATATATGTATTGAATGACTAAAATATATGTAAAACCATACATGTATACCTATATCTGGACATATATGAATATATGTATGCATATCCATGTGTATATAGACATATATATGTCTGTATATATAGATAAATATATACACACGTAGATATAGGTTTGTGTGTATGTATATACACATACACTACACAGAGTCATAATTTTACTTATCCATATTCTAGTTATATATTTGTAAAGTAACATTGTGTGAAGGAAAAGGTACTTAAATGAAAGTCAGGAGATGTGTATTCTGGTCCTGCCCTTGCCATAATTTTCACTTTGACAAATTACTTGGCCACTCTGGACTTCAGTTTCCTTATCTAAAATGATGGGGTTGAACCCTTAAGGTGTGTTCCAACTCAAACACCTCAAGAATGCAAAGTATAAGTATATCTTAGAGAAAAGAAAAGCATAGATGTGGTGACAGTCCACAGAGATTTGCTGCCAAACAAATTGATTTAGAAGCTAAGGGATTGAACAATGAGAATGATTCCTTGTCTTAGTTAATATCACTTTTGAGATATGCCTCTGCCTTTAGGTTGGAGCCCCTCCTGCTAGGTTTATGTACAAGCTGCAGGTGCTTGAGGAACACTGTGCCTCAAAAGCACAGAGGTAGGTGCCTGAGTCTCCAGGTTGAGAAGTGAAGATGTACAAGTTGCTATGCTCCTTCTCCAATACGGCTCTAAATCTTCTTTCTTGTTTCTTTTCTCCTCTTGAATATAAGATGAAGAGAATCATTGGGCCTTTCCCAGGATACTGTCTGTACCACTGTAAACCTCTAAAATTGCTTACTGTGTAGCTACAGGTCAGAGTGATGTTCTCTCCCACTTGGGCACTAAGAGATGGAGGACTTTGCTCTATTTTGTCTTGACTTCTCACACCTGTTTAAAAGCACAGTGTTAAAAAGAGTAAATTAGTATTTGTTCAGTATTTCCATATTTTGTTTAATCTAAACCTCCCCAAGGAAAACCAAGACAAGCCAGCTAAGCCAATTTCTTCTTCTTTGCCTTTTGGGGCATGTTCCCCAGGATTCTTGCTATTTATATCATGAAATGACCATCCAAACATCCATTCTCAACTCACAGTCTAGGTGAAGCCAGAAAACCACTGACAAAGCTCCCAGGACCTTGTCCATTTTGAGGATTCAGTTGTTGGTTGTATTTTCTAAGGATACACAAGAATAGTGAGCTGCTTCCCCTTAATTTTTCTAATGTAAGAAGACTAAGAGTATTTTAGTTTAACTGCCAATCAGAGACCAGCCCTTCTCTCAAATATACCCATCTCCCCTGTCAAGTAAGCCTTCCATACTCTAAAAGCATAGAAACATTGCCACCTTGAGGCCACATTCACAATTGTGAATAATTATTGCCAAGGTCTATACCTTTTAGATTAAGTGATCCATATGATGTGCACAGTTAGGAACCATAGTAGGGTTAAACAAAAATAGACCTTGAAAGAACCTTAGATATTACTAGGAAGAAGGTCATATGGGAAATAAGAATACAGCCAGAATCCAAGCCCATATGTTCCAGATCGAAATTCAGGGATTCTTTTTCTGTACTATGGTGACTGAATGATTTTCCTCTCATTCTCAGATGGATTTATGTATTCACAGTGTTGCTCTACATTTAAAACATAATGTACTTAAGAACACGTTTCCTTCAGTATAGCCTCAATTTTCCAGAAAGTAGGGAGGTAACGTGATATGAAAACTTGTCCCTGGAGGGGGTTAGGGTTCTTTTTCCAGATCAGCCCTTCACTAGCAGGTCACACTGTGCATTCTCTTAAGGGTTGGAACTGGCCAATCCCCTGTTAAAATTCCATAATTGGCTTTTTATCACACTCTCCAATGCATTTGTTGCAAACTTTTTCTTCCCTTGTCATGCTTTCTCTATGTCTCCATTCCCTCCCTATCAGCAGATATTGTCATTTACTTTTTCTCAATGCTTCTTTTATTTTTTCAATCATAAAAGTATTTTATTATTTTCTAGTTACATGTAAAGAGAGTTTTCAACATTTGTTTATATAAGATTTTGAGTTCCAAATTTTCCCCCCTTCCTCTCTTCCCTCCCCTCTCCCAAGACAGAAAGCAATCTGATATAGGTTATATATGTATAATTACATCAATCATATTTTTGCATTAATCATGTTGTGAAAGAAGAATCAGAACAAAAGAGAAAAACCTCAAAAAAGTAGAAACTATGGTTCAATCTGCATTCAGATTCCACAATTCTTTTTTTCTGGATGTGGAGAGCATTTTCCATCATGAGTCCTTTGGAATTGTCTTGGATCATTGTATTGCCAAAGCTCCTTTTACTTAACTAGCTGTGTGACCCTAGGCAAGTCACTTAACCCTCATTGCCTTGCAAAAATTAAAAAAAAAGGGGGCAGCTAGATGGCGCAGTGGTTAAAAGCACCGGCCCTGGATTCAGGAGTACCTGAGTTCAAATCCGGCCTCAGACACTTGACACTTACTAGCTGTGTGACCCTGGGCAAGTCACTTAACCCCCATTGCCTAAAAAAAAAAAAAAAAAAAAAAAAAAAAAAAAAAAATTAAAAAAAAAAAAGCTCCTTTTAAAAGGAAGTTAAGGCTTTTATCCTTTAAGGGAAAGACAGCCTATCAGGACTGAAAAGACTCAGATCAATGATTCTTAATGTATAGAATTTGGGGAAAACAAAGCAAAAATTAAATAGAAGGCAGCTAGGTGGCACAGTGGACAAAGCACTGGCCCTGGATCCAGGAAAACCTGAGCTCAAATCCAGCCTCAAACACTTGACACCCACCAGCTGTGTGACACTGGGCAAGTCACCCAACCCTCATTACCCTGCAAAAAAAGAGAAATATGTAGAATAGCATAATACCTACCCTTCTACTAAGCTAATTTTACCATTTTAAATATTAAATTAATTGAATACCCCTGCATTTACTTTATGGATAACTCTTGGCTCAGGGTTTGAAGCAACAGTAGTATTTGTGGTCCCCAATCTGGAATAGCTCAATACCATCCCCTTATGTAGGAAGCAAGATATAGTGAAAAGACGGCTGGTCGTACAATCCTTACTGACCTGGGATCAATTTATGACTGATAATACCTAACTGCGTTTGCCCTGTGCAAGTATGTTAACTTCCCTGAGCCTCCATTTCCTTATCTGTAAAATGGAAATAAGTGATACCTGTCTCCCAGGATGTGTATTTGGCTCCAAAAAAGATGGTGCATATAAGGGGATGTTCAAATGTCAAAATTATATATAAATGTCAGCTTTATACTAGGATCATGCCATGGCTGCATTTACCCACCACCCCTCCATTTTAATTCTAATAAGAGCAAAATGTTGTTTCTGATGTACACAGGCAACAGAGTCTATGTAGCTTGTACTGTGGTCCCCAGAAGACTGGTGATGACATCACCAAGAAAACTGTTGACAAAGCAGCACTCAGGATCACAGGGGAAATAGACAATGAGAAAAGACAGGCCAGGTTTGATTTTGTAGCCTCTGGCTTAGGTCTGGTCATGAAAGCCCTTCAAGAACTTCTGTGTGACAAAACAAACTAGCTGTTCTCATCCTAGCTGTATTAAACAAAATAGGGATGTCAGTTCTGATGAAATTTTTTTTAATTTAATTCTCATTTTATTTAGAATTTTCCCCATTACATCTAAAAAAATAAAAAAAAAACAAATGTTTTTCACATTGATTTTTTTAAAACGTTGTGTTCTAAATTTTCTTCCTCCCTCCCTCCTCAACCTTCCCTATGAAATCAAGCAATTCAATGTAAGTCATACAACAGTGTGCCTTCTTGTTCAGCAAGTGCTATAGTAGACATTAGAGTCTTTGAGGAAGCTTCACAATCTGACATCGTTGTGTTGATGATGAAATCATCAAAGATCAATGGTAGTGATAGTAAGGAAACCAAGGAGGACGTACTACTGTGAGGCCTAAATCTATCCTCAAGGACACTTATACAAAACATGAGAAATAGAGCAGAAACAGAAGCAGAAACTAAACAAACAATAAAGAATTAAGCCAAGTTCAAAGCCAGAAGTTATCTCAGTGAAAGTGGTCAAGGGTATTGAGAGTTGGAGGAAGTTAGGAAAAGGGCTATGACCAAAATGGGGTCCATATTAGGAGAAAATGCGCGGATATAATAGCTCGGGTAAGCCACAAGGATGAGAAAGATTGTTGCCCCAACATTGCTTCCTTTTAACTGAAGGAACTAATCATACCACTTTCTGTCCTTCAGCCCATTGGTTACATAGTGAAAAGTAAACAGCCTAAGAAATAATAGGATCATAGATTTAAATCTGGGATGGAACTTTGAGGTCAGAAAGTCTAATTATTTTTATGGAAGAGGAAATGGAAACTGCCAGTCTTAAATGACTTGCTCAGGATCACTTAGCTAATACATGACTAAGGCAAGATTCAAACCCAGATCTTACTAGCTCCAAGTCTAGTTTCTATCCATTACACCACACTTTCTCTACAATTGACTGATTCTTTATTCACAATGAGCAGAAGCTTAGTTCATTTGAAATAGTTTTAAAGTGGACAGAGGAGAGCTGGACTCATTGGCAGTGTGCAGAGCCAAAGCAGCCCATCCCTAACCTATGCCATTTTAAATCAGAGCTGCCAGGCCCCAGGGGAGGGAGTTCTGGCTTGGTAGATTAGTTAGAATATTTTAATTTTGATCAAAAGAAAATCACAAATGACATGTTAAATTTTAAAAGGATTTACTTGGTGATGCAGGCCAGTTAGGGCAGGAGACTTTTGCCCAGAGGAGATGGAGGAAGGGTGGCATGAATGCAGAAACAGAGAGAGATACTGCTGGATATTCATGATTATATATAACTACAAAGGAATTCTGCCAACTTCCATGTTTAAGCTTATCTGACCTACTTATCATTGAAGTTTTTAGAGACTGCTAGATTTTGGTTAACCTTGAACGGGACATATAGTTTCCTTTGTTTAATCTAGTATAAAAGCCTACCGCCCTGTCTGGAATGGGTTAACATATAGGCAAGTTCAGGAAGCATTCCATACTTTTGTGCTCTGCCCATTTTATGGAAATTACTTTGTGTCTACTCTATATATTTTGTGTTGATTCTTTACTGTGTCCATATATGTCTCTATCCACGCCTTCCCCCTCCCCCCTCTCCTTAAGAGCCAAGACAATTTCATTTTTACCTTGGGCCCTAGCACCAATCACGATATTTGACACATAGTAGGCACTTAATAAATGTTGAATGAATAAATGAAGACATTTTTTAGCTGCCTACATTGAACTGGTTTCTTGGCATTTCATTGTTTACAAATATAACTTTACCTGTTCATACCAGGTCAAAATGGAGATCCAAGGTTGCCATCAATTGGGAAACATAGGTGGTCTTGTACCTTGTTTTTTCTTGTTCAGTATTTTATTATTTTCCAGTTACATATAAGGATAGCTTTCAACATTTGTTTTCATAGGATTTTCAGTTCCAAATTTTTCTCCCACCCTCCCTTCCCTTCCTCCTCCCCAAGACATAAAACAATCCAACATAGGTTATATATGTGCAATCACATTAAACATATTTCTGCATTAGTCATATTGTGCAAGAAGAGTCAGCGCACAAGGGAAAAACTTCAAAAATGAAGGAGAAAACATCCCAAAAGTAGAAACAGTATGGTTCAACTTGCATTCATAAAGCACAGTTCTTTTTCTGGATGTTGAGAACATTTTCTATTATGAAGTTCTTTGAAATTGCTTTGGACCATTGCATTGCTAAAAAACCCAAGTCTATCACCATTGTTCATCACACAATGTTTCTGTTATGGTATACAATGTTCTCCTGGTTCTGCTCCTCTCAGTCAGCATCAGCTCATGTAAGTCCTTCCAGGTTTCTCTGAACTCCTCCTGCTCATCATTACTTTTCATATTGATTTTTTAAAACTTTGTGTTCTAAATTTTCTTCTTCCCTCCCTCTTCATCCCTCTCTATGAAATCCAGCAATTCAATTTAAGTCATACATGTGCAGTTATGCAAAACATCTTCTCATTAGTCAGGTTGTGAAAGAAAATTGACAAAATAGTTTTAGAAAGAGGAGCTAAAATAAAATTATACTTCCATCTGTATTCAGCTATGTGGTAAAATTATTAGGAATTGACTGACTCATTTGGGAGGGGCCACACCTGGTCTGCCCTGAAGTTATATATACTACTGAGGTCAGAAGGAAAAGCCTCCCTCCATAGTCAGTTTTTGAAGGACCTCCCCTGTGGGGGGGAGGAAAATTGAACACTCACTGAGGGGAGGCTGAGGTTCTTCTGGAGCTCGCTCTCTTCTTCCCTCTTCCTCCCTTCCAGTGGCGCGAGCAGGAGGAGCAGCAGCCGAGTCACTCAAGCCTGGTTGTAAGTTGTGCCTTCCTTTGAAACTACAAGCTCCAGGTGGTAAGGTACTCTACTCTTTTGAATAGACTTAGGTTAGAGTTAAGAGGATTATTTGTATTGCTTTTTCCCTATTTCCTTGTCTTTGGTTTTATTCATTTCACCTTTGCTGTTTACTTCGTTCTCCCTAATAAAACATCTGTGGAACAGAGGCTGTAAGGCTCCTTTCTTATTGGCCTGGGAGAAATATCTAAAAAGGCAGTTTCTGAGGGGAGGGAGCTTTAAACCTAGAGGTCCCTCATTATCTCTGGGACCCCAATATTTAAGTGAGCCACCCAATTAACTTTTCATATATTAAATTTGGCCCCCACAGCTACCATCAGTTCTATCTTTGTTGATGATTTGCATTTTTCATGTGACCTTCTGATATCATCCTGCTCATCATTTCTTTCACATTTACTATTGTTAACTGTATTACCCTTCATCTTACTCCCTCCCCTTGATATTTACTCTATTATCTATCTTCCTTCACCCTATCCCTCATCTAAAGTGTTGTTCTTTTTACTTCTCCCTCCCCCAATCTGTTCTTCCTTCCATTGCCTCTCCGCCCCCCACCATCCCCTTCCCTTCCCACTTTCCCACAGGGCAAGATATATTACTTTCCCCTCTTAAGTGTATATGTTATTCCATCTTTAAGCTAATTCTGATGAGAGTTAGGCTTACTCACTCCCCTGCTCCTTCCCTATCTTCCCCTCTACTCCATAAGCTTTTTTTATATCTTTTATGTGAACTACTTTTCCCCAATCTGCCTCTCCCTTTCTCTTTCTTCCAGTGCATTCCTCTTACCCCTTAACTTTATTTTGAAAATGTCATCATGGGTCAGCTAGGTGACACAGTGGACAAAGCACCAGCCCTGGACCCAGGAAGCCCCAAGTCCACATCCTGCCCCAGACATAAGCCACCCCACCCTGCCTGCCCAACAAAAGCCAAGGATAAACAAAAAATAAATGTTTTACAGATATCATCCCTTCAGATTCAATCCATACCAGTGTCCTCTAAGTATATTCCTTTCAACTGCCCTAATACTGAGAAAGATCTTATGAGTTAGGACTATTATCTTCCCATGTAGGAATGTAAACAGTTTAATCTGTTAATATCCCTCATGATTTCTTTTTCCTGTTTACCTTTTTATGCTTCTCTAGGGTCTTGTATTTGAAAGTCAAATTTTCTATTGAGTTCAGGTCTTTTCATGCAAATGCCTGAAAGTCCTCTTTTTCACTGAAGTCCCATTTTTCCCCATAAAAGATTATACACAGTTTTGCTGGGTACATGATTCTTGGCTGTAGTCCCAGTTCCTTTGCCCTCTGGAATATCATATTCCATGCTCTCCAGTCCTTTAATGTAGATGCTGTTAGATATTGTTTTATCCTTATTGTAGTTCCACAGAATTTGAATTCCTTTCTAGCTGCTTGCATTATTTTATCCTTTATGTAGGATCTCTGGAATCTGGCTATAATATTCCTTGAATTTTTCCTTTGGGGATCTATTTCAGGAGGTGATCAGTGGATTCTTTCCATTTTTATTTTGCCTTCTGTTTCTTGAATATCGGGGCAGTTTTCCCTGATAATATCTTGGAAGATGATGTCTAGGATCTTTTTTTTTTAATATGGCTTTCAGGTAGTTCAGTGATTTTCAAATGATCTATCCTGGATCTATTTTCCAGGTCAGCTGTTTTACCACGGAGATATTTCATATTGCCCTCTATTTTTTTTTATTCAACTGTATTTGCTTTACTGTGTCTTGGTTTCTCATAAAGTCACTAGCTTCCATTTGTTCAATCCTAATTATTAGGCAATTATTTTCTTCAGAGAGCTTTTCTATCTCTTTTCCCATTTAGCTTTTCAAGCTGTTGACTTTTTTCTCATGACTCTCCTGCATTTCTCTCATTTCTCTTTCCATTCTTTCCTCCACCTCTCTAAATTGTCCTTCTATCTCTCCTATTTTCTCTTCAAAGTCCCTTTTGAGCACTTCCATGGCCTGAGACCAATTCATATTTTTCTTGGAAGCTATGGATTTTTCAGCTTTGACTTTGTTATTATCTTCTTCTGAAGGTGTATTCTGGTCTACCTTTCCCCCAAAGAAGTTTTCGATGGTCTGCTGTTTTCTCTTATTACTAATCATGACTGCCTATTTCTTGGCTTTTAAGTCCTTCTTAAAGTGTATTGCTCCTTCCAGGGCACACTGTTCTGAGCTACAAAATGGCCCAGGGGGTGACTGGGTTTCTTATCATCCTGCCTGGCCTGTGAATAACCACAGAAACTTTCTCTTTGACCCAGAAACAGAAGTCTAATTGAAATCTGATTCTCTATTGTCAGAAGCTTGGCATGCCTGTGCTTCTCCCCCACTGGGCCACCACCACTCAATTCAGCCCACTGGCTTAGAACCATGGTGATTTGTCCCAACTCCAGAAGAAACTGCAGCCGCTTCACCCTAGCCAACTGCCGAACCCCCTCACTGGTCCGTGAGCAGAGCCTCAGAAGAAGCTGCTGGTGTTGAAAACACCGAGGTGCTGGAAGCACTGTCTGTTCCTGGCTGGGTCAGGAATGCATGCTGAGCTCCTCTCTCAGCCTGATCAGCAAGTGATCTCAATTGCCATTGTTTGCTGAAAAACTGTCTCACTTTGTTCTTATGTGTATTAGGCTGCTCTGTTTTTGTTTTTTTTTTTGGGGGGGGGGGGTTTATGGCATTATTTGGGACTGAATGAATGGGTTTATCTGGAGCTTGCAGGAGTCACAGCCTTTCCTCCACCATCTTGGCTCTGCCATGTACCTTTTTTTTGAGCAAATTGTTCTAGTAGTGATCCACATCTTACAAATATTTGTAGTTTATTTAAGGTGTGATTGGAACCTTGAAATTTTGGGGCAAAGTTATTTTACTTGTTCAGTCCATCACTAAGCAATAATTACTTTTTTAGTTTCTACAAAGATACTATATTTAGAAGCAAAACTTTGTGGTACTATATGCATTAGGGGTAATTTTTAGCTCATGTGAGCTACATTTAAGCAAAATGGGAAAATAGTGACTTCGAAAAATGCATGATGAAAAATTCTGCCCACTGTCTGACAGAGAACCAATTGGTTAGATCTTCAGCTCATAGATCTAGAGCTATGCAGAATGAAATATACATTCTCAGATAGGTCTGCCAGTACCACATGCCTCATGGTATTCAGAAGACAGGTAAAACTATTTATATCTTAACAATGATTGAAGACTTGTGAAGATTCAAGGTTGGTTAATTTTTGTTTGTTTGTTTTTTTTGTTTGTTTTTGCAGGGCAATGGGGGTTAAGTGACTTGCCCAGGGTCACACAGCTAGTAAGTGTCAAGTGTCTGAGGCCGGATTTGAACTCAGGTACTCCTGAATTCAGGGCCGGTGCTTTATCCACTGTGCCACTTAGCTGCTCCAAGGTTGGTTAATTTTTAATAATGGGCTCTCCAGGGGAACAAATTGAGCTCATGGTACACTTTTAACTTTAATCTGCATTATTAGCACTATCTTGATCATTTTCTTAATTCTCCACAATAAACGAAAGAATAAATGTGTTGCCTGATATGTAGCCTTTGCTTATTTCTGAGGTGTTAATGCTAACACTGAAAATTTTATAGTAGGCTGCAGTTTGGGCTGACTCTGGCACACTCCTGGATCAAAGGGAGTGATTCCATATCTGAAAATCCAAAGTTGTATAATGCAAAAGAAATGAGTTCTGTTTCTAACATTTTTTAATCCATCTTACACCTCAATCCAGTCATCATGGATGATGTTCTCTTCACCTTTGCCAACTAATCTAGATAATTTTTGTCACTTGAAAGACTTGAGAATAAAAATGTTCTCAAGGCATTGTAGTTCCTTGACTATATCCTCTGAACTCATCTATGGGTCACTGATTTCTCATAAAATGAAAGAACTTTCTTTTAGAGGCTCTCAGCTAACTCAGCCATAGGCTCTCTTCCTTCTTGTCTAGCTTAGCATTGCTTTCCTCTAAGGCTTTTGAAGAAGGTAGGAGTCCAAAGCTGAATAATGGTGTTTATCCAGAGCTCCTCCTGTCATCTCACTGTGATTTTTCTGAGATCCCAGAAATAAGTCCAAGGGGTACACTGATGGATTGTTTTCTAAATGTTCATTTAATATTAATTGTTCATTGTGTTTTGCTGGTTGAAAGCATCCTTGATGAATAAAGAAAACCATCTCTTTATCAGATGATTGTCCCAGAACAAAGTATAACTATACAAACTGGTGTTATACTTGTAGTAGAGACACACAGTCATGTCCTATTCACCAGCCATTGTTGCTTATTCTTGAGTGGACTGAGACTAGTCTAGTTTTGGCAAGAAGAATGATAACAAGATGAATCCTATTACATTACTCAACATGGGCTGTTGTTTTTAGGATCCAAGGAGTAAGATGGAAGAATCGGGATTTTGTTCCCTTCTCTCTTCTCTCTGTCTGGCCTAAGAGTCTTATCGAATTCAATTAATTACTCCACCCCATGAACCACTGGAATTACCTCAGTTGCCATGCCAGTATGGGTCTTACCAAGAAAACTGGACATCATGATTGGCCACAGAAAACCATGGAAAAACATGTTGGGTATAATTACTCTGGTTCTTTCCTAAATCTAGGAACTGAGCCATGGTATCTATCACTGTCACTGACCTATGTAGAGTTATAAGGGTCCTATTATGTCCCTGAAGATGAAATGGAGTTTCTGGTTGGAGCAAAATTACTCTTGGGGCAGCTAGGTGGTGCAGTGGATAGGGCACCGGCCCTGGAGTCAGGAAGACCTGAGTTCAAATCCGACCTCAGACACTTAACACTTACTAGGTATGTGACCCTAGGCAAGTCACTTAACCCCAATTGCCTCACACACATGCAAAAAATTACGCTTGACAAGCCACACTTTTCTCTGCAAAGGCTAGAAGTGGCTTCTTGACTTTCAGAAGTGTCTGAGTTGTTAATATCTTGGAGTTATTATAGTAGAAACAAAATGGTAAAAAAAAAAAAACAACAGATTTTCTATTTCACTGTACTGAAACCTACAGAAATTT
This sequence comes from Dromiciops gliroides, assembly GCF_019393635.1. NCBI lineage: Eukaryota > Metazoa > Chordata > Mammalia > Microbiotheria > Microbiotheriidae > Dromiciops > Dromiciops gliroides. Next base: position 177,707,284 of record NC_057862.1, read on the forward strand.
CTCTTCAAAAATAGGAACAAGTGTTTTCTACCAACATGATTGCTTAAATGGGAGGCAGACCAGTTGGTTCTCACACATCTATTTCTAAAAACTCTGAAGTTTGTACCAGACCAAATAATGATATATAAATCCAATGAAAAAAATACAGTAGGTGACTTCCTCCACCCCAGAATTGAAAAAAAGAAGTCAACCAGAAGTCCATGGGTAATAGAAAAGCTAGTCCCAGCTCCCTAGCTAAGCCAGCTCCAGTGCAGACTAAACTCCCAGTGGACTAAAAAGACCAAGGAAAATGGCTAGTCTCATGGCTCTGTAACCTGAGATAGCAAGAGTAGAGAGCTTCCATAAAAGAACACCAGGATGGTCAGAAAGTCACAGATTGGGGACCTTAGAAATGGAGGAGAACAGAAACAAATAGCTCAGCAGCAACCAACTTAGTGCAGACCAACTCAGATCTTCAAAGCCCCCATCCAAGGGCCCGGACATCCTTAACATTCTGAGACCCAGAGAAGGCCTGGGAATTACAGGGCTCTGAACTCAGTGATCCAGGAGGAGCTAATACTGAGAGGTGGAGGTCAATGTAGAAACTTACCAGACTCAGGATGAGAATAGGCAGGGCCAATCATCCCACTCAAAAATACAGTGGGGGTAGAAATGATCCCTGTTACACACCCCCAATTCAGGAACTAAAAGCTTGTGAGATGAGTAAATTAATGAAAGCATTGATCATTAATTTTAAAAATCATAGAGCTAGAGATTCCCAAAAAGGAAAGAATGGTGTTGTAACAAATGTAAGCAGTGACTCAAAAGAAGGGGAAAAATGAATTTCCCACAAGTACTATATGTATACCTAAAATAAACTAAACAGGAGATTTAAAAAGTGGAAAAAAACTCTAGAGAAAAAAATTGGAAGGAGAACAAATTGGTTAGGATACAATTTGGTAAGCTTTATACAACAAATCAACTCTCTAAAAGCTAAAATGCTAGAACAAATAGAAAGCAATGGCTCCACTGGACAGTAAGACACAAGTGGGTCAAATAAAAAGATTGGAAAATAGAAGAAAATGTAAAGTATCTGGTATAAAATAATAAGTGACCTGAAAAAAGGTTGAGAAAGACTTTAAGAATCATATGATTACCTAAAAACTATGATTTAACAAAAAACCCATATAAGTTATATTTTTAAAAAATCATACATGAAAAGTGCCCTAAGGTCAAAGTCAAGATAGAATCCCTCAATCATCTCTTTAAAGAAACTCCAAAAGGAAAACCATCAGGAATGTCATAGTCAAAAATCAAAAACTTCCATCTCAAAGAAAGAAATACTACAAACATTCAGAAAGAAGCAGTTCAAGTACCAAGGGAATAGTCAGGATCACACAAGACCTGGCATGTGCCATGAAAAATGAAAAGTAATTTTGGAATACAAAATTTCAAAAGGTAAAAGAGATAGGCTTACAACCAAAAATAACTTACTTTGAAAATCTGGGTATAAATTTACCTGAGGAAAAATGCACTTTTAATAAAATAGAAGAATTTCAAGCACTTCTAGTAAAAGGTCCAAAGCTGAGTAGGAATTTTGAAATACAAACACAGGAATCTAGAGAAACCTAGAAATATATATTTATTTGAACAATTGGAAAGAGTTGTATAAGGAGGTGTACAGTGATGTAATACCAATCTTCTAAAGAGGAAGAGGACAGGGGCAAATGTGCACCTTAAGAATCTCAATGTCTTCCAAAGGGCATTAAGTTTGAGGGAGTCAAGAAAACGAGAGGTCCTGGGGTAGATTGGTTCTGTTCTTATGGTTTTAAGAGTAGAAAGGGAAAGATGGATAAGAGGATGAATACATTAGTATAGAAAGAGAAGAAAAGTTTGGAACTTGCTTGTTTCATAATTGGAATACTCATATGGCACATGTGTAAATTTATTTTGCTTGTATAACATGTTTTGACTCTTGTCCCACTTTCTGAGGGCCAAGCCTGTGACCTCTTATTCCAGGTCAGGTACCCTGAGGTATTTTTTTTTGGTGAGGCAATTGGGGTTAAGTGACTTGCCCAGGGTCACACAGCTAGTAAGTGTCAAGTGTCTGAGGTCAGATTTAAACTCAGGTGCTCCTGAATCCAGGGCTGGTGCTCGATCCATTGTGCCACCTAGCTGCCCCTAGGTACCCTGAGGTATCTGCAAAGTCTCTATTCTCTGTCATTGTCTCAAGCCCTCATCAAGATTGTTCCCCATTTCTAGGCACCCTAGTTCCAATTGTCCACTTAACATCAGACTAATCTTTACAAAGGGATATTTACTTTAAAAATATAGTAAAATCTAACTTGCAAACACCTCTAGCATCACCACCTCATCTCTGGGGAGGGGGATTAAACCCACAGTTTTGCCTAGTTCCTACAGAGAATTAATCTCACCAACTCCAAAACTCAACTAGACTGGAGCCCCCAACATTGGGTTTTTTTTGGGGGGGTGGCATTAAGCATTTATTAATCATATTAAATGCTAGTAAAGAATTGACCACATTTAAGGCAAGCTGAAAAACTCTGGCATCATACAAATAGAGCATATGGCTCTCAAGTTCAGAGGTCCTGGGGGGGGGGGGACACACATGGCTGCCTCCTCCAGTGTCTGAGGCCGAGAAAGGAGAGGTGGCCCTTACACACCATTCAAAGCTAATTAGGTAGCATCATTCAATTCTATTGGGTGACAGGACCTAAAGGTGGTCCATATTAAAATGAGCTCCTGAGCTCAAGGTCTGAGCTGTGCTCTGAGGACAAAGGCTTTCAGGTAGGTGTGGTTTCTATTGTCTACTGAGTTAATCTGATCTCTAATGTACCTTTAGGGCTGGCTTTCAGAAACCAGCCAGAGTTCTTGAGTGGGGTTAGGGTCACTGGGTCTCCCCAAAACCCATTATTAATAATTATTTTCTCACAGTCCTCCATGTGCTTCATTAAGAAACTAAAATAATTTCCTTAAATGAAACAGAAACTAATATTACAAATACTTTATAAAGGGTTCTTAACTATAGGATTTATGATAATTAACAATGTGAGGGGGAATAAAAGGAGAGAAAAACATTTGAGGAACACATTGACAAAAACTAAAAGGGGGGGGCAGCTAGGTGGCGTAGGGGATAAAGTGCCAGCCTGGATTCAGGAGTACCTGAGTTCAAATCTGACCTCAGACACCTGACACTTACTAGCTATGTGACCCTAGGCAAGTCACTTAACCCCCATTGCCCTGCAAAAAACAAACAAAAAAACAAAAAAACACAAAAAAGGGTATGTGCAATTTTGGGGCAGCTAGGTGGTGCAGTGGATAAAGCACTGGCCCTGGATTCAGGAGTACCTGAGTTCAAATCCGGGCTCAGACACTTGACACTTACAAGCTGTGTGACCCTGGGCAAGTCACTTAACCCCCATTGCCCTACAAAAAACCAAAACAAAACAAAACAAAAACACACACACAAAAAAAAACCCTAAAGGGGGAAGTCGCCTTTAGGAGGCAGATATTACAAATAGTATATGCAACAGGAAAAGGGAACCCAACCCTTGCTTTTTAAGACTTCTTTGCCAGGCTTTCTGAATGGCAGATTTTGAAAGAAGACTGAAAAGAGAACCCCAGTGGAGTTATTTAATTCATGAGATTTTACCATGAAAGTGATAAGGACTTTAGATGTAATGGGGTTTGTTTGTTTGTTTGTTTGTTTGTTTCTATAGCAGCAGGGCTATTTCTAGGCAATGAGATTCTTATTTCTCAGAGAATGTCCCATTTCCTTGCTGAAGACATCCTGGTATTCCTAGAGTTCTACAAGAGGAGAGGTATAAGTTCCTCCTTTTCCTTGGGGGTTCGATAAGAAGAAGATTCTGGCTGGGGGGGGGAAGCAAAAGCCTGCTTCTCACTCGCTCCCTCGTGAGTTTCCTGTTCCTCCCTGGGGTTCATGCTGGGCTCCTCCTTCAGTCTCTATCACTGTGTCACTCAGAGCACAGTAGTACACAGCTGAGTCCCTCATTTGTACAGCTGCTTTCTTCAGCTGGAACGAGCTTTCACTTTTAGTGTGATTGACCTGAAAACCTTGAATGTGTCCCTCCTCGGTTATGTCTGTTTCTCTCAGGAGGAGATTCAGCCCTTCATTAGGATACTGGACATACCAGGACAGAAAATTAGAATAGAGGTTGGAGCTCTTATAAATGCAGTCCAATTTCAGTGGTGCTCCTTCAGAGAGGATAAGATGACTTTCCATCTGTGTCACCAAGTCTCCATCAATCCCTCCTAAGGAAAAAAGTGGCTTTGGTTATATTGGTCATTTACAGATTAAAGCTGTATTAAAGAACCTTGTGTCTTATAAAAGGGATTTCTGGAATGACATGTACTCACCAAGCATCAATAATATCATAAGCACTGAGTCAAAAGAAAAGATCATGACTGGTTGAGCAGAAGGGAAAATCCTGTCCATTCTTCTTTGAGGTATATACAACTGATGAGAGGCTTGTTCCAGCCTCAGGTTTTTGGTGCAATGCTTTGGTTTTGCATATGATTTCCTCTTTTACATGTTAAAACTCCTCCCTGCTCTGTGACTTCTCAGATTTGGTAGTTAAGAGAGCCTATGCACAGACTAGGAGAGTGGACTGTGCCAATTGACATGTTGTTCATATGTGAAATACGTCAGTGGGGAAAAAGGCCCTCCAGTGGGCAAGCAATGAATTGAAAGGAAAGGTTCAGTCTCTTGTAATTCAACAAGCATTATTCAAGTGCATATTGAACCCTGTTTAAGACCTCTGCCTTTGATAGGCTTATAGTTTAATTCAAGGAAGGACACAAAATTTCCCCAAACTCTTGTAGGGTAATATTTTTAAAAGCAGTATATTTGGGGAAAGTCATAGGCAGAAGGAAGAATTAGAATCTGAAACTAGGGGCAGAGGGCAGGGTACTAAAAATAGTAAGCATCAATTAATCGTCCTTTGTCTTAACATGTACTCTCTGTACTGTGAAACTGAAGATGATGGTTCACTTATGGAATTAATTTTAAACCAACTGTAGAACTTTAAACCTTCCTAACAAATTTTATCTTATTACATTTAATTAATCAGTCTAGACTGCCAAGATCTTTTGGAATCCTAATTCTGTGATCCAACATGCTCACTCTCCATCTCACTTTGATGTTACCTGCAAATTTGGTAAACATGCTGTGTAAGCCATTATCCAAGTCACTGATATTTTTTAAAATGAAATTAGACCAAGGGCGAATCCTGAAAATGCTCAGTAATATCCCTCTTATTTAATATCAAGCTAGTAATGATTAATATTAAAAATATTGTATTGGGGGCAACTAGGTGGCACAGTGGGTAAAGCACTGTCCCTGGATTCAGAAGGACCTGAATTCAAATCTGGCCTCAGACACTTAACACCTACTAGCTGTGTGACCCTGGGTAAGTTACTTAACCCTCATTGCCCCACCCCTCCCCCAAATTAAATGGGGCAGCTAGGTGGTGCAATGGATAGAGTACTGGCTCTGGAGTCAGAAGGACCTGAGTTCAAATCCAACCTCAGACACTTGACATTTACTAGCTGTGTGACCCTGGGCAAGTCACTTAACCCCAACTGCTTCACCCCCCAAAAAATTGTGTTGATGCCTTCTATTTTTTACACCTCAGTCATTCTCCAGTAATTCCTCCACTTGTAATAAGAAAACACAGTGAATGTAAACTGTTAGATAATGTATGAAATGCTTTGTTCCCAGTTTACTTCTTCTCTACCAAGAGAAAGGAAATGCATGTCATCTTCATTCCTCTGGAACAAATACAGGACATTGAATGTGATGCAGATTTTGGTGCATTTTAGCATTGTTTTTAATGACATTATTAGTATTTGTTCCTAATATGCTATTCCATTTTGCATCTGTTACCTTGTTTGCTTTCAACTCTATGGAACAAAATATATTTCCCAGGAAAAACTCATCACTTCTAAACTCACCACCATGCTGCTAATTCAAGCCTCAATTGACCTCCTTTAGCCTCATTTCCCCTCTGATTGAAGGCCTAAATTTCAAAGAATCAGACTCCTCCCAATGCTTTCTTTACAGTAGGTAAAATCTGTATTCTCAGCTTACTCTACTTTGTATTTCCTGGTCTTCCTGGTTTCAACTCCATGAAATAAGGCATCCTCACCACCTGCCAGGTACTCCCTGGTGTCCTGTCCTCCCCCTGCCTCTTTTTGTGTGTCATTTCTTTAGATTGTAAACTCCTTGAGAAAAGGGACTGTCTTTCCTTTTATTAATTGTATCCCCAAGATTTAGCACAGTGCCTGGAGCATAGTACTTATTTAATAAATGTTTAGTGGCTTATACTGATTATTGTTTTTCTGGTCCTGCTTCCTCAATTGAGCATCATTTCATGTATGTCTTGCTATTTTGTGAATTCTTAATAACTGCTATTTTATGATGTAATAATATTCTATTGCATTAATATATAACTATTTATTTAACCATCCTCCAGTCAGTGGGCACTCACCTTCTTTCCAGGTCTTTGCTACTAAAAAAGAAGAAAAAAATTAGCTATTATAAACATTATAGTGTATATAGAGACTTTCTTTCTGTCTTTGACCTCCTTGGAATATTTGCAGAAGGGTGAAATCATTAGGTCAAAGAATATGAAAAGTTTAATAACTTTCCCTACCTAGTTCCAAGTGGTTGGATGAGTGTGTAGCTCTACCAACAGTGTATTAATATGCCTGTCTTCCCACAGATCCTCTGTTTTTTAATATTTCTGTCCTTTATCATCTTTGCCATCTTGAGAGGTATGGGATAAAACAGAGTTATTTGAATTTTCATTTCTTTGGTCTTTAGGAATTTGGAGATTTAAAAAATTAGGATGTTATTCATATCATTTTACTATTTATCTATTAGAGAATGTCTCTTTCTCTTAAATATTTGTGCTATTACCCTATTTATCTTGAAGGGGAGAAAAGAACAGGCATTTACTAAGTTATTATGTGCTGATTACTATCCTCAGCAATTTACAAATATTATCTTACTTGAGCCTCACAACAACCCTGGGAGGTAGGTGATACTACTATCTCCATTTTACAGTTAAGGAAAATGAGGCAATGGTGCCCCAGACCTCAGATCCTCCTTACCATTATTTTCTGAATTTTGTCTCTGATTCCAACCTCAAGCACTCCTCTCTTCCCCTGAGCCACTGTAAGGGCTCCCAGGCACACTATCTAAAATGGCCTTGCTCCCTATGGTACTGAATTCACTGGGCATGTGCTCACTCCTTCTTGCCTAAAGCTACAACCTTTTTACCTTTTTTACCTTTACCTTTTTTCTACCCAATTTTGTTTTTTTGAATTATCCCATCATACTCAACTCATTTCCAACCTTTCTTCCAAACTACCCTAGTAATGATGATAGTCTTAAGAAATGGAAATTGTGGAGATGTCTGGCAATTGGAGAAAGGGTGAACAAGTTGTGGTATATGATCATGATGGAATACCATTAACGTGCTAAAAGTATTCAGAAAAACATGAATAGACTTACACAAAATAACAGAGTAAAATGAGCAGAACCAAGAGAACATTGTATGCAGTAACAGCAATATGGTCTTTGGTGGGGTTTTTTGTTGTTGTTTTGTTTGTTTGTTTGTTTGTTTGTTTTGCAGGGAAGTGACGGTTAAGTGACTTGTCCAGGGTCACACAGCTAGTAAGTGTCAGGTGTCTGAGGCTGGATTTGAACTCAGGTCCTCCTGAATCCAGGGCCGGTGCTTTATCCACTGTGCCACCTAGCTGCCCCCAGCAATATTGTTTTAAGTACAATTTTGAGTGAATGTCATTTTGACTATTATAAATACCTAATTTAACTATAAAGGACCTATAAAGAAAGATGCTATCTGCATCCAGAGAAATAACTGATAAATATATGTATGTATAGATTGATTTAACATGGATATACATATTTTTATCCAATGGTAGTCATCTCTAGGGTGCAGGGGGAAAAAGGGAAAAAAAAAGAAAGTTACATGATAAGTTTAATATGTATTAAAAAGGAATATGAAGCTGTACATAATAGATTTGCAGTTTCACATGCAATCAACTTTTAAAAAATTCTACTATAGAGGGCAGCTAGGTGGCACATTGGATAAAACACCAACCCTGGATTCAGGAGGACCTGAGTTCAAATCCAGCCTCAGACACCTGACACTTACTAGCTGTGTGACCCTGGACAAGTCACTTAACCCCCATTGCCCCACAAAAAATTCTATGTTATGGAAATGCTTGTTTTATTTTGTAAATTAAAAAGAAAATAAATAAAATTTAATTTTCCAAAAAAAAAAAGAAAATGAGGCAGACAAAAGTTAAATGATTTGCTCAGATTCACATCACTAGCAAATGTCTAAGGCAGGATTTAAACTCAGTCTCCCTGATTCCAGGCTCTATCCACTAAGCCACCTGGCGGCCCATAGAGTAGCTAATCTTTATCTTAGACATCAAGTTTTTATAAGATCTGAGTGCTACAGTGATTTTCTCACTTGACAGTTTCTCTTCTGCTAGATTCCTTAATAATTGTTCCTTCAAAGCTTTTTTTTAGAGACTTATGTAATCAACCAATAGATTAATGAGAATTTATTAGGTGACTACTATTAATCAGACACTGTTAGGTGCTAGAGATACAAAGGCAAAGATGAAAACAGTCCCTGTCCTCAAGGAACTTGTATTATATTTGGGGGTGGGGGGAAACACATTCATATAAACAGCCCACATTAAAGCTCCTTTTGGTTCTATAGCTACTCTGGACAGGGCCAGGGGGGTCCTTGAATTGGGGAAATTATAGTAGCAACAAACTCGGCAGGGCGGGGGTGGTGGGGGGGCGGCCAGGGGGAAGGAGGGAAAACGGCTCGTAAAAGTAAGGCCTTTAGCACAGAAATATAGAGGAAGGATGGTAGGCCCACAGCCAATAACAGTCACATAGAACCCTCGATCCTCAGTACAGAGTCTTAAGCCCTTTGCCTTTTGCTTTTTCCATCAACAGTAGACCTGGAATGGCAATCAGGGAACTGAGAGAAGCCATGTGGACCCTTTAGCTGTCAAATAAGGACCAGGGCTAGTTGGGGGAGGGGAGTAGACAAAGGTCAAGCTGTTTGTCCCTGTACTTGGAGAGGGGGAGGGGATTACCATGTAGAATTTGCTTATTGCCCTCTCTCAATTATTTATCCTTTGCTTAACTTGGCATATTGAGTATGGTTTTGAGGTGGTGTTAGGGGAAGTTGGTTTTCACAAGAACTTTTCACTATGTTATCTTACTTTAACCTTTCTTCTTCCTGTAAGTTTCAATATTTAAAAAGGCTTGCATTCTCAAGGTTTTCAGGTTCTAAACTACAGATTGGTTCTGGAAGGAATGTTGTAGAACCTTTGATAGTCTTGGATCTAGCTCCAGTCAATGACAAGAACTTGGAATTATTAGATAGGTCTGAAATTACCAAAGCTGTAATGTCTAACTTCTCACGGACACCCAAGACTTCCCCAAGAAACTATATGCACTCTGAAAGAACTCAGATATAGTCTTTCACATTCAGTCTAGAGTCTATATTGAATAGAATGTAGTTAATGCTTTCAGCTTTAACTCAAAAATTTCACTTGTTCCTTGCAATGCCAATGGTTTGGACCTTTAGTCTCCAACTTTCAGGTCGATGGAGCCCCCATAAAGCACAGCAGCCTTTAGTTTAACCAGCACTAGTCTATGAATGGGTTCTAAATAGTGCAGAATCTACTAAAGCAAATCTTATGTATAACTCTTTTCTCCCACCCATTTAAAAAATTGAAAAGCTTCTGAAATCAATTTAGGTCTAAATATTCAACTGCTCACATGCTAATCAACCCAGGAAAGGAACATCATCCAAATAGTAATACATTTAATCAAGACAGAAATGAATAGCAAAACAATAGAAAACTACATCTGACATTCCTGAATGAATCATTTTATTGTGGGCCAGACTTGAATTAGGCTTCAAGGTTTAAAATTAAATTAAGTACTCTTGGATCATAAAATGCAATTAAAATCCACTTTTACTGATGAAGAAATAAAAATATACTTTTCTTTTAAAAAGCACAAAACTTGTAAGAAATATAAAATGCTATTTCCCTAGCAGTCAACAAGTCAGAAACTCAAGAGAGCAATCTGTAGGTAGTTGGAGCTCAGAAATAATTTCTGATGCTCTTCGCTTCCCCCAAGTGAAACCTTTTGTACTTCAAGGCACGTAGTGGGTAAAGCACTGGACAAGGTTGGGCCAAGAGTTGGGGGTTGGGAGAAAGAAACTTCTGCAACAGCCATGGCTATAGAAGTGGCAGGAGTGTGAATGGTATGGTGGATCTGTTTCCCACCCACTGTCCTCCCAGTGAAAGCCAAACTCTTTGGCATAAGCTTCACTGTTGTCTCCCAACAGTAGTTTCGAACTCAACCTCTGATGCAATTAAGGGGTCTGATAAAGAGGGAATTTGTGTCATTCCTCCTTGCAAGCAGTTTACTCCTAGATGGACTCCAGAGGTAAGGAATTCAATAAATGATGTAGTCTGCATTTAGACAATCCACTTCTCTCTGCTCATCTAGGCTTTGACTTGTCTCTCCCCACAAGTCTTTGGGTTGTTCCAGTTTTGTGAAATTCCTGTTTCAACATTTTTGTAGTCAAAATTCTTCATTTGCATAGCCACTGCTATCTGTGGGAAGCGCTTACATTGTCTTGCCTAAGATAGTCTCTTCATTCTACATGGTTATGAATCCATTAGAGATCTCTCTTTCTTTATTATCTTTCCAGGACTACCATTTCCCAATAGATAGCAAAGTCATGGCCATATGGACTCATTGGAAATGATACTTATTCATTCAGGAAGGTGCTAGACACCTCCAAAAGCAGCATAACTCTTTCCTACCTTAGCCACAATTGTTAAACTACTGGCTTAATGAAAAGTAGGATACAGGTTAAATCAAAGTATTATAAATTTTCAGTGGAGGGAGAATCATATCTGACTGGGATGGAATTAGGGAAAGATCTGTAGAGATTATATTGAAATTTGTCTTTTTGGAACAGATTATTGAATATTGAATAGAATGTAATTGTTTTCTTTTTTTAATCATAAAAGTATTTTATTATTCTCATTACATGTAAAGATAGTTTTCAACATTTGTTTTCATAAGATTTTTAGTTCCAAATTTTTCTCCCTCCCTCCCTTTCCTCTCCCTTCCCCAAGACAGAAAGCAATCTGATAAAGGTTATATATGTACAATATTATTAGACATATTTCTGCATTAGCCATGCTGTGAAAAAAGAATCAGAATCCAGAGGAAAACCCTCAAAAAAAGAAAAAAACTACCAAAAATTAGAAACAGTATGGTTCAATCTGCATTCAGAATCCACAGTTCTTTTTTCTGCATATGGAGAACATTTTCCATCATGAGTTCTTTGGAATTGTCTTGGATCATTGTATTGCTGAGAAGAGCCAAGTCTGCTCACTTCACTCAGCATCAGTCCACTTACATCTTTCCAGGTTTTTCTGAAATCTGACTGCTCATCATTTCTTACAGAACTCCATTACATTCATATACCATAACTTGTTCAGCCATTCCCCAATTGATGGGCATTCCCTTGATTTCCAATTCTTTGCCACCACAAAGAGAGCTGCTATAAATATTTTTACATGTGGGTCCTTTTCCCTTTTCTATGATCTCTTTGGGATACAGACCTAGTAGTGGTATTACTGGGTCAAAGGGTATGCACAATCCCATAGCTCTATGGTCATAATTCCAAATCGTTCTCCAGGATGGTTGGATCAGTTCACAACTCCACCAACAATGCATTACTATTCCAATTTTTCCACAGTTTCTCCAACATTTATTATTTTTCCTTTTTTTTGTCATTTTAGCCAATCTGATAGGTGTGAGGTGGTACTTCAGAGTTGTTTTAATTTGCATTTCTTTAATGAATAGTGATTTAGAGCATTTTTTATATGACAATAGATAGATTTTATTTCTTCATCTCGAAAACTGCCTGTTTCTATCCTTTGACCATTTCTCAATTTGGGAATGACTTTCATTCTTCCAAATTTGATTTATTTCCCTATATATTTTAGAAATGAGGCCTTTATCAGAAACCCTGGCTGTAAAATATGTTTCCCAGCTTTTTGTTTCCCTTCTCATTTTGGCTGCATTACATTTACATTTAATGCATCATGTTTTCACTGTTAAGTATTTACAAGCACACCTCTGAGATATGTGCACAAAAATGCACACAAGCAAAAAAGTTTGGAGGACGCTGCTTTAATGTATCTAAATACTTCAGGAACAACCATAAACACTAGCTTCTCTTACTGTTACATTAGGAGCATGTTTCCATTGGCAAATAAGAAACTATACTAAAAAAAACCAATATGGAGCCCCAGCTGCAGGGTTTGTGCACAGGCTGCAGGTGCCTGAGGACCACTGTGTACTTGCTGCACAGAAGTAGGTGCCTGAGTCTTCAGGCTGAGAGACTTTGAAGTTCAGAAAGAAGTATTTGGCATCTTTATTTAGATGGACTGTGAATTTTCCATCCTTCTGTATATTCTTGTTCAAACGAGTTGCTACCAAGAATGTGAAGCCTTTCTCAGGAACTTGCCGGTACCAGGGAAAGTAGTCAAAATTATTGTCTGTGTAACTGCAGTTGATGATGGCTGTGTCTCCCATCTGGACCCGCAAGAGTTGTGGACTCTGGTTTACCTTAGGTTGACTGGTAACCCCTGTGCAGAAAGACAATGTCAAGTTATAACTCTTCAGAATTTATATTTGCTTCATTCAACCAATCTAGGAACACCCAGATGAGACTGACTGAGCCCCTGTCTTTTTCTTTCAGTCTTTCAACTCCTTAATACCATCTTCAGTCCCCAACTTACAGCTGAGTTGGAAGTACAACATCACTAATGAAGCTCCTTGGGACTTCATCATTTTTTCCACCAAGGTTCAATGAGGAATCTGCTTTGGGATCTGGGATGATAACTGGATTCTTCAGTCAGGACAATTGTCTTCTCTCTCTTTCTTCTTTTGTTCCAGGGATCAAAGAGCCTTCTTCATAATTCTGCCCAGCCAATCAGAATCATGTCTGCAACCCAACACTCTTCGCATACTCAATCCTTTCCTTTCACAGGGGTTGTCAGCTAAAGATGTTTTTGAAAATGGAAGCACCACCCCTCTCAAATGAACTACAGAGTTTCAGAAGACATGTTCCCTGGGATACATCTAGAATATCATTCCCACCCTTCAATTATAGAACCATAGAATGTTAGAGACTTTAGAAATCACTCTGCACACTGTTCTTTCTTGATATTTTACATAACTGAGGCTTAGAGAAGCTAAATAACATCAGATCATACCTCCTTAGAGTTCTTCATGTGTTATATCAGAAAAAGCCCAGCATTTGGAGTCAGAGGATTAGGTCTTAAATACTGGCTTGACTATTTAGTATCGATATATTTAGACAAGCCATTGTTTTTTTTCTCTTGGCTGCAGTTTTTCATCTGAAAAGTTAAGAATTTGGACACTGAATGGATAGCCAGAGGATTTTGAAGCAAATAAGTATCAAAATAAGAGGAAATACCTAATGTCTGTTCAGTGAAAAAAGGAGAGAAAAAGCAGAAAAAAATAAGGAAAGACTAGTAGTTGTACTCTTACATGAGACAATAGCTGAAGGGAGCTTTAATTTTCATTGTGAACTGACAGAAATCAATTCATTTTCCAGGAAAGGCAGATGAACAAACTTGCACAATAGCAGCAGCATCACTACCCCTCAGCAGGAACACTGCTCTAAATAAGTGAATGGTTTTTTGTCTCTAGAGTCAGTAGTGCAATAAACAGGCATCGAAAGAGTAAACTTCCTTGGCAATTTACCACAAGAATTAACCAAGAAATACTGACAAGGATGATTCAGGATTGAACACCTTACTTCCAGCAAGTATGGAGGACAAATGGACATTTATAATGAGCTCTGGGGAGGGTACCATGTTTATGTTTCTGTAAGGGACAAGTAACAGGTATTATACACGCAAAACAGAAACTGGTCACTGTCCTAGAAGACAAAGAAAAAAGGGCTGAAGAATCAGTTCTCTGTTTACCATATTAACAGGGAGAATGAAGAGTTCCTAGAAAGAATAAGGAAAGATTCATTTCAAATTGGAAAAAAGAGAAAAAGTAACCTGAAGTGTTATAGGGTAATCCTGATCCCTGACAATAGTTTGGAAGGTAAAAGGGTGTGGTGGAAAAGGAAGGGGGGAGGGGAAGGAAACTGAACATATAGTTCTATATAACCAAAGATATTATAAGGCTCATATGAGATAACAGATGTAAAGCACTTTGCAAACCTTAAAGTACCTGTTGCTATTGTTATTGTTCTTAGCCCATAGTAACCAGACCTCTGGTCTGGAGATTAATTCATTCACTGAGCCTTCCATTGCATGCCTGATTAGCTCAACATTTATAGGGCAATTCAGGGGTATACTGGTAAATATTTTATGACTGGTCTCTCCTGGGGGAAAATGCATGCACACACATTTTTAAGTTTAATCAGCAAAAATAAAACTTTCATAAGTCTAGACAATTACCCAAACAATAAATCAAGCCTTGATTTGTAGTGATTTCTGAGGTGAAAGTTCTCTCACTGAAAATTTGACAAACATTCCTCATAGGCCAGTTAGAGCTGGCTCCAGCACACCCTTGTATATAATAGATATGGGTTCCCACAGAAACTGGAGTCAGACTCTCTGAAGAGGAAGCAAGATATTTGTTTCATTGTTTGTTTTTATGCTCCAAGGAATAATGATGTAGCTCCATAGTTGGCTCCAATGTAGAGGTCAAACAATTTTGATCATAGAATCAGGATAAGTAATTAAGATTGGTCAGTAAATTGATTTGATCCACAAATACTTATTACAATTGCTACTTGTTGACTTGATTTGAAGAAAAGGGGAGGTTAAAATACAATCCATCTTTCCCATAGCTTGCATCTGAGATATGACAGAGAATCACCAAACTTCTCAAACTTGAAGATTATTTCCTATTCTTGGTGACTTGTATAGGAATAAAAAAATCTAGAAAATCTTTATTTGCTATTTAGGAATGTCACTATCCAAAGGTCAGCCTTCTCACAATTTGAAAGGCATTATCATATATAACTCTATATGCATGCCCTTTCCTATTGATCCCTTCAAGAGTATTAACTGGTATCTTCCTGATTAGTTAGATTTCTTCATAACATTTTTAGTGCAACTCTAAAATTTAATTGAAATTAATAAATATTTATTTAGCATCCATTGTATAAAACACTGTGCTAGGCTAGGGGAGTTACAAAGTTTGGATAAGAGAAGATCTCATATCTATATCACAGAGCTTAAAATCTAGTAGGGGGCTAAAACACATACACAGAAAATTTTAACACACAATAACACATTGTAAATGAATTAGAAAAGTGAAAAAAAAAGAATATTCTGTGTGATCCAACAGTGAACATTGTTACTGACAGAGAAAAACAGTAAGTGTTATGGTAGGGGTGTTGAAATTGTGTTTTTAATGGTGAGTATGGATTCAATAACAAGGGAAGAGAAGGAGAACCTTGCAAATTCAAAAAATAGCATGAGAAAAATAACATAATGAAAAATCACAGAAAGCAAAGAAATGTTAAAAGAAATCCACTTGAGCTAGAGTTTAGAGTACATGGAGAATATGAAGTGGAATAAAGCAAGCTTGAAAAGGCATGACTTGGCCTTAAGTACCAGTCAAAAGAAATTTCAACTTTATTCCATAGGCCATATGAAGCCACTGAAATCTTTTGAGTCAAGAAGTAACAAAACCAGTTTGTGTGTAAGAAAGATTAGCTTGTCAGCAGTATTTATTGGAAAGAGCAGACAGTGGATATGGTAAGAACCATGTAATTTTACTGTCTAAGACCTCCTTGGAAGGTTAGGGTAAAGGGATCACAGAAACTTGAGTAAACTAGGAGATGTGTATAAGTACATTTTATAGAATTCTTGGGCTTCCAATTCTTTTGCCTTCAGAAAAAA
Source organism: Dromiciops gliroides (assembly GCF_019393635.1). NCBI lineage: Eukaryota > Metazoa > Chordata > Mammalia > Microbiotheria > Microbiotheriidae > Dromiciops > Dromiciops gliroides. The sequence goes on from NC_057862.1 coordinate 177,723,355, forward strand.
ATCCACCTAGAGATTTAGAAGACTGAGGCCCCCAGGACTCCATATTTTCCTTCTGTATGGCAGGAAGTGAAAGGGGGGTCTTTTGTCCCAGTAACTGAGAGTATGGGAAAGGGAAGAAGGAGGTTCAATTTATGATGTTGATCATAGATTTTATTTAGATTGGAGGAAGCAGAGACAGAAGTCTAGAGATTGAGAGATAGAACGTAACAAAAAAAAGGATGCAAATTATGGTGTGGAGTGGAGCAGAGTGAGTTGAGAGTTTAATTGTTGATAAAACATATAGCATTGCTGTTGTAGTGAAGTGAAGCAGAATTCGAATCCACGATTTCTTTCTTCCTTTATTTCTTCATGGTATATCTAAAGAAGCTCCCACTACACTTTTTAAAAGTTGGTTTAATTCCTTTCTTCTCTGTTCCCCTCAGATTATCTAGAAGGTAGAGGGAAGGTGGGTAGAAAATTAACCACAAATACAATGGCAATTACCTTGATATTTAAAGCTTTATTTGATTATTACTTTAAATTCTTGTGCTACTTGACTGTTGGTTAATAAATCACATGTGTATTAATAGTCACAATTCTTATGAGGTGGAAGGGAATTATGATTGAAGGGAAACAATCCATGGGATGGAGGTTTTTTGATTTGAAGAGATATTTTGCATTTTTTTTTTTTTGTCATTTGTGGTATGTTCCAGATCTTACCACTAGACATATTCAACCTACGATGGGTTTAGTAGCTGTCCAGCAGAGAAACCAGTAATAGGGAATAGAAGGAATAGGTGACTCGTAAGTGACTAGATTGCCATCTCATGGCCAAGTAATGACACTACACCACCCCACCCTCAGGTCTCAACCACCCCTAGCTGATTAAATATTGTCATATTACATGATATTCTACTACTTTCTGGACAAACAGGGAAATGAACCAGGAATGTGTTGAGTGCATTTATTACTACATGCACTTTTTAGCATTTACTAGATTAGCATTTAATATTTACCATCAGTATCTCTGTCATATCTTTGGGAACACTATTATAAAAGAAGCCAAACAAATGGTAATGCATAGCTCTATGAGAATGGCGAGGGGAGTGAGTGAATGAGTGAATGAATGAACCAGGGGCTGTTCTAGGTGTCAGAGATACAAAGAAAAAAATGAAATAATCTTCCCCGTCAAACAACATATTCTACAGGGGGGAGAAAGTCCAAAGATGTACAACATTTATAGTGAAGAGAAGGGTATGAAAGCATAAATGGATATGACATTGACTATCTATGAGAAGAGAGATAGTGAAGAGTCAAAATTAGTACCAAGGTTTTGCAATACAGGGTTGGATGAATGATGTTGTCATTGACAAAAATAGGGAATTTAGAAAAGCAAGTTGAGAAATATAATAAACTAAGTTTTGGACATGTTAAGTTGGATATATTAACAGGAAAATAAATGAGAATTGTTCTGTAAGCATTTGGGTCTAGAATTTAGAAGAGGTCAGAGATACAGATATAAAACTGGCAATTATTTTCATCCAGATTAAACCCTCTCCTATCTCATAAGATTTGATCATTCACTGTCAATATGCATGATTTACTAACCCACAATAAAATAGGATAGGATGCTAAAACAACAATAAAACAAAGCTTTGGGTTGGAGCAATGAGAGTAAAAAAGACTGATGAAGGAGTGAGCATAAACAAAAACTAAAAGAAGATTAAGACTAGATCTTTAGGAGATACCCAGTTCAAAAGGCAAATTAGGCAATAAAAGAGAAAGATAAACTGTGGTTTAGAGAGGTAGTAGAAGTATGGGATATTTTTACTGTCAGGGAAGGAGATAATATTCACTAGAAAGGGGGTGGTTGATAACAGTGCAGGAAGATGAAGGATGAAGGCACCTGAATAATGGCCATCCATTGGATACAATGATTAGGAGGACTTTGGCAACATTTGAGTAGCTTCAGGGCCAGTGTAGGACTGGAAGAAGCCAGGTTGCCATGTGTGGAGAAAGTGAATTGCAAAGTAGCAGAAGTCTGTGTTTTAGACAATTGATGATTTATCTGTTAAACGGCCAGTGTTACAGGACTGAGGACCAAGCTATTGTATGGAAACATAGTATAGTAAAGACAGTATGACAGTGGATACAGAGTTTGTCTCAAACAAGGAAGAGCTGAGTTCAAGGACCATCCCTAACATACTGGCTGTGACCTTGGACAAATCACTAACTTCTCAGTGTACCGGACCATGTCAAACACATGACCCACAACACTCCCCAGTGCAGCCCAGAACCAGACTAAAATGTAATTGGGAAACATCTAGCAAGATTAATAACAATACAATAAACCATAGTTAATATTACATTTTAAAACTAAATCAATATATAGCCTGCAGGATTGTTTTGTATGGATTAGTAGCCACCACTTCTGAGTTTGTCACTACTGTTCTAAGCAACTATGACTATAAGGTTCGAAAAAGGCACTAACCTGAATTAGTAGAAGGAAATTACCTATAGTAATTAAATAACATGTACAGTCTATATTCCTATCTCTAAGCAAAGAGGATCACTCACATTAGAAAAATCACAAGACCATTCTGTGTTTCACTGCCTGTGTTTATAATGTAATGAGATTCCTTATTCCTTCTTACCTTCTTTCTTTCTGAGGCAGTGACCACCCCATGAGGTAATCCTTTTTCATAGCTGAAGTCTAATTTGATGAAAGAGCAATAATTCAAAAAAACTAGACTGAGTTAGTCCTCAAGCTTCTGTGGAGATCCAAAAGCCAAGAAACTGATGTAATTGAAAAAGTCATTTCTTCATGTCAGAGTAAGAGTCTTAAAATCCAGGCTAGATCAGAAAACTCAAATGCAAGCTATTCAGAGGCATCAAACGTTGTCAGCCCAAGTCCCCTAGAACTTTTCATTATGCTACTTAAGTTCTTCTCTGGCTGACACTGATCATCTGAAATGATCATTGGTAGGATCTGCCAAATCTCCTTCTAAATCAATCGCTGTGATTGGGCCTTAGGTTCATATACCATACACTCCTCTTGTCTCCCTAGAACACTTTCCTGCTCAGGTTGAAGTGTCTCTGTATGGAAATGGGAAAAGGAAAGTCATGATCACCATGAATCAGAATGGATTCATTAAAACCAAGTCATTCCAAAGCAAATTAATGTCCTTTTAATAGTGTTATTAGACTAACAAATCAGACTCATGTCATAATCATTGTATATTGTTGTTGTTCATTTGTTTCAGTCATGTTTGACTCTTTGTGACTCCAATTGGGGTTTTCTTAGGAAAGATACTGGAGTGGTTTGTTACTTTCTTCTCCAGATCATTTTTACAGATGAGGAAACTGAGGCAGAGTCAATTGACTTGCCCAAAGTAACATATCTAATAAATGTCTGAGGCCAGATTTGAACCAACAAAGATGAATCTTCCTGGCTTTAGCCCCAAGACTCTATCCACTATGCTACCTAGCTGCCCACTCATAGTATACCTAGATTTTAAATAAATTGTGTAATAAAATACCTCATGATATTTATGATATCTTTCTGGACAAAATGGAGGGGTACAGGCTAGATAAAGATGTATTTAATTTGATTAAAAATTATTTATATGACTAGACTTCCCTTTCTCCACCCCCTTAATACCCCCCCCAAAAAAAGTCATTACTGGATTCATCAGCCTGAAGGGAGCTTTCTAAAGCAGTACATTAGCAATATATCTATCCTTGGTCCTATTTTGTTCAAAAATATTTATAGATGTCTTAGATGGACACATGGCAATAGCATGTTTATCAGATATGCAAATCACAAAACAGATGAGAGGGATAACTAATAATTTGGATGAAAGAATCACAATTCACAAAGATCTCACTAATCTGAAATATTTTGTCAAATCTAATAAGATGATATTCAATAAGAGTAAATTGCTATTTGTTCTTCATTCTCAAAGAGGTCCATTACTTCAGGGAGTTGATGTCATGACTTACAGTAAATTGTATTTAAGTGAGACAGAGCTTTGCAAAGTCACCAGTTTCACTCTCTCCTCCAGAGCCATCTGGGTTCAGTGGCAAGATATACATCAGGATGGCCGGAGATGAGAATAAAAGTAAATACAAAGTTAAAGAAAAGGGGGAAATGGCAAGACAGTAGTCTATGTGAACAGGACCTAAAAACTTTGATGGATAGAAGCTCAGTACAAGTCAGCAGAGTAACATGACATCCAAAAAGCTAATCTTATCATAGGCTGCCCTGAAAGGAGCAACATGCCTAGAATGCACCAAGTTATAATGGTGCTACTGTGTTCTACCCTGGTCAGAACATAGGATTATGAGCAAAATTATACCTCAGAAGTTACCTAATCCATTGCTTCTAACTTTAAATATTTATATCTATATCTTTTATTTTGGGTGAGGCAATTAGGGTTAAGTGACTTGCCTAGGGTCACACAGCTAGTAAGTGTTAAGTGTCTGAAGCTGGATTTGAACTCAGGTCCTCCTGACTCCAGGGCCAGTGCTCTATCCACTGTGCCACCTAGCTGCACCTATATCTATATCTTTTATTTTAGTTATCTCATATTCGCAGAGGTATCCCTTTTCAAAATGAATAAAAAGAGAAAATAGAAAATAGATGAACCAACACATTGACTGAATCTGACAATATATGCAATATTCCAAATCCATAGTCCCCACCTCTACAATAAAGAGTGAGAATTTTCTTCTGTCTTTGTGGCAAAGATTGATCTTTACCATTACACAGCACACTGTACCTTCTATTTATAGTGAAAGGAACTGAAATCATGATATATGAGGGTGAGTTGAATAAAATGATGATTGAACTATAGGAGAAGAAATGACTTCCAGGAAATATCACAATTATTTATAAACATTTTAAAGACATAAGAAACAGGTAATAAACCTGTTTTGCTTGATTCCAGAGAATAAAACTAGTATTGGTATGTAGAAGATGCTGAGAAATAGATTGGGGGGAACGTTAACAATTATCTGTGCCCTAAAGTGGAATGGGCTGCCTTAAGGGATAGTGAGTTCTTCATTGCTAGAAGGACTCTTTCAGAGTTTTAATAAACATTTGTCAAGATGGTTTACAAAGAATTCTTGCTTAAGCACATATTGGCCTTGACAACCTCTAAAATCCTTTTGTTTTTGTGGGGCAATGAGGGTTAAGTGACTTTCTCAAGGTCACACAACTAGTAAGTGTCAAGTGTCTGAGGTCAGATTTGAACTCAGGTCCTCCTGAATCCAGGGCCTGTGCTTTACCCACTGTACCACCTAGCTAGCTGCCCCCTAAAATCCATTTTAACTCTGAGATTCTGTAAGTCTGCAATTGGTCCATAGAGATAGCATCAGTTCATTTCCATTTGATTGGCTTTAATTTCCAAATTTAATTTATTTCCTGGGTCCCAAAGATTGCAGCCTTCTCAAGAGATGTAAAAAGATCTCCATGATTCAGACATTTGTGCTAAATCCTGTCACATGTTCTATGATGTACACTCTAGAATCATGTTCTCTAATCATTCCATTTATACACACTTATAAAATGCCTGCCTAATATCTTTTTTTGTCCTTGTTGGGTTTTGTTTTTGTTTTACTATTTTATTCTTTGGTAGATTCTTAGCTCCTGGTCTTTCCTTTAACAGTAGGCCACTTTGATTTCACTACCCTTAAAAGTTCTCCTAACTGAGGGAGGTCAGCACATATTTAGGAAGAGGATAGGATAAGTACCTCACCAGTCAATTTATATTTATTAAAGATTTGTATAGTAGATAAAAACAATGGAAGGTGAGCAAACAATGAACACAAAGACATGGTATGGAATTTTTTAAAAATTGTCAGGTGTGATGATACCTAACATTTACATAGCACTTTATAAATATTATCTCATTTTATCCTTATAATAAGACTTAGAAGTAAGAGCTTTTTGTATATCTATTTTCCAGCTAGAAAACTGAGTCAAGTGGGTATTGAATGGCTTGCCCATGACCATATTGCTAGTTAGTGTCTGAGGCCAGACATAAATTCGTTTCTTCCTGACTCTAGTCCCAGCACTCTATCTATTGAATCAAGTAATTGTCTTCATAAAATTCAAAATTAATTGAAGCTATTGAAAAAAATCCTATAACTACAAAAATAGTGATTTGAGGGGTTAGTTATATGGAAGGGAAAAAAGGATCAAAGAAGAAATAGAAACATTACTCAGGGGTGGATGAGAAGTCAATGACTGACGACCGAAAGAAGGCAGAGTTATGCCACAATTATACTTCTTTCTCTTCCAAGGAAAATGGCTTTTGGATGAAAAAAAACCCAATGTGTTCGATAGGGAGTTGATACTCAAGATAATCAAAAGATAATAAGTTAACAGCTTTTTAAAATGTCCAGTTAATTGGCCCAGATGTGGAGTTGAAAAAGCACTAGATTTGGAACCGGACGGATGTGTGGTAGGGAATGAATCCCAGCTTAGTTTCTGAACTACCTTTGTGACTTGGGGGAAATCATGGGATTAGCTTCCTCATCTTTAAAATGGCAGGGGGATCAGGAGGTGAGGTCAGGGGGGGGAAGGAGCTGATTAGATAAAGTCCAAGCCCTTCCAACCTTAAATCTGATAATTCTGTGATTCTATGAACTATATCCTAAGGAGCTGAAAGAACTGACAGATGGGATTGCTGAATCCCTCTCACTCATACTTGATAGGCTATAGAATAGAAAGTCATATGTCACTATTTATGATTTAAAAACCCCTAATCAACAAGTATTTATTAAGTACCTATGATATGCCAATCGCTATGCTAGATGCCTGGAACACAAATATAAAAGTGCAACTGTCCCTGCCTCCAAAGAGCTAAAATTCTCCTACAGGTAAGGAGGGTGGAGGGTGGGATATACCAACTACACAGTTCAATGTATATATATATATATGGGGCAGCTAGATGGAGCAGTGGATAAAGCACCAGCCCAGAATTCAGGAGGACCTGAGTTCAAATCCAGCCTCAGACACTTAACACTTACCAGCTATGTGACCTTGGGCAAGTCACTTAACCCTCATTGCCCCACCAAAAAAAAATAAATGTATATACACACATTTGTTATTTTGGGGTGGAAACTCTAACAATTAGGGGAATCAGGAAAGGCCTCTTCAAGAAGATGGCACTGTGGATAAAACTTGAACTGGCCATTGAAGGGAACTAGGGGTTCCAAGATTCATAAATGAGGAAGAAGAACATTTCAAGTTATGGAAGGCAGGCTGTACAATGACACTAATGTAGGAGTGCCATGTTATGAAATGTCACATATGGGAACAGAAAGTATAGGAGTTTGGCCAGAGTTCATCAGAAACACTGATACATAATTGTCCTGGAAGGATATGTTGGTTCTAAATTGTGAAGGGCTTTAAATGCCAAACAGAAGAGTTCATATTTTATCATAGAAGCAATGAGGAATCAGTGAAGCTTCACTTTAGTAATATCGATTTGTCAGCTGTGTGGAAGATGGATTAGAAAGGGTGGTTGCAAGGAAACCAATTACATTGCTTTTGCAATAGTTCATATGAGAGGTGATGAGGGCCTGAATTAAGGAGAATATAGAGAAAAGGAGATAGATAAGTGAGATGTTAAGGATTTAGAATTAATAAAATTTACCAACTGATTGAATAAATAGGGTTACCCAGATAATACACCTGAGTAATTATAAAAATAGTGGTTTTTCTACAAAGAAAGGAAATTTATAATAAGGGGGGAGTTGGGAAGCATTTAGGATAGGTTTTTGATCTCGGTTTTGTTTTTTCTTAAAAAGGTATTGAAACCATCCTCGAGATTTTGTTGGCTCTGGGACTAAAAGCCTAGGCTCTTGGCATAAGTTTCTGGTTGTCTAAATACAAAACAGTTATGAGGAGCTCCAGATACTCCCTGATGCTTAGCTGGAGGACCTCTATAGGCAACTCAGGCAGGGGAGCTTCACTCAACTGGTTCAGCAGGGGATGTCCTCAATGCATATCTTGGTTGAATATCCTTTTCCTGCTATGGCTAAGTAAATCTCCTTCTGTTAACTATTAAATGTTCTACATGTGTCTCACTCCATTTCAATATCAAACATAAACTGCCAGGAGGTTAATCTGAGTAAGTCCTCAACTAGAACACCATGGCTGGTGAAGAAATTCAGAATTGGAAAAGAATGATCTTGTTGAAGAAGGAAATGGAAACTGCAAAGGTCAGTGAGCCCAGATTGGCCTTCCTGCTTCTGGTAGTACTTTTGGCATTTAGGGATTATGATCTTTTGGGATGAGGCACTTGGTTAGGGTTTATGGGGTGTTCAAGGAGGACTAGCACCTCTGGTGTGAGGACTTGCTCAGCCCTTTTCAGGGCTGCTCATTGATCTTTGTTGTCTACCTAGCACTCAGCTCTCACCTGTGGCTCCAAGAAGCTGTAGTATGTGCATCAGCCACACCCCCGTAAGCCATCTCAGCAGATGGGCTAAACCAGGCCTCAAAGCTATTGGCGAGTTAGAGGAGTGTGTAACACAATGTAATGATTGGAATGACGCCACCTACTGGAGACTTGCTGTGGAGAGCTCCACCATGAGGAAAATGCCTCAGAGGCATTGTGGCTTTTCCTTGGCGTCAGGAAATGACGTTTGCTCATGGGTGCTGTCTATCAAGTCTACCAGCCAATCAACTGGAAGAGCCTCCTATGGTCTGGGAGGAGACAGGAAGGAGGAAAGGGAGCCTGTGCAGAGAGCGCTGGCCTTTTTGGCTGCCGGACTTGATGGTGGTGGCAGCAGAGGACTTCACAGTAAATTTGAGGAAAGATAGGAATGCCAGGCTGTTAGAATTCTGTTCTCAATCTTTTTCTTTCTATTTTCCAATAAACCCTTAAAAACCTAAACTCGTTTTATCAGTGATTTTTAGTCAGTTTCCCCCAAACTGGGGGAACACATTAGAATCCACATTTAGAATCTTAAATTACACAACAAGAATGTGAAGATTTACCCTAGCATAATGGCAAATGAGAACAATTCGTTCCAGTCGTCATGAAGGAAACTGAATTAGGTGATGTAGAGCACTTAGAGCTTGGTCAGACCTCAAAGACACCAAGGTTATCCATTGAATTCTGAGCCATCGCCAGCCATCTTGACTTCTGTCACTGGACTTCTATGACTCTGGAAGAGAGAGTGAGGCTGACAACTTTGTGCAACTCTGCCTCACAAATACAATTCATGCATGAATCAAGATGTCAAACCATGATATTGGTCCTCTTAAAAATAGACAAATAGCACTTGATTTTTCTGCAAGAGTAAAGCGTAAATTGTCTATGGTCATTCATGAAGAAGAGACTAATGAATTACCAAGAACTGTGTTCTTGAGAATTATAGCGTGAAGATAATTGTACTAAACCATTTTAGGTCCATAAACTAGGATGTCCTTGGGCCTTACAACCTAAGTCTCTTCCAAGTAGTACTAGGGGATTTCCTCATAACTCTGTTTACTTTCAAAGTACCCAGAAAGAACTGAATTTTGGGAGATTGAAAGTGATTTTCTCTTTACTAAAATGGACAAATACAAATAACCTCTCCCCTTTCTGGGACAAGATGCCTTTGTATTTATATCTGTAATGGATGTCATCATCCAGTTGCTTCTGATATAGGTCTACTTAAAGAAGTGCCCTCCATGCCTTAAGGGAGCTATAAATGAGGAAAGAATGGTTTGAATGACAATCCAGTTGAACAAACAGTCCTTAATCCTTTAACTGTAGAACCAGTTGAGTGGTGGCATTAAGGGCCCCAGCAGTGATGAAGTACAAAGCAAAGCATATTTCTGAAATTTTAGAATGGTTTAACAACTGTGCTGAAGGAAGTGTTAAAAATTATACATACATATACAAAAAAAATTATACATACATACACACACACTCCACCAAATGCCAGTTCCAGGATGAATATAATATATATAAATATAACAAATACCAAAGAAAGCCATTTATCCAATGTGATAGTACAATAGATATCAGCAAAAGCATATGGATAAGGCTATATATACCAAACAATATTGAGTGAAGGAACTCCCACTGGAAGAGAAATAATTCCACTCCATCAAGAGTGTCCCAGATCTCACCCAATATGCCCTGAAGTCTTTAGTGTAGAACCAGTTGAGTGGTGGCATTAAGGGCCCCCAGCAATGTTCTGAGGAAAGGTTGCCAACACAGATTGTCTCTTTAGAAGCTAGAAACCAGAAGCCATTGGGTTCTGCCTTGCTCCTCATAAAGATGCAGGGTATTCGATGTGTGTCTGTCTTTTCAAGGAGAAGACCATGTCAGCTAGCCAGGTAAAACTGTAATAGTCCTAACCCCGTAACATTCTGAATAATTAATAATCCATAAGTGTGTTCCCTACTTCCCTCTGTTCGAGATTTTGAAGTAGGGACCAGATTATCACTGACCAGAAATCACATAATGGGTTTTTCTTCTTGGATAGATAGGTAATTGACTAGTGGGTTACAGAGGTCCCTTTCAATTCTAAAACGCTTTGATTTATCAGAATACTCTTCCTTTAGTACTCTTATGCCAGTAAAGACTTTACATCCCAATCACATTTTCCCGAAATTAGACCACAAACTTTCCTGAGGAGCCATTTGTCATATTTGTCTTCTTATCTCTCTCTTCCTTCTCTTCTGGTCCCATAAGAATTTTCACTAAATTATTTTAGGTCAGTCCTACCATAAATATTAAGCTTATTAAGTACCTACTATATGCAAATCCATGTCAAGTACTAGGGATACTGAGACAAAAATGAAACTAACCCTACCCTCAAGAAATTTAATCTGCTGTAAAACATTGTCTTCACCAATGAGAGCTCACCAATCATAGTTGAGGGAGAGATATAATGACCTTGGGTTTTAGATACATAAGGGAAGAAAAGTTTGCAAACAATAGAGCAGTGATCTTGATTTTTATTGCCGGGAAAATTCTAAATGTATCACTAAAATGAATTTTAGTGAACACCTAGGAAAGGAAGCAATGATCCCCCGTACCCCGCCCCCGCCAAAAAAAAATCAAAACTCTATAAGCATAGGTCATGCCAAAATAAACTTCCCTTTTTTGAGGGGGGAAGCAAATTTATTATTTTGATGAATCACAGGATAGGGGAAATTAAACACTCTTCTTGGAACAGACACTTGGCTATAAAAAAAAGGAATGTGTGGTAGATACCATATAAGTGGTGGAGACAACAAGTGTTTAAAAAGGTAAGAGGAGGAGCAATTCCAGCTAAGATGACTGTCTGAATGGGAGACAGACCACTCAGATCTCATATAACTTCTAGCAATAATCTAATGTTTGCCCTAGCTAGAATAATGATCAAGGAATCCAATGAGAGAGGACAGTTATAGAAACACAGGTAGTTAACTTGAAGCCTGAGGGCAATAGGTAAGGGGGCTACCAGCAAATCAACTAGTGGCACACACAGTACAGCCTCCCAGGCAACAAAAAGCAAGCAGGGACACAGGAAGACTACAATGGCTCTGTGTCCCAGGGCAGCAAGAATGGAGGAATCCTCTGAGAAAGCTTCAGCACGGTCAGAAAGCCCCAGTAGGAGGACCTAGAAAATTCAAAACATCTGCAGTATCAACTTGTTCATCACGGACCATTTCAGCACTGCAACTTTCAGATCCTGACTGCCCAGACCCAGGGATTCTGAGGTCCTCCTGAAACCCAAAGAAAGCCTTGAAGATACAGCATTCTGATCCAAAAAAGCTTAACTCCAGAAGGTGGAGGTCAGCACAGAAATCCAGGGGACCCAGGGCAAGACCAAGCACAGTTAAGCATTTCATTCAAAAGTGCAATATGGAGCCTGGCACTGGTAGAAATGCCCAATTCAGAAACTAAAATTGGAGGGGCAAGTAAGTCAAAGAAAACATTGCCTAATGCTTAAAACACACATAGTAGATCAAAAGATTCCCCCCAAAGACAGCTAGGTGGCAGAGTAAATAGAGCCCCATGCATGGAGTCAGAAAGACCTAAGTTCAAAGCCAGCTTCAGATACTTAGTAGGTCTGTTTCCCTGGGCAAGCCACTTAATCCTGTTTGCCTCAGTTTCCTCATCTGTAAAATGATCTAGAGAAGGAAATGGCAAACTGCTACAATATTTTTGCTAAGAAAACTCCAAATGGGGTCATGAAGAGTTGGACAAAACTGAAATAACTGAATAACAACAGAGATCCCCTAAAAGTAGAGAACAATATTATAACAAATATAAACAATGAGTGAAAGAAAAAATTTTCACAAAGGATATATGAATACCTAGAATAAATAAATCAAGAGATTTTTTAAAATAAAGAAACGTTCCAGAGGAAAGAATTGAAAGGAGAATAGCTTGATTGGAAGAGAAAATGGTAAAACTCATGGAAGAAATAGACCCCCTGAAAACTAGACTAGAACATTAATGAATCACTTAGCCTATCTGAACCTGTTTCATCGTCCGCAAAATGAGGGTAATAATTCTTTAGTACTGTCTTTATAGTGTTGTTTTAAGGATTAAATGAGATAAAGGGTATAAAGAATTTCACAGATCTGAGAGTACCATATAAATGTCAGTTGTCATCATCTTTGTCGTCATCATCACCATCAACCAGTTCTGTGATTTCATTAATGTAGGGAATTCTGAGTGAGAAAAATCCTTTTAGAAATGCAGATCAGTACCAACCCTGCAACATATTCTTTTTTAAATCTTGTTTGTTTGTTTGTTTTGTGGGGCAATAGGGGTTAAGTGACTTGCCCAGGGTCACACAGCCAGTAAGTGTCAAGTGTTTGAGGCTGGATTTGAACTCAGGTGCTGCTGAATCCAGGGCCGGTACTTTATCTACTGCTCCATCTAGCTGCCCCCTCTGCAACATATTCTTAAAGCAACTCCCCTCCCCCAAATACTGCGAGGTGAAGAAGGTACCATATACAAGGACACAAATAAGAAAGTCTGGAAATTGAGGAATGCAGCCTGGATCAGAATGGCTAGCTTGGCACCCTGCTAAAAACGGGATCTAGGAAGAACCAGACAATCAAAGGAAGAAGTGATAGGGGGTAAATAGTGAGGAGTCCAGGGGTAGAGTGAATTTTTAGGGTGAAGAGATTTCTGTGGCAAAGTAGAAATATTCAGGAGTCAGGAGTACAGCCTGGAGAATAATGCTTAAATGGGCTTCTTTGCAATTCCTAAACCTTGCTCCTAGGTCTATTCTTTGGGGCTGAGCAGCATTAAGCAAATCTGTCTTCTAAAATTCCATTTAAATATTTGAAGACAGTTAGGCCTTCCCTCAGTCTTCTTTTCTCCAGGCTAAACATTTCTAATCCTTTCATTAAATTCTAATACTGAATAATTTCAGGTATGATAAAGAAGAAAACATAACATCTCTAAACTGAATGAATCATAGTCACCAACATTTATATAGTGCATTTAGGTTTGAAAAGTGCTTTAGAGTTGTCCCCTCATTTGATTCCCATGACAACCATAGGAGGTAAATAGTAAAGGTCTTATTATGCTCATTTTATATATATGGAAACAGAAATTCCAATCATTATGTGATCAGCCTCTGGTGATAAAACTAAGGCTTGTTATTATGTAGTGTTTGAAGCCAGGTCTCTCCTGATTCAAAATTCAACAACGTTTCTACTATACCACAGCAAATATATATAGATGATATTGTGATTAATACAAATTGATTTTTAAATGACTAAATTGTTGGTGGCTTTTTATCATTATGTCTTTTCACAATCCTTGGATACCAATGGTATATCTGCTATCATTTCTTCCTCCATGAAATATGTTTTACATAAAAAAGGAATCTTTTTGAAAAGGTCAAGAACTATTTGCATATATTTCGGTGGATGACATATATATATATATTTGTGTGTGTATGTATATTTTTGCTTATTTGAGAAGGAGCATGGAATAATTCAGGCAGAACAAATCTTGAAGCCAAGAAGACATGTGTTCCAATCCTCCCTCTGATCATATTGGCTGTGTGTTCCTGGGCAAATTATTTCACCTCCAAGGGTTTTAGGCAACTCTCTAAGATTCTAAGTTTCAGTAATATATTGATTTGCATTGGTGGAGAGAATCTCCTCATCTAGAAGTTACCTATATCAATGAAGGGCAGCTACCTCACACAGTAGATAAAGTGCCAGATCTGGCCTCAGACAGGTACTAGATGTGTCCCTGGGCAAGTTTCTCAACCCTGTTTGTCTTAGTTTCTTCATCTGTAAAAATGAGTTGGAGAAGGAAATGACAAATCACTCCAGTATCTTTGCCAAGAAAACCCGAAATGGGGTCATGAAGAATCAGATGCAGCCAAAATGACCCAACAATAACAACATACCAATGAAATCAAAGCAATGTTCTCCCTTCCTCTCCTTATCCCTATCGACTTACATGTGAATGAATGAAAAAGCATTTACAGTGTGCTGAGTACATATATACATATGTGTGTCAAGTACATATATTCATATATATGCCAATTTCAACTATATACATATATGTGTGAATGTATGTATGGGTGTATGTACATAGATGTGTATGTGTCTGCAGTTTATCTGGAGGGGCTATGTTCTTTAGCTTAGGATATTGTGTTCTGGGCATCTCATTGGGAGAGGGGAGGGAAAGAGTTGGGGAAGGATATACTTTTCCAAAACATGTCCAGATGACATCTTAGGTTGATATGGGAATTTTAGAGTGAGTGAAAATTGGTAATCTTCTAACAGAGACTACTAACTAGACTGTTTACTTGTCAAGTATGTTATAATAGGAATTCCTTCTATGTAGGGTTGGATTAGATGGCCACTGAAGTCTCTTCCAAACTCTTAAATCCTGAGACAATTGCAGGAATATAGTCACCTTGGTATGATCACAGAGAGTAGAGGTCTGTTATCTTGTCTTTGTTGCATTGGTAGAGAAAGAAAGGAAATAAAGAAAAGAAAACTTGTCTCCCTCCTCCCCACCCCAACCTCATCATAACTCACATAGCTACCTCCAGGAACCAGCATCTTCTATGACCATCCCATTTAAGGTCATGCCCCCATCACTCAACAAGGGTTTGTTCATACCAGACAGCCAGTTCCTGATTCTTTTTCCTTCCTCATTCCCAGAACCACCAAATTCCTAGGAAATAAGAATCCTTCAGGTAGTAGAAGGTATTATTCTTTAGAGGAATAACCAGAAAATCTCTGTCTACATTTTAGGTTTCAGAAGAAGATTGTTTATTTGTTGCCTGACAAAGATGATAATAGGAATGGGAGGGCTTTTTAAATTTTATTTTGAAGTACCTATGTCTACAGAGCAGCTCTGAATATGAATACAAATTCAGATGTTTCTGAAAGCTCTACCCTCCCTGAGCTGCTGTCTGCACAGAATAAGGGATTGTGTATGAAATGTGACAGTATATGAATTTGGAGAGGTTTGTGTTCAGCTCCCTCTGGAGGATCCTTCACTGTGTACTTAGAGCACAGAAATACTCAGCTGAGTCACTCGCTTGGGCTGAGAGTTTCTTCAGGTGGAAAGAAGTTTCGCTCTTATTAAATTCTGCTTCAAAACCTTTGATGCCTTTAACCAGGTTGTTTCCTGATGTGTATTTCAAGAGTAGCTGGAGCCCTTTATTAGGATATCGGATATACCAGAAGAGATACGGAGTTGCCCCATATGAATAGGTGCATTTCAACTCCAGTGGATCTCTTTCAGAGACAGTAATCTGGTCTTCAGGCTGAGTCACTGATTGAGCTCCTGATCCTCCTGCAAAAATAATCCAGCATCAGAGAAATTGGTACAAGACTGTCTTGCTGAAGTCAAGGTATTTCTATACATATTATAACTAGGGAAGAATAATAGAAATAAGTGGAAATGCTACTCACTCAGAATGAAGAACGTCATAAGCGCTGAGATGGTCACACAGATCATGGCTGAGAAGTGCGAAAGTTGGGGGTCCTCCCTACTGATCTCACCTTGACAAAAGAGAATGGGTATATGGATGTTGGAGACCTGGGACAGGACAGGATGGGGATGATTTATTCTAGTAGGTGCCCTTGATTGTCCTCATTTCAGGGCCTGGTTTGGAGAAGCTCTTTTTCAGTGACCTAGGTTGCTTTCTGGCTTTAGATTCCTCCTGGTCCTCAAGGTATCTGGTGAGCATTCAGTGTGAGCACTTTAGGGAGCTGCAAGGAGATAAGACTCCTACTAAATGTTGCTGAGTACTTACAGAAGAGTCAAGTGCCATTAGTGTAACATTGCCCCCTGGAGGCCAATTCCGGAAACATGGGGAACCTCAAATTTTCTAGACAAAAGCCTTTCCCCACTACCTTCAGACCTCTAGATCTGGATTACTAAGCAGCTCAACCATGGTTGTCTGTCAGCCTTCATTTGCTATTACTTTGCCCTAAACCAGAGCCATATGAGGACACAATGGAAAGAACACTAACTTTGAGTTGGGTTCAATTCAGAACTTGATTATTTACTACCTATATGACCATAGGCAAGTTATTTAATCACCCTGTGCCTCAGTTTTCTTTCATGTAAAAGAACCTTTAGATCTCTTGTAGCTTTCAATATGACTCTAGGCTTTCCCCCTGAGAGAGAGGCATTATATTATAGTGGAAAGAACACTAGTTCTGGAGTTGGAAGACATGGGTTCAAATCTCATCTCTGATACTTCCTACCTTTGTGACCTTGAACAAGTCATGTAACTTCTGTAGGTCTCAGTTCCTTCACCTCAAAAACATGAAAGGTGTGCTAGATGGTCTCTGATGTCACTGTCAACTCTATTCTTATGGTGCTATGGACCTCAAAGAGCCTCTCAATTCATGTTACCATTCCTTGGGATAGCCGCAAATTTACTTGGAATAGCTTGAAGAAGTTATCCCCTCCTTCAAGCAAAAGCTGGGTCACTTGTAAGTTATGTTACAGCTAGGATACCTCTTATGTATGGGTTGGGCTGGATAGCTGCTGAGACCCTTTCCAATTCTCAAATTTTGTGATTCTAAGATAGTCCAGCTCTAAAAGAATCTTACCTATTACTCAGCTCCAAATGTTAAATGATTCTCTTCTTCCTTTCCTTCCATGTGTCATGCTTATTTTACCCTCACATATTCCCAATACAGAGAAGTATGTCTTTCTGCATCTTCACATCCTTTTCCTGTATTATTTCCTCCTTGAAGCATATGTGCATCCTTTCAAAGAAAACTTTATTCTTCCTTATATTCTGGGCAATAGATCTGCATCCCTCAAGCCCCACCATTTCCCCAAAGATGGAAACCAATTTGTACTTCGTGCATGTTTAAGTTTGATTTAGCCCTGGGGAAAAAACATAAACATTGGATGCTTTCAGGAAGTCACTGCAAAACCATTTTGCTTGTACTTCACTGGAATGTGATCCCAATTCTCTCTCTCTCTCTCTCTCTCTCTCTCTCTCTCTCTCTCTCTCTCTCTCTCTCTCTCTCTCTCTCACACACACACACACACACACACACACACACACACACATTCTTTCTCCTATCTCTGTCTCTGTCTCTCTGCTTCTGTCTCTTTCTTTGTCTCTCCTCTCCTCTGTCTCTATCTCTGTGTCTCTTTTTCTGTCCCTCTGTGGTAATTCCATTTGATTAATTCCTTTAGTAAAATTCTATGGCAAACTGTTTCGCAAATGTGTTTGCTGAGCTGGTGAGTTTATTTGCTGAGGAGGCTCATGAGTGAAACTTAATTTATTTCTGACTGACTTCAGCTTTTTTTCTGTAGATTAGACAACATAACCTAGATAGGAGTCTTTAACTGAGAATTAGCACCTTGCTGACTCACCCTAAGGCAAACAGAAGCCACTGCACAAGCCAAAATAAAATTATCTAATTATATTTAATTACCTACTGAGTTTGTTCTCCATATGCAGGGCCACTTCTGAGAGAGCTCTTTTTCAAGGGTAGAGAAAAGCCAGGGAGCAGGTGTTATGTGTGAATGTATTCTGCTCTCTACTGCTTTCAAAAGAGTCATAACTAGAAACTTTGGCACCAAGGTCAATTCAGATATAGGCAAGGAGTTGGACTGGTTTTATGTGGAGAAATCCTGGACCTATATAGTATACAACTACTGCTGTGGAGTTTGGCACAGTGACAGGTGGGGGAAGGCAAAGTAGGTAAATTGGATTAGCAATGGCCAATCAGGCACGATGCATAGCCCATCTCAAATTGAGCAGGGTGAGCATTCCTTCAACAGATCATAGACTTTAGGGGCCAGCCCAGTTCTCTTATTTTGAAGTTGAGGAAACTGAGTCCCAAAGAGGTTAAATTATATGCCCAAAATCACAGAATTAGTAAATGGAAAGATTGGAACCCTGATCCTTTAACTCCAGTCAGCGTTCTTTCTACTTTACCAAACTGCCTTTCCACCTTAATAGTATTCCGTAACTCCCACACACCATGCTCTCTGGCAGCATAGAAGTAAAGCAATATGTGAAATGTGTTTTTGTTTTACTTTAATTCAGCAAAACAAATATCACTTATTCCACAGTTAACTGATCCTTAATTAAGATAAACCATGGCTGTCTTTGGCCCTTGCTTATGTACATTTATAGACCTGTGCAGTTCCATGCCAGTGCAAAAACTGACTTCATGGGAAAAGAAAACTTACATTTTGCTTTTATATTTGGGAGGTGAGGGAGGTGGGGATGCTTCTTTCTTAATTTCTGTGTTTTCCAAAATTTGAATTGGTGAGGATTCAAGGTACTATCTTTTGCTATTCTTTTAAGTGTACACTTTAGCATCTTTGGCCATTATAACTGACTCGGGTGAAGTGGTAAGAATGGGGATGGAAAATGAGGCTGGTCTGGCTTGTGATTAGCTTTGAAGGATCCACATAGCACAGACTATATAAAGTGAGAAAGAGGGACAGTTTGAATACAGTGGTTTCTTACTTTCATGGCCTTATAGACAGTTATTTATCTTATACAGGTGCATAAGTTTACCCACATGACCTTGCAGACATTTATCTTATACAGGTACATAAAATGTAAAGGTTGGGAGGTCTGTACTGAAAACTTTCTTCAAGAATACAGCAAAAAAAGAATACAGCAAACATGCAAAAATATTGCTATATGATTGTGTCCATATATATACATATACATATATATTATATATGTATATGCTATTAAATATTTAGCAAGAAAACAAAAGTATTACAGAATATCTGTTCATGTATATATACTAAAACTCATATTTCTATCTTTACTTGAAATCCCCTATAAAGAAATATGTTCCTGAAATTAAATTACACATATATATTCAGAATGGTCACTCATTTGAAATGTAACAGTGATTCATTTACCTTCTAATATTGCAAGATGGGCCCTACCAGCTTATTACTGTAACCACTTATTCTTGCTAAGTGCTGAGATTAGTCGTTTCTCCAGAAGGAGAACAACTTTTGTCAACACCTCCCAAGTTTCAATGCATCAGAGAGAAGCTCTAGTCACTATGTCCTACCTATTACTCTGTCCCTAAGACACAGTCACTATGTGTTTACTGACTGAAATATCTAGCTCTAGTTTTCTGCTCTCCCTACTGCCAATTACTTTGTGTTTGGTATCAGTCAAAAAATTGAAAAGCAGAACATTTTAATAGATTAGAAAAGTTACATATATATATACATATATATGAATGTATATATATGTATATGTACATATTTTTGTATGTATATATCCAGGCATATTCCAGGATTCATTAAACCCAAGAACACAAACAATTGGGGGGAAATACTGTTTATTTCTGAGACAACTGTAAAGCATTTTGGAAGAAAATAAATATTGACCAGCATCTTATACCATATGTCACAAGAAATTACAAATATATCCAAAAAATCTAAATCTAAAATGTCACACCATTAACAAAGAGAATAGAAGGTTAAATTCTTCACTGCTTTATATAAGGATCAAAGACTAAACTGGTTCCATTTATCCTCAGAGAGAAGAATATAGAACAGTGTGGAGTAATTGCAGAGGGATGTTTCAGTTCAAGATAATCAAAAACTCCCTAACAAAGGTGTCCAAGGAAATAATGGTTACCTGAGGGCAGGGGAGGAATACATTTTTCACTGTAGGTATTTAAGAAGGGGATGGATGACCACTTCCTGGGCGTATTGTAGGAAAGGTTTATTATTTGGTAGGCACTGAATGGGATGATTTCTGATGTGTTTTCCAACTCCAAGATCCTAAAAATTTATTACTGGCTCATTTTATATAATACATTCCAAATAAATATTCCTATTAAGTCTGACACTATGGAGCCCAGACACCACTCTACCTCCCCCCACCTCATCCCTTCCCTACACCACCTGTCTTGTTTGAATATTTTATCACTTCCTTCTCTAGAGTGATTTTTTTGATCTTGTATTTTGGGACTGGAGTGCATTTTCAGTCCTTTTTTATTATGATTTTCTCATCTCAAGTTGGGTAGATGGGTAGATGACAGTAAAGGAAGATCTTTTTCCTTATCAAGATGCAATCCTGATGCCTTTTCCTGTAGTCTTCAGCTTTTGATTTTTTGATAATTTAGTAATGAGGTGTTTTTTAACAGATGTCTTTTAAATGTGTCATGGACTGCAAAATCACCTTCTCCCTTGGCACAGGTTCATTCCTCTCTTTCCATGAAGGCTACTTCACTGGCAACAGTGAACTCTGTCTTATCCCTTCTTTTTTGGAAATCTATCTGGAACCAGCCTTTAGGTAATTTGAATAATAGACCAGCTGCCCCAGAGAAATATGGGGGATGGAAAGGTAAGCAAGAAAATGGGGAGGTACCTCTCCAAAACCTAGGAGCTAGTGGGAGCTGCTAAAGAGAGACATCTCCTAGATGCTAAGGTGAAGAGGAAGCAAATGTTACTAATTCACCTGATATAAGAATGAAGCTAGAAGCAGAGACTCATTTAAACAATGAAAAAAGAAAAGGGCATTTTGATAATACCATGAGCGATCCTTAGAGGAGGAGAGGAATATGAGAATTAGATGTATAAATCCAGTTTCAAAAGAATGGAGGCAGCTGCATGGTACACTGACTTCTAATTGCTCTGGGAAACAGCCATATCTCCCCTGCCTAAGCTGAGACTGTACCTACAATAAGACTGTCTCATGTACTATCTGTAAGATCATATCTTCTGCTTGCTACTATCACTCACCCCCATTTCTCCAGTCTTCATGCCTTCCTCCCAACTCTTTGTGTTTCTGTCAAATATATTCCTAGTTATGGATCCGCAAAGAGGTTAATTGTCTAAGTTCACACAGGAAACAAATAGCATAAGCAAGATTTTCACCAAATCCAGCATCTTTTCCACTTCACTCTTAGTCTTTCCAGTACTTTCTTTCTTTTTTTTTCTTTCCACACTTTCACAGAAGCTAAGGCTCTTTATGTATCTTCCATGTATGATGGGTAATAGCTAAAAAACTAAAGGTATTAACAGTTATGGGAGGGGAGGTAATGTGGCATAATGGGTATAGAACATGTTTCTATAAATGAATATATTTATAAATGTAACATATTATTTCGATAGCATTAAATTGGACTTTGCTCCTGTGAGAACTTTCATGTTCTGTAACAACTTAAAAGCTAAATAAAATCTCTACTGGGGTTCATTTTGGATTCATGCATTCCATATCATTTTTAATGTACTATTGTATTGAAGATAACTCAATTATGTAATCATGTAAAGTTTACAAAATGTCCTTTATTATAATTATTACTGTATTAATCAATGCTTTATTTACCTATTATTGCCCATCACATAAGGCAAGGAGTGGTATTGGAGCCCCAGATTCAAGATTTTGGTGCAGGTTGCAGGTGGCTCAGAAACACCGTGCTCCTGCCACACAGAAGTAGGTGCCTGCGTCTTTGGGCTGAGAGCTTGCAATATGCAGGGAACTGTCTTTAGAGGTGTTATTGAGTGTGACTTTGAATCTTCCACTTGATTTTATTCCATCAAAATAATTTAGGAATGTCAGTAAGACAAGGCCTTTCCCAGGATGTTGCTTGTACCACTGTATGTTGTTAAAAGGGGTTACATCATAATTGCACTTGAGAGTGAAATCCTCCCCTGCTTTGACATTCAGTAGCTGAGGACTCTGTTCCACCTTATTTTGGGATCTTGCCCCTGTTCAAGAAGACAATTTCATACATAAGACAATGGTAATCAGACCATAATCTAGATATGACATCTCTAGAATTGTTATTTTCTTATTCTAATGGCTACAGGGATTCCCAGAGTAGTCGATCTGAGCCCTCATCTTCCCCTCCTTGATTTGTGAGAAATATTTCCTAGATCTTGTCCTTTCCACCTGTAGAAACCCCCCAACTTACAGACCAACTGAAGCCACAGGATCATTAATGAGACTCTCCAGACCTTCTCCATTTGACTTCCTCCCAGGGATCAACAAAAATTCAGTTGCAGAGTCTGGAACGCTGAGCAAATGACCTTAGCTACCAAAGAGGCTGCTTCTCTACCCTGTTTCTTTTCCTGCTTCAGAAAACAGACTCTCAGCCTAGCTAACCAACCAATCAGAGACAAGGCTTGTTTTCCAAATATAAACCTGCGCAGTGAGCCACCTAAGGTATATGTTCTGCCATCTTGGACCAGAAAAGGAAGGAGCATTAAATGAATGGGATGGAAAAAGGAAAAGGGAAGCAGGAAGGTAATGATATTTGAGAGAACTTAAAAGATGGTTAGGATTTCAACAAATATATAGTATAAAAGTGGAAGACATTACAAGAACATAGAACAATGTTAGAACAGATGTGGTTGAGTGGGACAGTATCAAATGCATATGGCAGACAACAAGTACCTTAGTTTGGCCAGAACATATCATTTATGGAATAGAATATGAAAAGGTAAAGTGGCACCCGATTGTGGAGGCCAAGTTGCCAAATGAGGGGCAAACCAGTCCAGGTCAAAAATAGAGTGGTTCAAAATTTCATTGCCAATCAGTAGTGGGAGCAGGTCCATGAATAGCCCATGAATGTCCAGCCTGAGCAAGATGGAAATATCTAGCCTTTAAAAAGAATAATATGGGGGCAGCTAAGTGGCTCAGTGGATAAAGCAACCAGCCCTGGATTCAGGAGGACCTGAGTTCAAATCTGGCCTGAAACACTTGACACTTACTAGCTGTGTAACCCTGGGCAAGTCACTTAACCCTCATTGCCCCACAAAAAATTTAAAATAATACAATTAATTTTACAAAGAAAGAAAATAGCCTTATGAGACCTATATGTAGATCACATGCTGAAGCAAGGGCCTGGCTGTACAAGAATAGATAAGGATCAATACTGAGGGTGCTGAAATTATACTCCAAAGTGGTGCTTTCCTCATCAGAGGCTGACCAGAAATGGGTACTGCAACAGAAAATTACTCTCTGCAAAGCCTTTGGGAGAAATAAAAAGATCCTTTCATTACCACATACTCCTCTTGCTCTTGTTCTAATTGAATAATAGAGACCTTCAGAGAGTAATGAGCATATGGTGGGTTTCAGTATATTTCCATTAGCCTTGGGGGAGATGTAGGCAAAACCTTTTGTTGCAGTAGACATGCACAACTGCTACTTGTAGAGAAGGTGCCTATCTGCATTGGTAGATGGACTTTCTTACCAGAAGTACCTTACACCAATGAAATCTGATTTTAAAAAAACAAAGGAACATAAAAAGATTCTTTCCCTTTCTGTCTTGTTTCTTACTTCATTGAAAGAAAAGTTTCAGGTAGAATGAATCAATTTGGGAAACTAGTAGGATCTAATAGGAAAAATAAATTGGTAAGAAAAAACAATCCAAAATTTTGAATAACATTTTCCTCACTAAATAGTAATAGGATATCTAGCCATCACTGAGTCAGGAGCAATGGAAAGGACTCTAGAGAAACCTGAACATCTCTACCCACCTCTATTCTTTATCTAAGCTTCACTTTAGGATACACACAGTTCACACAGTTGACTCTGGATTCTAGCAGCAGCTGCCCATCTCCTGAGCTGCCCTTGACTGTGATCAACTGACATGACATATGTAAAACATTTTGCAGATCTTAAAGCACTATATAAATATAGTGTTGTTGGTGGTGGTTGTAAAGATCCTTGCTTTCTGCTTCTCAAAAAGGAGAAGTAATTTGTTCAGTGTAGGAGGAAGAATTAGTATTACTGTTGCTGAGAGTATGATTGTATACCTGCTCTGAAAACCAGTGCCCTCCAGTGGGCAAGAGAATGAACTGGTGATAATGGGTTCTTTGAGCCTCTCCCCTCACCCGGTTCCATTTACCCAGCTTCAGTTCTAACCAGATTTACAGCCTGTCAAAATGAAAAGGGATATCAGACAATTCCCTCATTTTTCAGATGAGTAATTGAGGGATTTTGAGTGACTTGCCCAAAGTTACCCATAGGTATCAAGTGGCAGAATTGATACTTAAACATAAGTCCTGAGGCGACTGGGTGGTATGGTAGAGTCCTGGACCTAGAGTCAAGAAAACCTAAGTTCAGATCCAATCTCTGACACTTACTAGCTGTATATATGACTCTAGGCAATTTTCCTTGCCTCTATCAGTATCAGTTTTGCCTTTTGTAAAAATGTGGATAGAGCACCGGCCCTGGAGTCAGGAGTACCTGAGTTCAAATCCGACCTCAGACACTTAACACTTACTAGCTGTGTGACCCTGGGCAAGTCACTTAACCCCAATTGCCTCACTAAAAAAAAAAAAATGTGGATAATAGTACCTACCACATAGGGTGTTGTGAGGATTGAATGAAATAACAGGTATAAGGTACTTGCAAACTTTAAAGTGCTTTATAATACTAGTTTTCACAATCATCATCGTTGTCATCATCAGCATCACCAGTGCAATTCGGTTAGAATATTGCCTGCAAGAGCGGTATTGGGGTGAGGTAAGGGAATTTGGAACCCGATTGTCAATGGTCTTACATTTCATGAAAAGGAGTTTTTATTTTGTCCTTATAAATAATAGGGAGACACTAAAAGAATCTTTGTTTATTTATTTTTGTTTAATTTTAGCTGAGAATAATTTGATAAAATTTCTGTATTAAGGAAATTCCTAGGATAGTTTGGTAAAGAATGAGTTCAGAAAATAGCTCCTTCTCTTTGCAGGGGATGTAGTGCTGGAGTTGTGAGTACTGCGTATGTTATCAAACACGTCTTGGTTGGTTTTGCTGAGCTGCATTTTTTCTTGCTATTTCTTATAAATCTTTGCTACAAAGGAAGGGGGGAAATGCTCAAAAAGGTGTCATGTAAAAATAAAAGATTTCAATTAAAAGAATATTTTAAAAGAATGAATTAAAGAAGAGCCTGGGAGTATAGAAAGACTGGAGTTTGCTATAATACCTAAGGGTAGAAGTGACGATGATGTGAATGACAGTAAGGATATAAGTGAGAGGAGAGGATAGAGGTGTCAGATATGGCAGAGTCAAAATCAATAGGATTTGCCAACTGCTTAAATATGGGAACTGGAGGAAAGTGAGATGGGGGAGGAAAAGTGATTTCAAGTCTGAGTGACCAGGGAGAATGGTAATAAATATAATGCTTTTGTAGCAGGATTGTCACTTACCTATTTGACATTGAACAAATTTTACTTCTCTGGATTTTGCTTTCTTCATCTATACAGACTGAGGTAGTAGGACTAGGTGACCTCTAAAGGTCTCTTAAAGCTCTAAATCTAGAATCTTATGACTCATCTCAGTGAATAGATTATATCTGTTCACCAAATTATGAAGTTATTCCAGAAGTCCCCAGTTCTGATTTGAAACCAATCACAATCATAAGAAACAGAGACAGAGACAGACAGACAGACAGACAGACAAACAGACAGAGACAGAGAGAGACAGAGAGGGAGGGAGGGAGAGAGCTGATCTCAAAAGAGCCAGGAATTCCCCAATTCAAGTTCCACCTTTGACAATGTTAACTATGTGATCCTTTGGAAGCCGTTTGATTTCACAGTGCCCCAACTCAATTCTGAATCTGTTAGGTATGGAGAAGGTGCCTACCTGCACTGGTAAATTCCTCACCATATACCAATGAAATTAATTTTTTAAAAAACAAATGAACATGAAAATCGAGTATCTCTTTCTTTTGCTACCTTGTCCCTTACTGCATTGAAAGAACTGTTTGTAAGTAGAATGAAACAATTTGGGAAATTCTAGAATTACACACAATTTCTTAGACTATCATGTTTGTAGTCAGGTCAGAAAGGCCAGCCATGAGGAGGAAAAGAGAAATCAAAAGGGGGAAGAGGATCGAAGAAAATTAGGAAAAGGAAGAAGAGTAATTATTATCATACTCAATATAGTTGGTGATGTTGGAACACACTATCCCAGAGCATTTTCATAGTTTAAAAAAATCTGTTATTATTACAGCTTCCACTTTTCCTTTTTCAATTAAATAATTTAGCAGTAACTTCGTATTTCAGAATCTTGCAAGGGGTTGATGTGTTTCCCACATTTACCTCCTCAGGATATACATGAATCTGGTGCCACTTACATTTCTTTTTTAACATAAATAATCTGTAAGTAATTATAGATAATCAGAGCCATAACTAGGGTAGAGTGACAAGGTGCTTGGTCCATGGCTCTAATACCTACAAGGGACATTTTTTTGCGGGGGGGGGGGGGGGCTAGAGAAGTATGTGCATTTCCTTCCCACAGTGTTCCAAAGAATGCCATCCCCATATATTATGTTCCTCTACTACTTGGACAACATGAACATACTGATTCCTGTGCTTCCACCCCCCTCCCATACCACAATTCTCTTCTCATAGTGCCCACTTTTCCCCTAGCCTGCTTTCCTCCTTAATTCCTAAGGAAACTCAAGACAGACTTTCTGTGGAGCCATTCCTCCTGTCACAATTTCATCTACTGTTGAATTGTCCCCTACCCTTCCATTGCCATCCTTCTCCTTTCCCCATCAATTAAATACAAAGGAAAATCCCTTAATTTTCCCCAAACATGAGTATTTCTCTGTGTATAAGGCTGCCATTGAAGAGCTATGGAATACTATACAAGTTACTTAAACTTTTTCTCTTTCAAATCCTCATCTGTAAAATGAGAGAATTGGACTAGATGATCTCCAATAAGTGCCCCCCAGCACTATCATACTATTTTTTGCTCTGATTTTTTTCTTCAGTGAAATCATACGTTAGAATTTGGCATGTGATCAAATGCTTTTCTAAAGCTAAAGAGCTGACAGTTAAGTACAACATGAAAGCATCCCTTTTCTGCTTACAAAGGCTGATACAATTCAAGGGTTTAGGTTCGGCATCCCCTACAGCCTCTGTCACTGTGTCTCTCACAGCACAGTAATACACAGCAGCATCTTCCCTCTGCACCTGGTGAATGACCAAAGATGAGAAGAATCTGGTGTATGTCATGTTGTATCTTTCCTCCTGAACTGCCTTTGAACCATAAATAATGAGGCTGGGAGCAGATCCCAAGTAGTGCTTATACCACAAGAAAGTATAAGCGTTGGACACAGAATGGTTACAGGGAATTTCCGCCGGGGTTCCTTCAGAAGATGCCACAATAGGAGGCTGAGATACTTGGTTCTTGTTCTCTGCAGCTGGGGGGAAAACAACATGAAAATTATTTGTATCACTGTTATTAAGTACCTTCCATCTCTGTTACTAAAATGTAAGCCCCTTGGGGACAGGCGTTTTGTTTTATTCATCTTTCTATTGCTTCAGAGTCATGCAGAATATTGTGTATGTAGTAGATATTTTAAGAATGTTTGATGAATATTGAATGACTATAAATTATGCACTGGAATTTCATTTGATAGCAGCCCTTAAGTACTGTATAAGCAGGGAAAGTTTTGAAAATAGTCCCTGATCTATCAAAGTCATTACAACAGCCCATATTGGAGGGGGAATTTTGGGGAGAAGAGGTGCCATAATGTGGCCAAAATGGACAGAGCATTGGACTTGAACTCAAGAAGTTCTGAGTTCAAATCCAGCCTAAGACAATTACTAATTAATTACATGATCCTGGGCAAATTACTTAACATCTCTGGGCTATAGTTTCTTCATCTGTAAAATGGGGATAATAATAGCACCTACCTCCCAGGGCTTTTTGAGGCTAAAATAAGATAATATTTGTAAAACACTTTGCAAATCTTAAAGCACTATATAAATGTTAGCTATTATTTTTACTTACCTCTTGAAAGAGAAACCAAAAGGAGTCCAATCAGCACTTTCCCAAAGGTTCCTTCTCTGCTCATACTTGGAAATTTTGACCACAACAACCTAGTTCCAATTACACCAGGCAGTTTCCTGAATAATAATGACAGCTACCTTCCACTTTTGAATTTTTCTATCTCTTCCAATCAGCCAGTTAAACTCTCCCATCTACTAATGCACTGATATAACTCAATGCATTTGAGGTTCTTTTGGGGAAGGTGGGGTTTGTTGAGAGTCTTTTATGTTAATGTAAGTGTGTACCAATCAGAGGCAAAGTATACAAGTCAAGCTAATGCACCCTCTATAATCAGACACATTTCCTGTTTCATCCAGCTACACAAACACACCTATTCAATAAGCACCTCTTGGGGGCAGCTAGGTGGTGCAGTGGATAAAGCACAGGCCCTGGATTCAGGAGGACCTGAGTTCAAATCCAGCCTGAGACACTTGACACTTACTAGCTGTGTGACCCTGGGCAAGCCACTTAACCTTCATTACCCTGCAAAAACAAAAAAAAGACAAAAACAATAAGCACCTCTTCCTTAAGATTGTTGAGAAGAATGTATCAGACAAGCAATAAGTATTTATTAAAGTGTCTACTATGTACCAGAACCTGGGGAGGCAAATACATAGAAAGAAATAATTCTTCCTCTCAATGGGCTTATGTTCTAATGGGGAAGGCATCATATATATATATATATATATATATACACATATATATATATATATACGTATATGATATATATGATGTCTTCCCCATTACATATATATTTATATGTAAAATATATACAGCATAAGTATAGAGTTAATCAATATGAACATATGTAAATTAATCTAAGGTCTTTGAGAGGGAAGCCTGTGGTCATTGAGAGAGATGGGGATCAGGAAAAGCTTTATGGTGAAGTTGATACTTGAGGGGAAAGCAAGTATACTACATTACATAGATGTGCTGATAAAGGTATTAAAACACATTCAGAAGCTCTGAAATAGTGGCAAATTTTTGTTTCTTAGGTATAGTTAAGGGAAGCTATGTGGCACTGGAGTCAGGAAGACTCATCTTCTTGAGTTCAAATCTGACCTCAGACACTTACTACCTGTGTGACCTGGGGCAAGTCACTTAAACCTGTTTGCATCAGTTTCCTCATTTGTAAAATGAGCTGTAGAAGGAAATGGCAAAGCACTCCAGTGTCTTTGCCAGGAAATGCCAAATGGGGTCATGAAGAGTCAAATATGACTGAATAACAACAAAGAACACTTCTGCCCCAGGAAAATCTTAGCAGAAAGGCAATGAAATTAAGAGAAAAGAACACTGGACTTGGAGTCAGATACCCATTCTGCCTCTTATAATTTGTATGACCTTCTGTGCACCTCTTTTTTGTCACCTGTAAGATGAGGAAAGGCAGTGTGGCTTAAGGAATAAAGAGCCAGCCTCAAAATCAAGAATATCTGAGTTCAGATTCTACCTTTTGTGATGTGACTTTAGACAAGTCATTTAACCATTTAGTGCCCCAGGTTACTCTCTATGTAAACTGCCCAGCAGATTCTCTGATCTGAGCATGGGGAGGAGGAGTTCCCTTAACAGAAGTTCTCAATACTCATGAAATCACAATTCCATTGTCAAAACAAAGGAGGGAGATCACACCTGCACTCCTTCTGGAATGGGATTATTGCACTTGGTGACCCTTAAAACATTACATAAATGCACCATCCATACTTTTCTACCCACATATTTAAGGCATTATCAATATTGAAATCAAGTGCAAACACTAGAAGTAGTTTCTTTTCCCTTAGAAGAAACAAGAAAACCAAGAAGTTTTTGAGGCACACTTCACAGTGCATTTGGGCAGAATTTCTGCTTTTGGACAATGTCTTTAATATACCTTATTCATTAACACTTAATATATTTAGCTCACCTCTATTCATATGTTTTCATAGTTTTCCTTGAAAATTGAAAAATTATGATTATTGGAAGAGGTCATGACAATTCTAAAAGCCCCATTATGTGATGCTCTAAATTCTCTATTTGAGAGTGACATTGACAAATTGGAAGGTGTCTAAAGGAGGATGACAAAAATAGTAAGGGAACTTGAAACTTTTGTATGAAATCACTTAATGAACTAGTGAGGTTTAGCCTATAGAGAAGATGATATGGTGAGCTTGTGACAGCTGTTGTGACAGATTTATGTGCTATGGCTACAAAAGGGAGAAATATAGAAATTTTAGAGACAGGTTTGGGCTTAATATAAGGAAAAACTTCCTAATAATTAAAACTGCCCAACAATAAAATAAACTCCTTTTTGAGGGGGTGAGCTCCCCACTGGAGGTCTCTAAACAGAGGCTCCACCAATCAATCAAGACAGGAAGCACCAATGTGTCATGCACTAGGCACTAGAAGACTATTTATTAAAATTAGACTAGATGATGTTACATGTTCCTTCTATTACCAGGATATTGTAAAAATAACTAACCCTATCCAGAAATGGAATAAGGTTGACCTGACATGACCTGTTTTTGATAAAGTTATAATGGCCTTTTGTTTTTGTTTTTATCTTACATTGTCCCTTAGAATTCACTTTGGAAGCTGTCATATGTATTTCACCTAAAAAGACACAATTACTGATTTTTTGCATTGGAAGGGTAGTAAAGAATAAAAATATAAAGCCTTACAGGGAAAGGTTTTATATAGAAGACTATGTGCATAATCTAATATGGTGGTGAAATGGGGACACTAAATTATATAAGAATCCCTAACAGCCACATATTCACTTAGAAAACCACATGATAACATTATCTAAGTTCTATTGTATTTTAATTTATTTTGTTAAATATTTCCCTATTATATTTTAAGCTATTTTGGGCAGCACTGGTGACTGTTGCCCCTGCAAACCCCACCAAGGCCTGTGTGCTTAACATCTCTGATCTAGCATTACAACCTATTCATAAAAGTTTTTTTATAATGTTAAAGATGATTGGTAAGTGGGACATTGTCCAAATGGAAAAATGCAGCTCAAAGAGGATTTTAATTTTTACCTGGAAATAGTTTGGGCATTGGGTGAAGCTGGTTCATAATTCAACGAGGAAATCTTTGTCTATTGAAGAAATCTTGGTTTGATAGATTTGCCAAATCATTTCCATAGATATGGAAAAGTTTACAATGATTGAACAAGGAAGACTAGATAACCATCTGGTAGATTTAATGTACAGTGAATTCTTGTTCAGTTAAGGATTAGACTAGGTATCCTCTAATGTGCCTTTCAATTCTGGGATTCTAGTAGTCTATAAAGAACTTTTCATATTGAACACCACCCCCTAGTGGAAGATACATCAACTGATGAGCATCTTAAAATCTTAAAACCAAAGATAAAGGTCAGATTCAGAAACATTGTCTTTGGGATTATACAAATTTAGATCATATAGAATGAGATGTAACTTCAACATACTGATGAATCTGTGATTCTCTAAGTTTATTAATGAACAAGTATTTATTATACACCTACTATGTGCCAGGCAATTCTGTTACTTCTTCCAAAGATACAGCTTGCAATCTATCTATACTTAATCATTCTGTACTACTCTACAGGATACCCATATCATTCCACATATCTTCTTCAGGGATCCTCCCAGAATAATGTGAACCTTCCTCGAAATCTCAAGTTGTGTGGATGCCAACGAAACATATGGAATATTTTCTGGGTAAACAGAAATTTTAAATCTAGAACTATGGGATTCATTGACTCATAGTCATACAGTGTCAGAGGAATATCATACAGAAGAATGTCAGTTTTTTAAAAAATTAGGCCATTATTTCAGAAATAAACAATACTTATTTGAAACAAACTCATTCATTAAATCTTATGGAGTACAGCAGACGCAATTGAGCATGAGCAGTAAACAGTGAGAATCAATGGAGAGTAAAACAACTTTAAAGAAAACTTAGCAAGGGACACAACAGAGCAATTGTTTTCCTTTTGTAATACTGTATATCAAACTCCTTTAAAAGGGCAATTAAATTATATAAATGGCAGACCAACAAATAGAAATTTTGATTTTATCTTAGAGGTTATAAAGAATCATTGAAATTTCTTATTCTGGAGAATAATGTGGTCAACTTATATCTTAACAATAGTATTTTGTTAGCTGTATGAAATATGGATTGGAGATGTAAAAGATTTGAAGGAGAGATACCAGTTAGGAGCCTAGTGCAAGAGTTCAAAGGTGACACAATGCCACTGAAAGAATCCATTCAGGTCAAATATTTATATGACCTAAAGTAAAATGGTTTTGCCAATACTGCAAAATGGTGATCAGCAACAATTTCAGAGTTATGAATGGAGCCTAGGTCCCTCTACGACTTAACTCTAGCAAAGATCTAAAAAAGACTCCTATACCAGTTAAAGATTGGGATTGGGAAATATAAAGAGAAATAACAGTGCATCCATCACCCAAGATCACCTTCAACTCACTGGCAAGTGATAAATACAAGAACTATGGAAGAGGGGAGGGTCAGGATTGAAAACTCAGCACCTAGGCTTAGAAAAGGGATAGGTTAGCATAGTTCTATTACTCAAATGGGAGAATAGGATCTTGGACTCAAACCTGAGCATAAAACAAAATCAAACAACAGCTGCTCTAGCCCCAGAGTTCAGAATAGGATTAGGCCATCAGTGGCTGGATGAACTGCTTCTCTGACTCCAAAGTCTTAACTTGGAATCAGGACCAAGCTCATAACAGGAATATGCATACAATGTGGTCACTCTGCACCTGTTGCCAGCTAGCTAACAGAGGGTGGGGGCACTAACTTTCTACTAGAGCCCCAAGCAGGGACAAACCTATAATTGTAATGACCAGTCCCAAATCAGGCTCTTGATCCTGAAAATCCTAGGAGGGCAGAGGTCAGACCATACTCTTGATCAGACCCCGTAGGGCACACTGAAAATTTGAAGTTCTCTGCCCCAAGTTCCCTCTGTGTTCCTTGAAGAACACAGTACTTAAAACCTAGAGAGTTACAGAGGCAAGAGACTAGATGAGATCAGCCAAAACCATATAAAACCATTTAGTCTTGCTTAAAGTGCAAAGAGCCTGACACTAAGAGAAAATCCCAATCTTGGAAGTAAGGCTGGAGTAAACAAAAAAAGTCCAAAGAGCTATTGTGGTCTGAGCTCTTCTCAAAAGGTAGAACAAGAGAATAACTCTAAAATACCTACAAACAAACTTCAGAGAAAAACACAGCATGATAAAAATATTCATTACAATTCCTAGAAGAAATGAAACAACAGGTTTTTTGAAATGAAAAATTATATTATAAATTAAATGAGAACACTTGAGCAAAGAATCGGAAAAGGAATGAGAGCTTTGAAAGAAAGACTTGAGAGAATTAATAGCTTAGCACAAAGAGATTCAAAATATTACTTGAAATAACAAATTAATTGAAAACTAGAATGGACCAACCTGAAATTAATGACTCCATGAGACAAGAAGAAATACTAAAACAAAGCCAAAAGATTGAAAAAAGAAAATAAGAGA
The DNA here is from genome assembly GCF_019393635.1 of Dromiciops gliroides. Taxonomy (NCBI): domain Eukaryota; kingdom Metazoa; phylum Chordata; class Mammalia; order Microbiotheria; family Microbiotheriidae; genus Dromiciops; species Dromiciops gliroides. The sequence continues at coordinate 177,757,086 of NC_057862.1, forward strand.
TACAGTATATCTATATATCTATATATGTATGTATGTATGATATATATATATATACTGTATATATACATATATTTAATTGACCTTGAAAGCAGTTATATAAGAGATAATTTAAAAACCATTAAAGTTTCTGAAAGCCATGACCAAAGAGGCAAAGATATCACATCTAAGATAATCATGAAAGAAAACTGCCCAGAAAAATTAGAATAAGTGGACAAAGTAAAAATTAAAAGAATCCACCAATCATCTGCTGAAAGAACCCCATCCCCCCACCAAAAAACCCCCAACATAGCATGGTCAAAATCCAGAGCCTCCAGGTTAAAGGAAGGGAGGGATACTGCAAGTGACCAGAAAGAAAAAATTCTAGTACCAAGGAACCAGTCAGAATCACACAACATTTAGGAACTACCCTCATAATGAAGAGGAAGGTTTGGTATACAATATTCCAAAAGGAAAACAAAATATACTTATAATGAAAAATAACTCACCTAGTAAAGGCAATCTATACTTGTAATAATTTTTGGAATATAATTTGAAGGGGGGGTGGATAGACTTTTAATAAAAGACTTCCAAACTAACTTGATCAGAACTAAGCAATATTGCATGATGATTAATTGTGAATGACTTGTCTATTCTCAGTAATGCGATAATCCAAGACAATTATGAAGGACTTCTGATTTAAAAAAATGTTATGCACCTCCAGAGAAAGACCTGGTGGAGTCTCAATGACCACAAAAAGAACTACTATAAATATTTTTGTACATATAGGCTCTTTTCTTCTTTCTTTAATCTGCTTTGTTCATAGACCTAGTAGTGGTATTGTTGGGTCAAAAGAGATGCACTATTTAGTAACTTTGTGTGGAATTACTTTCCAGAATAGTTAGACCCATTCACAGATCCATTGATGGTATATCAAGGTGCCTTTCTTTCTAAAGTTCTTCCATCATTTATTTTATCTTTGCCAATCAGGTGGGTATGAGATAGTATCTCAGAATTGCTTTAATTTTCATTTCTTTCATTATTAGTTACTTGGAAAAGTTTTTGTTGTTGTTGTTTTTTCCATATGGCTATAGATGTCTGGGTTTCTTTCGTTGAGAGTTACATCTTTAGTTCTTCAAAGGGTGTGGTGTCCCACATCATACTTCAATGTAGCTACATCAATAAAATGATAATGTCCAAAAGATAGACCTTTACTTTCATGGAAAGCTTGTGGTTAGTAAAAGAGTTCCCTACTAACACCTTTGACAAGGATGATATTGGTTCATGTTTGGAATCATAAGTATTTTGTATGGATAAGCTTCATATAGTTATATTATTGATAACTTTTATTTTTATATCACCAAAATATCTCCCAATATCTCTCCTCTACTATTTCTTTTTTTGTTCTGTATTTTATTATTTTCCAGTTACATATAAGGATAGATTTCAACATTTGTTTTTATAGGATTTTCAGTTCCGAATTTTTCTCCCACCTTCCATTTGCTCCTTCCTCCCCAGGAGAGAAAGCAATCTAATATAGGTTATATATGTGCAATCACATTAAACATATTTCTGCGTTAGTCATATTGTAACAGAAGAGTCAGAGTCAGAGCACAAGAGAAATAACACTCAAAAAGAATAATTTTTTTTTAAAAAACAGCCCAAAAGTAGAAACAGTATGGTTCAATCTGCATTCATAAACCCCAGTTCTTTTTTTTTCTGGATGTTGAGAACATTTTCTATTATGAAGCCCCTTGAAATTGTTTTGGACCATTGCATTGCTAAAAGAGTCAAGTCTGTCACCATTGTTCATCACACAATGCTTCTGTTACTGTATACAATGTTCTCCTGATTCTGCTCCTCTCAGTCAGCATCAGTTCATGTAAGTCCTCCCAGGTCTTTCTGAACTCCCCCTACTCATCATTACTTTTCACATTGATTTTTTAAAATTTTGTGTTCTAAATTTTCTTCTTCCCTCCCTCATTATCCCTCCCTATGAAATCCAGTAATTCAATATAAGTCATACATGTGCAGTTATGCAAAACATCCTCTCATTAGTCAGGTTGTAAAAGAAAATAGACAAAATATCTTTAGAAAGAAGGGATAACAAATAAAATTATACTTCAATCTGTATTCAGATACCATCAGTTCTATCTCTATTGATGGTTTGCATTTTTCGTACATCCTTCTGATAGCATCCTGCTCATCATTTCTTTCATGGTTACTATTGTTAACTGTATTACTCTCCATCTTAATCCTTCCCCTTGACATTTACTCTATTTTCTATCTTCCTTCACCCTATCCCTCCTCTAAAGGTTTTGCTTTTTACTGCCCCCTCCTCAAATGTGCCCTTCCTTCCACTGACTCTCTCCCTGCTTATCCCCTTTGCCTCCCACTTTGCCACAGGGCAAGATATAATAATATCCCCTCTTGAGTGTGTATGTTATTCCCTCTTTAAGCTAATTCTGATGAAAGTTAGGCTCACTTATTCCCCTGCTCCTTCCCTATCTTCTCCTCTACTCCATAAGCTTTTTCTTACATCTTTTATGTGAACTACTTTTCCCCAATCCGCCTCTCCCTTTCCCTTTCTTCTGGTGCATGCCTCTTACCCCTTAACTTTATTTTGAAGATGTCATCATGGGTCAGCTAGGTGACACAGTGGACAAAGCATCAGCCCTGGACCCAGGAGGCCCCAAGCCCACATCCGTTCCCAGACATAAGCCACCCCACCCTGACTGCTCCACAGAAAACGAGGATAAACAAAAAATAAATTCTTTACAGATATCATTCCTTCATATTCAATTCACAACTGTGCCCTCTAGGTATATTCCTTTCAGCTGCCTTAATACTGAGAAAGATCTTATGAGTTAGGAGTATTATCTTCCCATCTAGGAATGTAAACAGTTTAATCTTTTAATATCCCTTGTAATTTCTTTTTCCTATTTACCTTATTATGCTTCTCTAGGGTCTTGTATTTGAAAGTCGAATTTTCTATTCAGTTCAGGTCTTTTCATCACAAATGCCTGAAAGTCCTCTTTTTCATTGAAGTCCCATTTTTTCCCCTGAAAGATTATACACAGTTTTTCAGGGTATATGATTCTTAGCTGTAGTCCCAGTTCCTCTGCCCTCTGGAATATCATATTCCGTGCCCTCCAGTCTTTTAATATAGATACTGCTAGAACTTGTTTTACTCCTTACTGCAGCTCCACAGTATTTGAATTCCTTTTTTCTAGCTGATTGAAATATTTTCTCCTTGACCTGGGAGCTCTGGCGTTCGGCTATAATATTCCTGGAGGTTTTACTTTTGGGATCTCTTTCAGGAGGTGATTGGTAGATTCTTTCAATTTCTATTTTACCTTCTGCTTCTAGAATATCAAGACAATTTTCCCTGACAATCTCTTGGAGGATGGTGTCTAAGCTCTTATTTTGGTTATGGTTTTCAGGTAGTCCAATGATTTTTGAATTATCCCTCCTGGATCTGTTTTCCAGGTGAGCTGTTTTCCAAGGAGATATTTCATATCTTCTTCTATTATTTTATTCAATTGGATTTGCTTTACTGTGTCTTGGTTTCTCATAAAGTCACTAGCTTCCATTTGTTCAATACTAATTCTTAGGCAATTATTTTCTTTAGAGAGCTTTTCTATTTCCTTTCCCATTTGGCTTTTCAAACTTTTGACTTTTTTCTAATCCCTTTCCTGCATTGCTCTCCTTTCTCTTTCCATTCTTTCCTCCTTCTCTCTAAATCTTCCTTCTATCTCTCCTGCTTTTTCTTCAAAGTCCCTTTTGAGTGTTTCCATGGGCTGAGACCAATTCATATTTTTCTTGGAAGCTTTGGATTTTTCAGCTTTGAATTTGGTATTATCTTCTTCTTAGGGTGTATTCTGGTCTACCTTTCCCCCAAAGAAGTTTTCAATGGTCTGCTGCTTTCTCTGCCTGCTCATCTTGGCCACCTATTTCTTGACTTTTAAGTCCTTCTTAAAGTGTATTGCTACTTCCAGGACACACTGTTCAAGTTACGATGTGGCCTATGGGGTGATTTGGGCTTCTTTTCAAACTTCCTGGCCTGTGAGTAACCACGGCCACTTTTTCTTTGACCAGGAAACAGAAGTCTGATTGAACTCTGATTCTCTATGGTCAGAAGCTTGGTGTGCCTGTGCCCCTCCCCAACTGTGCCACCACCACTTGATCAGCCCACTGGTTCAGAATCAGGGCATTTCACCCCAACTCCAGGAGAGACTTCTTCCACTTCACCCTGGTAGGCCAAATCCCCTCACTGGTCCATGATTGGCATCTCAGAAGAATCCAGTAGTGCTGAAGGCTCTGAGGCTTGCTGGATGCACTGTCTCTTCCTGGCTGGACCTGGACCACGTGCTGAGCTGTTCATTCTAATCAGCAAATGATCGCAACTGCCCTATTTTACTGAAAAATAGTCTCACCCTGTTCTTATGTGCATTAGGCTGATCTAGGTTTTATTTTTCCAGCATTATTTGGGAGTGAGTGGGCAGGTTTATCTGGAGCTTGTGGGAGTCACAGCCTCTCCTCCACCATTTTGGCTCCCCTGATCCTCTCCTCTCCTCTTTCTGAGAGAGTATAGGGCGAAAAATAGGAAGAAAAGAAAAATTCAGGAAAACCAGTCCATATACCCCCCCCCAATCCAAAAATATATGGAATGTTCACATCTATGGATGTTCCACCTCCAAAAGAGTGGGCTTGGGGTGTCAAATACCCTCTCCTTTGGTACCATATTTGTTCTCTCTAATTTTGCTAAATGCATTTTTTATTATTTTGTAGCTTTTGTTCTTTTTTTGACACTGTTGTAATCATGAATATATTATTTTCTTAGTTCTGCTTACTCTGCTCTAAATCAATTCATATAAGTCTTTCCATGTTTTTCTGTACTCACCATATAGTTCATTTCTTATGGCACAATGATATTTCATTATAGTCATGTATCACAATATGTTTAGCCATTTTCTAATCAATGGGCATCTACTTTGTTTCCGTTCTTTGCTACCACAAAAAAGTGCTATTATAAATATTATGGTGTATTGGGGTTTTTCTCTTTATTAAGCATCTTGGATAATTTTTTGGTATTAATAAAGTCTGAGATTTTTCCTCAATTTTTGGTAATTTTCCCTTCTTCAGTTACTTTATTGTTCCCTCAACAACCCCATAATAAATATTTTAAATTATTATAAAAATGATAAGTTGGAAAATAAACTTACACTAAAATGTTAATATGTTGTTTTCATCATTAGTTCTTTTGCCTTTTTAAATATTCTGTTAATATTATGTTCCTTTGGTTTTTTTGTTTGTTTGTTTTGTTTTTTTGTGAGGCAACTGGGGTTAAATAACTTGCCATGGGTCACACAGCTAGTGTTAAGTGTCTGAGGTCAGATTTGAACTCAGGTCCTCCTGAATCCAGAGACGGTGCTCTATCCACTTCACCACCTAGCTGCCCCATGCTCCTTTGTTTTTAAAGCTATCACTTACAAATGTTATCTCAGAGGTATATGCCTAATAGTGTGACCTCAAAATTATTCAACTGACTTTGAAAAAGTAAATATTTTTAAGGCATTCAAGTCAATGGAGCTCTGTAACCAGGAGAAATGCCACATTGCCTCCATTGGATGACACTCTCTTCAAACATTATTCCAGTGACCTAAAGATTCATAATGTTTCAGTACCTCCCAAGTTCCTTAATAGTGAAAACCTTCCTACCCTCTAAACACCCCATGGAGTAAATTGCCCACTGAAGTTGAGGGATGGAGTAGTAATAGGGTAATCCCAAGGCTCTCCTATTATGCAGGCAGGGGAGAAGTCACAATTTCCACTATCATTATTATCATTATCATTATTATTAATTATTATTATTATTATTATTATTATTATTATTATTATCCTAGTCTCAGTAGAATTCAGCACATTTTCCAGAGAAATCACTGAGTCAAAAACCATACTTCCCACCTACAGACCTTTTGGTCTCTGCTCCCATCAGTATTGCCCCTTTGACTTGTACTATGACTCAGTCCATAAAATGTTAACATATCTGTCTCTATTTACTGAATGCTCAAAGATTTATTTTCCTTATAGTGACAATCCACAATTTATAAAACTATTGGCAAAAATCAGGGCACACTTACCCTGACAATATCTTATTTTTCCCTGTGACTCTCTTTAAGCAATCATTGAACAAATCCTACATGGTCCCCCATCCTTAAATCCCATTGAGAAGACTCTCCATATTCAACCAGAGGTAAAGCTTCCTTTAAAAATCCCATATTCAGCCATTCAATTTCTCCTTCCTGTGTATGGCCCTTTCCTCACAGCTAGGTGGTGATAGGTGGCATAGTGGATAAAATCCAAGACTTGCAATCTGAAAGACTTGAGTTCAAATTCTTCCTCAGACGCTTATTGGCTGCAAGACCCTGAGCAAGTTGCTTAACTACTGTCTTCCTCAGTTTCCTCATCTTTAAAAATGGGAATAATAGCACCTACCTCCCAGAGACGTGAGGATTAATGAGACAATATTTATAAAATGTTTATAAAATGCTTTGCAAATCTTACAGCAATCTAGAAATGCTAATAACTATTATTATTATTATCATTATTACTCTAAGCATGAGGTCATTCTGATCAAATCCTTCCAACTCTTCCAAGTATTCTGTTCCAGGGCTAGGCAATTTAGGTTCAGTATTGAAATGCACTAAGACACTTATGGGCCTTTTTACTTAACAAATAGAAGTTTACTCATTAATTAAAAGGAGAATCAATAAGGATGCAACATTGATCCAAGAGGACATACACCCTGTTTGCCTCTGCATCTGTAGCTTGTATATTGGTTTAAATAGCAGGCTATATGTGGCCCACCAGGTTCTGGAATGTGGCCCAAACTAGATTAATATGGTAGTTCCTATCTGACTAATGCGAGTGTGTATGCATCTGTATATAGGGTTTTCTAACTCAAATGCAGCCTACAGGGATTCTTATGTGTGGTTTAGAGGTCCCCATTTCTATTGCATTTTGAAACCATTGCTCCAGATCAATCAAATCCCTAGACTAGGATGTCCCCTTTCTTCTTTAAAGGGAAACCAGCCCAACCTATGGAAAACAAATGCAACTCCTAGCACCTAGCATAAGGAATGTAAAAACAAAACAAATGACTTTAAGAAAGAAATATAAAATTATAAACCAGAAATAAAAAGTCACAAAGTAAATTATTTTATTTTATTTGAAATGGTTTATTTATTTCAGTATTTTAAAGATCCATTATTTCCCTGGTATAAGTACATTTCCTCCCGACAGATAACAAAATGTATACCTTAATAAACGGTCTTTGTGAATGTGGGGACCAATTTTTAATTGAGGTGTGTTAGCTAAGCAGCTCACCACAATATTGGGGCAAGGAAGGAGACCGGCAGCCTCTCTCAAAACAGAGCAGGATTTATTTAACAAGAAAGAACTTAAAAAAACACAAACAGAATCAGTAGGATTAAGTGAAAGGAAATAAAATGGGGAAAAGGAAATTATACAACCTGAAACCACCGCTCAGGAATCAGCTGAGAATACACAGAAGTGTCTTTCAGCACCTTCCAGCTTCCAGCTAGAATGCCGGAAAAAAAAAAACTCCCTTCTTCCCAGCACACCCCACACAGCCCCCAGCCAATTGGCTGGCCACTCTGACAGTCACATGACTGCCCTCACTAGGCTCCCAATCATTATAATTTTCCCAGGCCCATGTAGGCATCGGTGAGTGGTGATGACATGAGGTGCCAGCACCATGGCAACGGCTACAACCAGTGGTTGGAGCACCATGCAGTTTGCGGAGCCCCAGGCCAATGCACACCAAGGTTTTTCTTTCAAATACTAGCCAAAAGATGGGGTCATAAAAACCTCAAATAACAATTCTTTACATGAATTTCTAATTTTGAAAAAAAACAACTCAACCTTTGATGGCCAATGTTCTGGTGATGAGCCTTTCCAGACTTCATTGTACTGGCCCTAAAGCAACGGACTACTGCCAGTTCTGTGTTTGAAGCCTTGCAAGTTTAGTAGAACTTGTAAGAGATTGCAATCTACATACCTTTTGAAAATGAATGCAAGAATGAGGATTTCTTATGCACCTACTGTGTGAGAAGCACTGTGCTACATGCTATAAATAAAAATATAAACATGAAACAGTTTCTGCCCTCAAGGACCTTACATTCTAAATGAGGAAAGACACCATATATAGGAGTATGGACCAAGGAAATATGTTTTGGCCTGGAGAATTGTTTATTACCTTTTTCAGATGATATTATTACTATTCCGAGAGAAATAATTGTAAAGAGAATGAGGGGGTATACACAGCAGTATCAGGGAAGATGGTAAGGTGTATGGAATCGATAAATGGAAGGGATATGAAACATGGTTAGGTCAACAGGATATAGTGGGTTAGATGAGTTTGTATTCATTCATTTATCTAGACAGCTTAGTCCTAAGGCAGAATTTGAAAACTGAATAAATTAACTCTGCCTGGGAAGGGGCACTTGGCTTCAGGATATGTGCTATAGAGAATATTGTTTCAGGTATGGAGAAAGAGAAATCAGTAGCAGAGAAGATGGCAAGATATGAAGGGTGGGGGCAGCTAGGTAGCACAGTGGATAGAGCACTGGCCCTGGAGTCAGGAGGACCAGAGTTCAAATCTGGCCTCAGACACTTGACACTTACTAGCTGTGTGACCCTGGGCAAGTCACTTAACCCCAATTGCCTCACAAAAAAAAAAAAAAAAAGATATGAGGGGTGGACAGGTAGATTCAATAAAGACCTCCAGTGAATATTGAGGCATTGGAGTAAAATGAGTAGAGTAGAGAAATTATTTTAAATTATTGGAAAATGTTTCTGTGAAGCTTTACTCCCAGGTGGGCAAAGCTCCTTTTTTAAAACCTACAAAAGCTATATGAGCACTATTTATGTGGAATCAGGAAAATCACATGTACACAATTAGTATATCATTATGGATGTGACATATAAAGTGATAAGGGAACTTCATACTCTCATTTCTGCTTAGTTGTTAAGGGCAGAGACCATGCAATGTACTTTGGTATCCATTACAGAATTTTTCACATTTTTATTCCATAGTAACTGCCCATTAAACACCTATGGAATTAAAAACTAAATGATCTTAGTTTAAGAGAGGGTGGGAATAATTCACTTCTCTAGTTCACCTAATGCCATTTTTAGATTCTTAAACTGCTATCACTGCCATTATTACAATAAATAACATTTATATAACACTTTAAGGTTTGTAAAGCACTTTATATTATTTCATTTGAACCTCATAAGTGCTATTATTATCCCATTTTATAGATGATGAAACTAAGACTTAGAGAGGTTAGTGACTTTCTCTCCAGGATCACATAGTAAGTGTTTAAGGCTGTATTTGAACTCAGGTTTTTCAGACTTCAAGTGCAATGCTCTGTCACCCACTTCTGCTGCTGCTGCTGCTACTGCTACTACTATTACTACTACCACTACTACTACTACTACTACTACTACTACTACTACTACTATTACCATTACTGCTACTACTGCTACTATGACTGCTGCTGCTGCTGTTGCTGCTACTACTACTACTACTACTACTACTACTACTACTGATACTACCTAATATTTATATAGTACTCACTATGTGCCAGGCACTGTGCTAAATGCTTTATAAATAGTGCCTGATTTGATCCTCACAACAACCCTCCAAGGTAGGTGATATTATTTTCATTTTATAAATGAGAAAACTGAGGTAAACAGAGGTTATAACTTGCCCAAGTGAGTGTCTAAATGTAGATTTGAATTCGGGATTTCCTGACTCTAAGCCCCATGCTCCATATGCTGTGCCACCTAGCTGCCCAATGTAAGCATATAAAAATATTTGTGAAAATTTCATTCTATATTCTCATTATCTGCTATATGATCCATAGTAAGGGAAACACTTTTAAGGACATAAGTGTTTTTGAGGACTGAGGCTTGCAAATATTGATAGGTTCTCATTCCACACTCCCATTAACCCCTAACATTTTGTAATCTTTCCTGATAAGAATGAGGCAGCACCTTTATTCTCATTTGAAGTAGAACCCTCCAGAGTAGTCCTCCCAAGACCATTCACTCAGTTTTGGAACTCTGCCCTTAGATTGAACTGCTTTGATTGCCTTGAGTGGGGCCAGCTATGAAGGTGTTCTGTTTTGCTTTTTCCTTTCATGAGGTCAATTTTTTCCTTTGCAGTACTTTAACTGAGCCACCACTGCAGTCTTTGGTCCTCTGCTCTCATGCTGTCAGTGTTTTGAGGGAATTTGCTGGGCCTTGCATTCAGCAGCTCCCAGTCTCCTGCAGAACATTGAAATTTATGTCCAGCTTTCCCTGTCATACCACTCACTGGGACCAGCATGAGAGCACAGAAATACATGGTAGAATCCCCCAGCTGTGTGGCAAACATGCTGAGCCTGATGGATGTGGTGTTTTTTCTGGAAATTCACAGAATATTGGGACTTGACTTGCCTTATGTTGGCTGTATGAATGCTGACCAATAAGGAAAATCAGCTCCCCAGTGAAAGGCTCTTTGTACTAAGAACAAATAATAATTAATATCACTGGTGGAATATTTTCAGTCCAGAGTCACAGTTTCCCTCACCCACATGTATATCATTGGTTGAGTTTGAGTAACTGTCTGGACCATGCTGTGAACTGAGAAAGAAGGGTTAACGGGACTGAATCATTGAAATAACTCAAAGCCTTAGTAGCCAGGTAATAAGTACAAAGAACCGCAATGAAGTATACTTTCTCTCCACCAGACCAAAGCCTAAATTATCACCTACAAACAGGTACAAACCAGTATTCTGCCTGTCCTCTAATAACAAGAACTGCATCAGTCTCTCCTTTAGAGCATGATCTTACTATGACTATATACAGCACAATGTGGAGCTGCCAATCTCCTTGGGTACAATTCCATTTGTTCTGTGCTGAAACCTGGTGCACAGTCCTACTCAGCTTGTTAGATGTATCCTGGGCAGAGTGAAGAGGTTCCGACCATGCTGCTGCCACCCCAGAACATGAAATAGTAAGATACTGATGGCTAATCTGATGCAAATCTTTCTGATTTTCCCCCTTTTCCCTAAGGCTCTTCCCCCATTTCTTGTCCACCTGCCCAATCCCAAATTCCTTAGATTTACTTAAGCTATTTAATTTTTTTGTTTTTTCTTTCTTTACTTAATTCTCTCCTTCTGTTGGTCCTTCCTTTTCCTCATTTAGATAGGCGGGCAGTTCCAAATTCATCCTCTCACGCACCCCTAAATCCAACATCTTAGCTTAAGTAATATCCTTATGTGGTCCCCTTTTTCAGGAAATATTCATTTACTTTGTCTTCCCTTCAATATTATCCCATTCATGGATTGTGCTATTGCATATCATTTCTTTATTCTTTCTCTGTACCTCATGAGAAATATTATTTCTACAGTAACAAATTTAAGCTTTTTTCTCTATCATATATATATATATATATATGTATATATGTATATATATGATAGTACATGGGGGGGGTCTCACCACATTTTCCCTTCCTGTTATTTATTTAGTAACTGATTTGTTTTTATTTTGGTGACTTCTGCTATACTTTTCTCCTGGAAATAATTCATTAAGGAGATGGTGAATGAATGAATGAATGAATGAATGAATGAATGAATGAATGAATGAATGAATGAGTGAATGAATGAATGAAAAAGCATTTCTTAGGCACTTATTATTTGGTGAATCCTTAGCTAAGAACTGGAGAAACAAATGGAAAATCAAGACATTTACTGTTCTCAAGGAGTTCACAGTTTATTAGGGGAGAAAGCACATACAAAAGAACCAATTTCAGAATCAATGGAAAGCCCAGAACACCTAAGGCTACAGCAGTGGAGGAACAGAAGGGCCCAAGAATGCCTTGACTGGTCAGATAGAAGCAGCTGCTAGGTGACTGGAGGGTTCTGCAGCAGGGCAGATTGTATAGCCCAGAAGAATTTATAATTCAGTCACAGGGCAAATGGAAAGGCCTTGACATCCTTCATCTCAGTGGAAAGATTGAAGTTGGAGACTTTCTCTCCATCAAAATGGTATGAAAATAAACAATATAGTTCATGAATGGAAGAACTGACTCCAGAACTGAGTATGCCTGCTCTACAGAGTGGGCTGATGGCCCATCACCATTAGGAACTGAGGAGTGTGCTTAAATATGGAACAGGGATTCTCAGTTCCTTCCCATTAGAGAGGTGATGAGAGGGTTAGTATCCAGTCAGAAGGGGGAAAGAGAAGGGTACATTAGGAGACAGTTTGGGAGAGAAGGGGACCCCACAGCACTTGCTCTGACAGGGCTTTCAGTACCTGAATAAGTTCTGAGCAGCTGGAGGCAGGGGAGAGGCAAATGAGAAAGGGTCTCCCAGTGGTGTATACAGTGAAGTGTGGACAAAGTTACTTTGTAATGGGCTTAGCTAGAAATATAAGAAACCCATTGTAGCCATCACTCTGCTCTTGGATCATAACTAGAGCATGCTCCTGAATTTTCAACACTGGAAGATTCAAGCATCCCATGTTGCACAGAGAGCAATGCTGGCTGATTGAGACTTGTCAAAATAGCACTTCAGATGGAAATGCCTGGTCTCCAGATGGGAAGAGGAACCTTGTCATGAGCACTAGTATGACATATGCTTACCAGTAAATTTAAGAATCAGGTGGGTAGTGGGCAGCTAGGTGGCACAGTAGATAAAGCACCAGCCCTGGATTCAGGAGGACCTGAGTTCAAATCCAGCCTCAGACACTTGACACTTACTAGCTGTATGACCCTGGGCAAGTAACTTAACCCTCATTGCCCCACCAAAAAAAAAAAAAGAATGAGGCAGGTGGTTTGTTCCTAGAGGAGCTGATGTTTGAATTGTTGAATAGATAATAGTGATTGCATATAATTCGATATATGAAGTCTAATTTAGTGTTAATAATCATACAGTTCATTACAATTCCTAGAGCCCCCATAATCTTCCCAGCCTTAGGAACACCCCTCTTCCAAGGGCATATGAGCTATGAGAGTACCACTATGATTGTCTGTCATTCAAGAGTGCCACTGACCTTTTATTAAAATGCTAGCATTATTAATAAAATGACTAATTACCCAGAAATTATGTCTCTTAAACTTTTTAAACATCCCATAAGACTCACAACTTCTTATCCCTATAAAACTGGGAAAAAATAAAATAACTTGCTTGAACAATGGGAGTTGAAGATATCATTGCTAATACATGGCTGTTATATCACATTTGCTATTTGGAATGAATAATGTTCTTTACTACTTGCATGAGGACTAACCTGTGTATATTCCTAAATAAATAATAATCATACATGGACCCTCAATTAGGAGAGACCACCAATAAAACATTATTTAAAACAACTTAGTTTCCTTTCTCCATCAGTTCACTAGTATACTACTGATCAAATTATGTAGCAAAAAATAAATAAACAGGGACAGCTAGGTGGCACAGTGGATAAAGCACAGGCCCTGAATTCAGGAGGACCTGAGTTCAAATCCGACCTCAGACACTTGACACTTATTAGCTGTGTGACCCTGGGCAAGTCACTTAACCCTCATTGCCCCACAAAACAAACAAATGAACAAATAAACATATAAATAAATAAGTAAATGAGTAGATGAATGAATAAATAAATAAATAAATGTATAGATAAGTAAATAAATGAATGAATGAATGAACAATGAAATAAATGAATGAATGGATAAAAGAATGAATGAACAAATAAATAAATAATTAGATGAATGGATGAATGAATAAATAATAAATAGGAAAATAAATAATAAATAAGTAAATAGATGGATAAATAGATAAATAGGAAAATGAACAATAAATAACAAGTTAGAGTGTTATTCCTGGAGTCAGGATGACCTGAGTTTAAATATGACTTCAAATAGTTACTAGCTGTGTGATCTCAGGCAAATCACTTAACCCTGTTTGCCTCAGATTCCTCATTTGTAAAATGAGCTGGAAAAGGAAATGGCAAACCACTTGACAAGGAAACCCCAAATAAGGTCACAAAGAGTCCAACATGACTGCAATAAGTGAACAACAATACTTTAACATGGCTGGATCTAAGAGGAAATGGGGGATTCATAGTGGTAAGAGGACAATGAACTAATAGAAGCTTTGGTCCAGGGTGTGATAGGAGAAACCCCCAAAAGGAACTATGTATCTTCCTCAGCTACCAGGACCACCCCCAGAATACAAATTAAACCTCACTGTTGGAGTCCCCATGGTAGGGAGTGAGGCAGGCTCCCCAGGTGCAGGGATTATGCACAGATTTCAGATGCCTGGGGAGCACTGTGCTTTTAGCACATATGTAGGTGGCTGAGTCTTCTGGTTGGGAGGCTGTGATGTGTAGGGAGCTACGCCGGTCTTTAGTGTTGAGAGTAGCTGTTACTCTTCCCTTCTGCTTCATATCCCCATTTGAAAGCAAAACAAATAAATTCACCAGGTTTTGCCTTAGATCCTGCTTGTACCAATGCAGGTAATCTGCACTTCTGCTCGAATAATTACAGTAGATGGTAGAATTCTCTCCCTCTTGAATAGTCAGGGTTCGTAGGCTCTGCTCCACCAAATCTGCACTGTTCACCCCTATTCAAAAGGACAATGACAGGTACAAGAGATCATTATTAGTTCAGCATTTTCCATAATGTTTCTTTCATTTTCATATACCCTTAGAAATCCCTGGACTGATTCTTTTTTTCCCTGACAGCCTTCTAGGAAATGACAGCTGGGAATCGTTGTTCCCACTTCAAGAAACCTCAAACTTACAGGTCAGGTGAAGAAAAAGGATCATTAATCCAACAATCAGGTGTTTCTCCATTTCCCCCATTTTTTCTTAATAACCTCGAGTACTCAGTTTTTCAGCCTGGGATACCAGAGTCCCACAGTCAAAACGTCTTTTCTTCTAAGATGTTTTGTGGTGTGTTTTTTTTTCTTCTTCAAGACACCTGGGGATTTTCAATCTGACTGCTATCCAGCCAATCATAGCTGTTTGTAATCTCATGCACCTCATGTATTCAGTCCATCCCACTCACTGTGGCACAACTATAATATCAGTCAAGATGAGTTCTGAAAATGGAAGCATTGCCCCCTTCTGACCAGGTAAAAAATGACTTTCAAAATGTCTTTAACTCCATCCCTGGTTCCCCTGAATCCTTCCAAACAAACACATTTTTGATGAAGTTAAAACTGTCAGTAATGACCATGGTAAGTGAGCAAAATATGTGAACAGAGTTTAGTGTTGAAATCAAATAAAACTTTCACCGAAGCAAATGTGGTATAGTTAATGGCACACAGGATCATTTTTTGTATTGCATGACAAAGAGACATAAAAAGTTCAATAAATAATTACTTAGTATTACTTTACTTTTATTCTTGATACAAATCTGTGAGTTTATGTGTATGTATACTCTCTCACAACTCTCACACCTTATCTGTGAGACTTTTGCCCATGTCTTTTTATAAATCCTCCACTGGAGAACTACTTAAAATGCTGGAAAACTAATTTTGCTTATTATATCTTTGGAGTAAAAAAATGCATCTCTCAGACTATCCATCTGCTGTCTCTTATCCTTACTATGTCTCCAGTCTATCTCCTCTTCAGTCTTGCACATCCCTGATCATATCACTTATATTACTTTATACACAGAGTTAGAGTTGGGAAGTATTATAGAGATCACTAATTGACTCACTTTACTTATGAAGAAACTGGGAAATTACACAAGTGTGACTTTCCTGTGTCCACAAAGTTTAAAGTATTGGTGTAAAGTGGCTAAAAGATTAGAGATACACATAAGGAATAATTTGGTCTATACATAGGGAGTAGTTCAGTTGTAGGATTATAATTTAGCTAATCTCATCATTGGGTAATAGGTATACAATTTATCAATGGATCCATATTCAAAGTCTTTCCAGCTTTGTTGGATTGCCTGAGCTGGCATGACAATCAAGAAGGAAAAAAAATCAATGTCAGCTGGATCTCATACAGTGAAAATTTTATGTTGTAAAAATAATCAATGCCTTTTCATTTCCTTTGATACAGTTTTGTGGGCATGTGTATTAATCTCAAATAAAATGGGTGTACCATTGTTTTTATTCCCCTCATCTATCCCCCAACCATAGAATCACAATATCAATACATTTATTCCACACACACATGTACATGCACAATCATACGATCACAAGATCTAGAAATAGAAAAGACCCTCTATGTTCCTGACATCACTGTTTGTTTTCATGTATGATGACAAAGTAATCTGTAAGGCAGACAAGTGTCATGGTATATAGAGTGTAAGCCTTGGAATCAGGAAGAACTGAATTCAAATCCTGACTGAGGTGCTTATTAGCTATTTAGTCTTGGACAAATCACTTAATCTCCAATTTACTTTCCTTATCTATAAAATGAGGATAATAATAGCGCCTACCTCATAGGGTTGTTGTAAGAATCAAATGAGATCACATGGGTCAAAGATCATGTAAATACTTACTAGCTATTATATGCTTATTGAACAGTGTAAAATGTACCCACTACTAAAAGAGAACTCATTATAGACTAGTCACCTGTTTAGTAACTGCTCCATATGTGTAAGATTTGAGGCTACTGGCAAAAAAATGCTTCTCATATACCCGTCACTTTTGGTTATACAATACAGCCTACTTATTCCATTATGCCTAGTCTTTTGTGGGGGGGGGGCAATTGGGGTTAAGTGACTTGCCTAGGGTCACACAACCAGTAAGTGTTAAGTGTCTGAGGCCAGATTTGAACTCAGGTACTCCTGACTCCAGGGCCGGTGCTCTATCCACTGCGCCACCTAGCTGCCCCCATTATGCCTATTCTTTTTGCCCTTTGTATAATTTGTAATTTTGAATCTTGCATTATTTGTAACCATTTAGCTTTAGTAGGAAAATATTATTGATTAAGGGGTGGGTTTTCTACATCTCACACCACATGCCAAGATAAGGTTAAAATGGATACATGATTTAGACATAAAGGGTGACAACACAAATTAGGTAAGCGTGGAAAAACTTACCTGTCACATCTATGAATAAGGGAAGAGTTATGACCAAACAAGAGATAGAGTGGATGATGGGAAATGAAGTGGATAATTCAGATTACATGAAATTAAAAAAGTTTTGCACAAAATTAAGCCAAAATTGGAAGGAAAAGAGGAAACTGGGAAGAAAAAATAGAGCAAATCTCTATGATATAGGTCTTATTTCTCAAGTGCATAGGTAATTGTGCCAAACTTATACAAATAAGAGCCATTTCCCAATTGACAACTAGTCAAAGGATATAAACAGGCAGTTTTCAAAATAAGAAATCAAATCTATCAATAGTCATATGAAAAATGTTTAATAATTATTGATTAGAGAAATGCAAATTAAAATAACTCTGAGATACAACCTCATACCTTTCAAATTGGCTAACATGACAGAAAAGGAAAATGACAAATTCTAGAGGCAATGTGGGAAAATAGTTATCTAATATACTATTGGTGAAGCTGTGAACTTGTCCAACCATTTTGGAGAATAATTTGGAATTATGTCCAAAGAACTATTCAACTCCACTTACCCTTTGACCCAACAATTTTGCTACTAGATCTGCATCCCAAAAAGATCAAAGGAAAATCAAAGGGACCTCTATGTACAAAAGTATTTGTAGTAGCTCTTTTTGTGATGGCAAAGAATTGGAGGTTGAAGGGGATCCCCATCAGTTGAGGGATGGCTGAATAAACTGTGATATATGTTGTGATGGAATAGTTTTGTGCTATAAGAAATTACAGGGGGATGGTTTCAGAAAAACCTGGGAAGACTTACATGAACAGATGAAAAATCAAGAGTACATTTTACAGAAACCTGGAAGGACTTACATGAATTGATGCTGACCGAGAGGAGCAGAACCAGGAAAATATTGTACACAGTAACAGCAACATTGTGTGATGAACAGTGGTGATAGATTTGGCTCTTCTCAGTAGTGCAATGATCCAAAACAATTTCAAGGAACTCATGATGGAAAATGTCAGCATCCAGAAGGAAAAAACTGTGCATTATGAATGCAAATTGAACCATACTGTTTCTACTTTGGGGCTGTTTTATTCCCTTCTTTTTTGAAGTTTCTCCCTTGTGCTCTGATTCTTCTTTCACAATATGACTAATGCATAAATATGTTTAATGTGATTGTACATATATAAACTATATCAGATTGCTTTATGTCTTCAGGAGGGGTGAGGGGGGAAGTGTGGGAGAGAAATTTGGAACTAGAAATCCTGCAGGAATGGATGTTGAAGGCTGTCTTTGCATGTATCTGGGAAATAATAAAATACTTTTAAAAAGAAAGAGATCATTCAGATCAGCTAATATTACAAACCCCTAATTTTACAGAAGAAGAAATTAAAGTCTAGACAGGTAAAGTAACTTCCCAAGGTTACACTGGTAAGTAGTAGAGACAAAAATTAGTTTCAGAGCCTCTGGCCTCAAATTCAGTTCTCTATCCATTCTGTACTGTCACATTTTCTCACTGTTTTTCTTATGAAAATTGTTAGACCAATTTTTTTTGCCTATGAAGGATTTCAATGGAGTCATTTGGTAGATAATTATTTTATCATAGCAACAAAGGAACATATTGAACAAAAAATAAAATAATTTTCATATCAACTAGGACAACACGTTTTTCTAAAGTGAAGGAACATAAGGTGTAATTGCTGACCTCAATTCCACTTCAAATCACAGGTTAAGATCTGGAAAGTTAATTAGATATGTCAGTGAAAACTACTTATTTTACTGGGAAAGCAGTAGGTCTCCTATAGATCAAATAAGATAATATTTTTAAAGCACTAAGTACAGTGTGGCACAGAGTAGGCAGGTAATAAATACTAATTCAATTCACCCTTCCCTCTCCTGCTCACCTTTGGATCACCTAGCTCCTTCTAGAGTATGGTGGTCTGTTTTGGATAATCAACTATTCAAAACCACAGCCCGTGTCTCTGCCAATATCTTTTTATGCCAAGCCATGCAAATGCCATGAGTATTCAGAAGGCATTGAATTAAAATAGAAAGTCAAATAACAAGGAATTGAATCAGGCAGTAAATGTTCTCTGTGCCTATACTGAAAATGACTTCTATTTCCCATGGCATCGAGGGAGTGATAATCAAATTCCTCCTTAATCTTTTTATTTTCCCACTACAAAGAAAGTAGGATAAAGTCAGTTCTAACTCAAGTTACCAACTCAAGTCCAATGCCAACTCCCTCCTGAATTTCTTTTCTGATAATTTCAGTGTTGCTGGCTAGTGAGTGGTGATGCCACAAGGATGGATGAACATGAAAGATTTTGGCTTGTCATCACACCATCTCCTAGTCATACTGCTTAGAGTCTTCTACATAGATGTTCATGGTGCTATTACTGGCTTGAAAATGAAGAATAGATCTTAATCTTCCTTTTTTTGATACTCATATAAGAATGAATGAAAAAGGGGGCAGCTAGGTGGTGCAGTGGATAGAGCACTGGCCCTGGATTCAGGAGGACCTGAGTTCAAATCCGGCCTCAGACCCTTGACATTTACTAGCTGTGTGACCCTAGGCAAGTCACTTAACCCCAATTGCCTCACACAAAAAACAACAACAAAAACAACAAAGAATGAATGAAAAGGGAATGAAAAAGCATTTATTAATTGCTCACTATGTTCCAAATACTGTGCTATGCAATAGAAATACAAAGACAAAAGCAAAGACAATCCCAGCACTCAAGTAGCTTATATTCCAATAGGGGAGATAGCACATATAAGGGAGTGGTGACATAGGAAGACTATTTTGGCTCTAAGTCACTATTGATTAAAGAAATGCAAATAGAACAACTCTGAGGTACAACTTCACACTTATTAGATTCGTTAATATGACAAAAAAGGAAAATAATAAATGTTGGAGAAGCTGTGGAAAAATTGGAAGAATAATGCATTGTTGGTGGAGCTGTGAACTGATCCAACCATTCTGGAGAACAATTTGGAACTATGCCCAAAGGGCTATGGGAATGTTCACGCCCTTTGACCCAGTAATACCACTACTAGGTCTATATCCCAAAGAGATCATAGAGAAGGGAAAAGGACCGACATGTATAAAAATATTTATAGCATCTCTCTTTGTTGTAGCAAAGAATTGGAAATCAAGGGAATGCCCATCAATTGGATAAACAAGTTGTGGTATATGAATGTAATGGAATACTATTGTGCTGTAAGAAAGAGTAAGCAGGAGGAGTTCAGAGAAACCTGGAAGGCCTTATGTTAACAGATGCTGACTGAGAGGAACAGAACCAGGAGAACATTGTACACAGTATCAACAACATTGTGAGAATGGAAACCAGATTGCAGAGACTTAATAATAGAAGGAAAGGAAGTACAAGCACTGAGTATAGACAGCCTTCTCAAGGAGTTTACCACAAAAAAGGAGAGATGGAATGATAGGAGGAATGAATGGATCAAATGAGGGGTTTTTGAGAATGTGGAGGACATGGGCATTTTTGTAGAAGTGAGGAAGTGGCCAGTAGATGGAGACTGAATATAAGTGAGTGTAGAGATGATTGAGGGGGGTATGCTGCCTGAGAGGGGAGGGTAGAAGGGGATCACTGGTGCATGTAGAGGGGTTTGCCTTAACAAGGAGTTGGGTCACCTCTTCATGTGAAATGGATGAAAAAGGAGAAATTGGCAGAAGGCTTCTGAGTAATGTCAAATGAGGGAGAGGGAACAACATGGTGGTCTTGGTGAATGGCCTCAATTTTTTAATGAAATATGAGAGAAGGTTCTCAGATGAGAGGATGGAGGGAGGGGGAGTTAAAGGCAACTAAAGAACTGATGAAAAGATTTGGAAAAGCTGGGTATAGTGAATGGGATAGTAAGTCAATTAGGGAAGTGTAAACATTGCTTTGCAGCATTGAAGGCCCAATTGGAATTGTGTAACATGAATTTGTAGTGGACCCTGGCAGCACAGTTCTATGATTTTCTCCAGTTTTGTTTCACAGCACATAAGTAAGCAAAGGCTGAAGATGATGGAAGTAATCCAATGCTGACATTTGGCAGGTTAGAATTGGAAATAGGATAAGGGGCAAAGGACTAGAAAAAAGTGGATAATGTAGATTTGAAATGGTTTACTGAAGGGTCAAGAGATGAGAAGAGAATCAGGTGAGTGCAGGAGTGATGACCTGAGAAAGAACCAAGGCATCAGTGGATTAGAGGTCATGATGAGAGTGAATTAAGAATGGGGTTTGGAGTTCCAAGGCAGGCTGAAAGGTGAAATGACAACAGAATGTGGTCAGATAAGGGAATTTTGTAGTTCATAAATGTGGACTTGTGACTGAGACCTTCTGCATGAGTTGTCTTCCACCATTAGAATGTGAGCTCCTTGAGAGCAGAAATTATATTATTTTTCTATTGATATTGTAACCCTATAACAACATCAAGGGCTACTAGAAGTATAATTTTTAACTAGCCAATATGAAAGATTGGCAGATATTGACAGCAGACTTAAAATTAAATATAATTGTGAGTAGTTATAGCTTTGGCTGGCTTGATGATCTGCAGAAGGAATGATTCACTTGCATAGAATGATCTATTTGCCTGACTGTGCTTACGTAAATTGCTACTACTATAACTTGGTGAATTTATCTACTTAACATTTCTTCCCCTTGACTCATTGCTACCTGATGAATTGGGATCTCTTAAACTTCTAATCTTCCTGGCTTTCTTAAAAGCATTGTTTATTTGCTATATTTTTATAATGGACTATGTCTCCAGATGAAGACAAACTGACTTTTATTTGTCTAAACAAGTGTTTAGTATGGAGTAATGGATAAGAAAGGGAAATGTAGACAGAAAGGAAAAGGTATAGTGACAAAAGATTAATTGCCCTAAAGTTTAAAGAAAGAAATAACTATAGCAGGTCCTCTGGTGACAAAGGAGGGCTTTAATATAACCATCAAGATATAGGGGAGTTCTAGATTTCCACATTTCCACTCTTATGTGTGAATATTTGTAGTTCTTGGAGTTGTAGTCCAATTAGTTTCCAAAATGGTGAGTCATATTTTGGTCTTTGGAATATGTTTTATATCTTCCAAAATGGTATATCTTATGCGATCGTGGCCTCTGGATGTTCTACTAAGACTTATCTCTCCAAGGTTATAGACACATCCAGAGGCAAGAAATAGCCTGTGTGCCTTTCTAGGGGAAAAACAGTATAAAAGTGAGTAGCCCCTGGACTTAGCTTCATGTTTCTTGTTTGATATAGCTTTTAACTGATGTGTTCCAATTTCCAAAGGGAACCACCTATAGTAGAGACCTCACAATCTTTGAGAGCTCTGATTATGTGCAGAGAAAAAGGGAATTGTGGATCATGGAACACACTAGACAGCCCCTGACTTCAAGAACTCATATTATAATGGAGGAAGAAACATAAAGAGAAGCTAGAAAGAAGGAAGAAGAAGCAAAGAGTTTAAAACTCTTGAGAAGCTAAAGGTTTAAGGGAATCTTAAAGTCAAGAGACTAGAATAACTGAACTACAATTCTGTGAAATAAATAGCATGCTCCCTTATAAGGGAATCATTTTATTTAATGTGGAGGACAACACAGTGGGACATTGCTCAAATGTAAAGATGGGAGGTAAAAAACAGAGGATAGATGGGGACAGACTTCCCATATAGCCTGGGGGTATTAAAAATGGATAATAACTTCTTTATTCTCTCAAGGAGCTGACAGTGAGAAGGAGTAGGGGGTATGGAAGAGTATGTTAAGAATACTATGTATTGGCCAGAGATGTAGAGTGAACAAGTGAGATTGGTTTTACTTTAGAAGGGCAATGAAAAGTACATTCATAATCTGGGATGGGGGGTAATGTATGCTTATAGTAAGAAACAGAAACCTCATAATGGGTTTCATTCATGGGGAATGGACAACAGTACAAACTGTCCCCTCCAAATGAGGACTATGTTATCCCAGGCTGCATCCTACCCCAAAAGAATGTGAAGTTTGAGTCCCTGGCATTGGCATGTTCCCAAGGTGGTGGTGGGGGCAGAGGTTCAGCTGTAAGATATACTTGCCTCAGTGGTAGGGAGTGAACATGATACGATTAGAGGGTAGAATTAACCTTGTGATGCCAAGTGTTGATATTTCTCTGAGAGTGGCATAGCACAGGAAAGCCCCACCAAAAACAAAAGGTGAAGCCTTTTCTATATAGATAGTAATTAGCAGAGCCATGGAACATCCCCAGATCACATGCCTTCAAATCTAATACTATTTCTACTATATCACAGGAATGGCATGAACAAAGGCTTGGCAGCAGTTAAAAAGGACCATTCCCCCCAAGACCCCCACAACCCCCACTGCAGACATGTAAACTCCTCGCTGTGGGAAACTTTCAGTGACAAAACTCCTTTCAATGCATGTAGCCAACTCTTTGGCAACTTTTATTGTTAAGGTAATGATTCTTTTTTTTTTAATTAATAAAGTATTTTATTTTTTCCCATTACATGTAAAGATAGTTCTCAACTTTTGTTTATACAAGCTCTCCAATTTCAGATTTTTTCTCCCTCCCTCCCCTCCCTCCCCCCTCCCCTAGAAAGCAGGCAATCTGATATAGGTTTTATATATATATATATATATATATATATATATATATATATATATATATATATATATATATATATATATATATATATATACATAATAACATTAAACATATTTCTGCATTAGTCATGTTATAAGAGAAAAATCAGAGCAATGACAACAAACCTCAAAATAGATAAACATCAGCACCAAAAACAAAAGAAGTAGTATGGTTCATTCAGCATCTATACTCCACAGTTCTTTTTTTTCCTGGATTTGGAGATCCTCTTCCATCATGAGTCCCCTGGAACTCTTCTGTACCATTGCATTGGTGAGAAGAATCTAGTCCATCACAGTAGGTCAACACACAATGTTGATGATACTGTGTACAATGGTCTTCTGGTTCTGCTCATCTCACTCATCATCAACCCACGCAAGACCCTCCAGGTTTCTCTGAACTCCTCCTGCTCATCGTTTCTTACAGCACAATAGCATTCCATTGTATTCATATACTACAACTTGTCCAGCCATTCCCCAATTGATGGGCATCCCCTCAACTTCCAATTCCTTGCCACCACATAAAGAGCACCTATAAATATTTTTGTACATGTGGCTCCCTCTCCCCTTTCCATGATTTCTTTGGGCAAAAGACCCAAAAGCGGTATTGCTGGGTCAAAGGGTTAAGGTAATGATTCTTAAACTGGGATTCATGAATTTGGGTTTTTTTTTCTTGTTAATAGTTTGATAACTGTGTTTCAATATATTTGATTTTCTTTCTAAATCCTGTATTTTATTTCATTCATTTAACAGCATTATTCTGAGAATGGATCCATAGCCTTCATCAAGCCTACCAAAGGGGTTCCTTGACATAAAACAAAAGGTTAAGGAACAGCTAAGTGGTTCAGTGGAATCAGGAAGATCTGAGTTCAAATACTGCCTCTGATACTTGACACTTACTAGCTGTGTAACCCTGGATGAGTCACAACCCCAATTGTCTCTCCAAACAAAAAAGAAAGGTTAGGATGCCTTAACTTAGAGAGTTGCCTAAGACTAGGTCACTGAGATTTTAAAGTGACTTGATTGGGGTCATGGTCTCAGTATGTATCAGCAATCAGACTTGAACCCAGATCTTTCTAGTTCTGAAATTTGTTCTCTATCTCCTATGCCAATCAGAGAATGATGATTCCAATTGAAATCAGGTATTGAATAACGAATATCTCTACAGGATCCTTTTATTTTCCAAAGTCATCCAACTTTGCAATAAAAACACCATTTATTTACTATTGTCCTATTTTCCCTTGGTTGTCCATTTTATCTCCTTATATTACTTTCCTGGGGCCCACGGTGATAATTCACAGAGACAGAGACCTATTGGCAAAACATTTTCTTATGATCCTGGCATGAAAAATTCATTCTCCTCCTATTGCTTTATCTGGAGACAAGATCAAAATTCATGCATTAGGATGAATTTTATCAGTACATTGTGGTGCCCCTGTTTCAATTCCTGTCTTTCTTCTTCTGACCTTGCAGTTCAAATTACTAAGAGAGAAGAGGCCAAGAAATAAACGGGGGTCAGGGGCGAGGAAGGGGGAAAGACTGGGGAACTAAATGGAGAATTGTAGACACCATAAGTAACACTTGCCAGAAGTCATGCCATCAGGAGGAGAGCATTTGAGCTTGGAGACAGGAAGGATGGAGAGAAAGGGTAAGGAGAGGAGGGGGGCGAGGGGAGGGGAGAGTGGAAGGGAAGGGAGGGCAGGAGAAGAGTACAGAGGGCAGGAGAGGAGAGGAGAAGAGAAGAGAGGGAAGAAGAAGAGAGGTGAGGAAAGTGGAGGGGAGGAGAGAAGACAGGAGAGGAGAGGGGAGAAGAGCAGAGAAGAGGAGAGGACAGGAGATGAGAGGAGAGAACAGAGGGGAGACCTACTAGATTCTCTGTGGGCATTCAGCATCTTTTTTCTAGTATTCCCAACAGTTTGTACCTCATTTCCCCCCTTTTTCTGATGCTTTCCCATCTTCTTCTATGACACAGTTTTTCTTCAGAACAGATCTCTGAAATTCAGGGTCTTCTACCTCATTGTATTGAGGAGTAGAGGAACTGTTTGAATCCTGCCCAGAATAGTCTCTGCAGGGGAAAACTTGAGCATAATGAGGAGTCTCATCATTTTTCCCTGGGCATCTACATTTCTTCTCCTCTAGCTATCCCTTTCCTGCTAAAGGCCTGCTCAATTTCTTGTATAAATTCTTCCCAACAATTGCATGCCCTTTCCTTATCTTGAACAGACAAGAGAAAAGGGGTTTTCCCTCTTGTGGGATGGAAGTGAGGTTCAGATTAATTTACTGACATAAGAGGTGCAGGTATTAGCCGCAACTACCAGATTAGAATATGCTTGTGTGGTTGTTTGTGCCAACTGCTTATACTGGAAACTTTTACTGGTTGCTTATAACAGAGAGGGCTGGATATAGAGAGAATAGATAGAGGTACAGAAGAGCTTTAAAGTGATTGTTCTATAAGGACTTTATCTTTTATGATATTTCCACATTTTTTTCTCATTGATTCAGCTAATTTCCTATAGATTTATTGCGTATTTCTTTTTTTTTTCATTGTTAAGTAGGAATGGTGCTGAATACACCAATTCTACCATCTTTCCAACCTGGGTGTTTATTGTTTTGTTTTGCTTTCTCCAACATCTCTTTCAAATATAGCCATGGAGCTTCAAATGGCTTTGATGTAGACCTGGAGTGTCAGTATTATGGCTCTTTAGCTGCTCTGCTTTACTGAGCAAAGAGCACCTACTGGTGATGCAACTGTGAGTGTGAAATCTTATTAGAGAAACTTATATGGGGGCCCTAGTGAAGGAGGATAATGAAATAGAGAGTATCAAGATTAAGCAGCAAAGTAGACAGATAAAGGGGGAAATAAACAGGAGGCTGTCATGTTGGAATGGAAAACTCATAGGCTGTGAAGCTTCAGCCTTTGTTTGCAGATATGCAAGGTTCTCCTGCCCTTTGGCAATGCCATGAGATCAAGAGGAAGAACAAAGAAGTGTCAAAGATCCCCCACATGACCCTCCACTCTAGATACATAAGCTTTGACAGAAATTTCCAGGTATTATCCAGTTCCTGAGTAAAACCTATTCTAGAAAATACAGAACCACTGAACAATCTACCACTTCCTGATGTGCCTAGTCATTGAGGGCACTTTAACTGCCTAGAATCCCTTGAAAATTGGTAGGAGACCAGGTGGAGATAAGATTCACAACTCCTACTAGGAAATTGGGAGAAGGCATAGTTTGCTTTGGCTATAAGAGTTAAAAGGATTATTGGGCATTTCATATAGGTCACAATGTTTACCATTTAAACTAAATTTGTTTATTCTTTATTACTTGTAAGACATCAAAGTGATTTGTTGTATATCTAGACTTAAGGAGAAATGCCAGATTTCCAGTGGCACTGGGACAATGGGCCAATGACATTATCTATAGCCAGGGACTAATGGAGGAAATATGCATTGTCAGTACAGAAGGTGAATCTTCCTCTCTACCTCTAAGAAATAAGTTAAATTTCACCACTGGAGACCCCAAAGAAGAGTGTATCCAGAGTCCCAGGTGCAAGGTTTATGCATGGGCTGCACATGCCTGGTGAGCACTGTGTCTTTAGCACAATAGTAGGTGGCAGAATCTGCAGGCTGGGAATCTTGAATCTGTAGGGAGCTATGCCGTTCTCTAGTGTTGAGTGTGGCTGATAATCTTCCATTTTGCATCACAGCTCCATTTGAAAACAAAACAAAAACATTCACAAGACTTTCTCCTGGAATCTGCTTGAACCAGTACAAATAACTTGAACCCCCACTTGAATAATTACAGTAGATTGTAGAGTCCTTTCCCTCATAGATATTCAGGAATAGAGGATTCTGCTCTACTTTCACTTGTCCATTGACCCCTATTCAAAAAAACAAAACAAAACAAAACAAAATGACAGGCACAAGAGATCATGGTTAGTTCAAAATTTTCCATATTTTTCTTTCATTTCCATAATCCCCACAAGAATCCCAGAACTGAGTCTCCTTTATCTCTCCCAAAGTTTTATGAGGAATAAGACTGGAAATCCCTGTTCCCATTTCCAGAGACCCAAACTTACAGTTCAACTGAAGCCAGAATATCATTATTAAAAGAACCAAGAATTGCTTCATGTTTTTTCTTTTCCTAAATAGTGATGGTGATTTGGGATGCTGAATGATACCTCCTAGTCAAAAGATTTTTTTCTTTGTCTTCAATGTTTAGAACTCCTCTTTTTCAGAATACACAGAGAAGCCTTAATCTAGCTGCCCAGCCAATCAGAATAGTGTCTTTCACTTCACACATAATGTACATTCAGCTCCTCATTAAGTGCTTTGAAGCCATGATTTTCAGGGAAGGTGACATTGAATACAGAGGCACTGCCCCCTTCTGGCTAGATAGAAATATAACGACTGAACTACACTCATCAAGACATGCATCCTGTCATGCAAACTTCTGCTTTTGTTCAAAATTACTATTCATAACCATGGCTATCATTCTAAGTGGATAACCATGGTATATCAACAGATATTGTGGACATTGCTTAATGCTGAAATCAAACAAAACTTTCAAGCAAATAAATGGAGTATTTTTAAATGATATGCTAGATTAAGAACTTGTTGATTAATTACTTAGTGCCCAATAAATAAGCATGTAGCCTATCATTTAAGAAAGAACTATTACTACTATTCCTTGCTTTGCTATACCGGTGATTTCATATGGCAGACTCCTAATGCCATCAATGTAAATCCATATTGTATCAACCAGTATGGTTTTTTATTAAGTTTCCGTAAAGATTCCATAGAAGAAATACTGAACAGCCTGAAGGTCTTGTTTTCTTAAAATCTAGGATTAACAATTCATCATTCATGCTCTGCTGCTGTCTCCCATTTATGCATGGCGAACCTACCTCCTTTACTAGTCATGTGAAATCTTGATGTTGTTACTTTACATGACTTCATAGGTTTAAAGTTGAAAGAGACATTTTCTATTCTGAAATCTTCCTTTTCCTGTCAAGTCAAGAAAATTCAAGGCAACAAGCATTTATCAAGCAACTACTATGGTCTAAGCACTGAAGTAAGGGGTGGAGACACCAAGAGAGGGAAGAAATAGCCCCTGCCCTTAAGGAAGACAATATGCAAACAATTCTGTATGTACTAGATTTAGAGAGAAGAAATTAGAGATGATCAACAGAGGGAGATTTAACTACCATTAAGTGGGGTTAGGAAAAGCTTTTTGTAAAAGATGGAATTTTAGTTGGGACTTGAAGAATCCAGGAGATGAGGATGATATAGAGGGGGGGAGGAGAGGAAAGGAAGGGAAGGAATTATTCTGATGTTATCTCTAGAAAATTTTCAGAATTCTTTTTTTCACTAGTGCTTTTGTTTCATATTTTTGTAGCATAATGTGTATTCAGTGGGCTATGACATTTTAAAAAAGATATTCAGTTTCCTTCTATCTCTTCAATGTTGAAATATCTGCTTAAGAACTGAACTTTTACTCAGCTTTTCCTTACTGGATTCTCTTTTGGCAGTCAGCATCTTTTTTCTAGTATTCCAAACAGTTTGTCACTCAGTTTTCCCTTCTTTCTGGGCCTTTTCCCCTCTTCTTCTATGACACTCAGTTTTTCTTCAGAACAGATCTCTGAAACTGAGTGTCCTCAACCTCATCAAGATGGGGAAATAGAGGAATTGGTTGATTCCCTGTCCAGAATAGTCTCTGCAGGAAAAGAACTGACCATAACTAGGAGTCTCATCTATTTTTCCTGGACTTCTGTTTCTTCTCTTCTATCCATGCCTTTCCTGCTCAAGGCCTGCTCAATTTCTTATGTAACCACTCCTGTCTCTTCCCAACAATTCCATGCCCTTCCTGTACCTTGCATGGACAGAAAAAAAAAAGGTTTTTATTTTTCTTGTGGGATAGAAGTGAGGACATTAGAAGTGCAGGTAATGGGGCAGCTAGGTGGTGCAGTGGATAGAGCACTAGCCCTGAAGTCAGGAGTACCTGAGTTCAGGTCCGGCCTCAGACACTTGACACTTGCTAGCTGTGTGACCCTGGGCAAGTCACTTAACCCCAATTGCCTCACTAAAAAAAAAAAAAAAAAAAAAAAAAAAAAAAAAAAAAAAAAAAAAAAGAAGTGCAGGTAATGGCCACGACCACCAGATCAGAACATATTTGTGTAGTTGTCTATGCTAAGTGCTTTGGCTGGAAACTTATGCTATTCACTTATATAAGAGAGGGCTGGATGTGGAGAGAATGGATAGAAGAACTTCAAAGTCTTTGTGGTTGTTCCAAAAGGCCTTTTGACATTGTACGATATTCCTACCTTGTTTCTTATTGATTCAGATTGATTTATTATAGATGTGTTGCTCATTTCTTTTCATCATTGTTAAGTTGGAGTGGTGCTGAAAACAGCTATTCCACTATCTTGCCAACCTGAGTGTTTCTTGTTTTATTTTGTTTTGTTTTTCCCAACATCTCTTATCAAATATACTCATAGAGCTTCCAATAGTTTTGATGTAGCTCTGGAATGTCAGGACAATGGCACTAGAGCTACTCTGCTTTACTGAGCAAAGTACACCTAGTTGGGCTGCATTTTTGATTGAGAAACTGACTTGTAGAGTCTTGGTGAAGGAGAATAATGGAATGGACAATGCTAAAGTTAACCAGAAAAGTAGACAAAGTTAAAGGGGGAAATAAATAGGAGGCAGTCATGTTGTAATGGAAAATTGTTACAGGTTGTGAAATTTTAACCTTGTTTTGCAGATAGATATGCACGGTTTTCCTATCCTTTGGAAATGCTATGAGGTCAAGAAGAAGGACATTAAAGTTTCCAAGATCCCCTTCCTGGTCCTCCACTTCATTTATTTATTTATTTATTTTTGAAAACAACTTTCTCTCTTTCTTTCTTTCTTTCTTTCTTTCTTTCTTTCTTTCTTTCTTTCTTTCTTTCTTTCTTTCTTTTGTGCGGCAATGACAGTTAAGTGACTTGCCCAGGGTCAGACAACTAGTAAGTGTCAGGTGTCTGAGGATGGATTTGAACTCAGTTTCTCCTGAATCCAGGGCCAGTGCTTTATCCACTGCACCACCTAGCTGCCCCATTGGTCCTCCACTTTAGATACATAAGCCTTGACAGAAAATTCTAGGTATTATCCAGTTCCTCAGTCAAACGCCTTGAACCTCAAATGGAAGTACCCATGTATCCTAGAGAATACAGAACCATTGAGCAATATACCACTTGCTAATGTGCCTGGGCATTGAGAGAGGCTTAACTTTCTAGATTCACTTGAAAATTGGTAGGAGACAGGATGGAGATAAGATTCACAACTCTTCATAGGAAATTGGGACAAAGGGTAATTTGCTTTGCCTATAAGAGTTGAGAGTGTTGTTGAGCATTTCATATAAGTTACAATGCTTACTCTTTATACTAAATTAGTTTATTCTTTATTACTTTTAAGACATCAAAGTGATTTGTCAAATAGCCAGATTTAAGAAGAAAGAGGCAGGTTAATAGTGGGGGGGGGGGCGGCAGCTAGATGGGGCAGTGAATAAAGAACTGGCCTTGGATTCAGGAGGACCTGAGGTCAAATCCAGCCTCAGACACTTGACACTTAACTAGCTGTGTGACCCTGGGCAAGTCACTTAACCCTCACTGCCCTGCAAAAAAATAAATAGTGGGGCAGGGAAAATTAGCCAATAATAATATCTATAGTCAGGGATTAATAGAGGAAACATACACTGTCAGTAGGGAAGGTATATCTTCCTCCACCTCTAAGACACAAGTTCAACTTTACTGTTGGAAACCCCATAGAAGAGTGTGTCTGGAGACACAGGTGCAAGGTTTATGCATGGGCTGCACATGCCTGGTGAGCACTGTGTCTTTAGCACAATAGTAGGTGGCAGAATCTGCAGGCTGGGAATCTCGAATCTGCAGGGAGCTATGCTGGTCTCTAGTGTTGAGTGTGGCTGTTAATCTTCCATTTTGTTCCACAGCTCCATTTTACCACAAAACAAAAACATTCACAAGACTTTCTCCTGGAATCTGCTTGTACCAGTGAACATAATCTGTACCTCCACTTGAATAATTGCTGTAGATTATACAGTTCTTTCCTTCCTGGATATTTAGGAATAGAGGATTCTGCTCTACTCGCACTTGTCCAATGACCCCTATTCGGAAAAAAAAATGGCAGGCACAGGAGATCATTGTTAGTTCTATCCATATTTTTCTTTCATTTCCATAATCCCCATAAGAATCCCAGAACTGAGTCTTCTCTATCTCTCCCGTAGTTTTGTGAGGAATAGCACTGGCAATCCCTGTTCCCATTTCCAGAGACCCAAACTTACTGTTCAGTTGAAGCCAGAGTATTATGAATGAAAGGCCCAAGAATTGCTGCATGATTTTTCTTTTCCTAAATAGCACTGGTGATTTGGGATGCTGAACTGTACCTCCAAGTCAAAAGAACTTTTCCTTTGTCTTCAATGTTTAGAGCTCCTCTTTTTTAGAATACAGAGAGAAACTTTAATCTAGCTGCCCAGCCAATCAGAATAGTGTCTTTCACTACATACATAATGAACATTCAGCTCCTCATTAAGTGATTTGAAGCCATGATTTTCAGGGAAGGTGACTTTGAACAGGGAAGCACTGCCCCCGTCTGGCTAGATAAAGTTAATGACTGAACTACACTCCAAGACATGCATCTTGCCATTCAAATTTCTGCTTTTGTTCAAAATTACTATGCATAACCATGGCTATCATGGTAAATGAATAATCATGGTACATCAACAAATACTATGGACATTGCTTAATGCTGAAATCAAGCAAAACTTTTAACCAAATAAATGGAATGTTTTTAAATGATATGCTGGATTAAGAACTCATGCAATGATTACTTAGTTCCCAATAAATAAGCATGTAGCCAATCATTTAAGAAAGAACTATTACTACTATTCCTTGCTTTGATACCTGTGATATCATGTGGCAGAATCCTAACTCCATCAATGCAAATCCAAATTTTATCAACCAGTGTGGTTTTTTATTGTTTCCATAAAGACTCCATAGAAGAGCCACTTAACAATTTGAAGGCCTTGTTCTTCTCTTAAAATCTGGTCTTAACAATTCATCATTCATGCTCTCCTGCTGTCTCTCCTTTATGCATGACAAACTTATCTCCTTTATTAGTCATGTGAACTCTTGATTTTGTTACTTTACATGATTTCATAGGTTTAAAGTTGAAAGAGACATCTTCTATTCTGAAATCTTCCTTTTCCTGTCAAGTCAAGAAAATTCAAGGCAACAAGAATTTATCAAAGCAATTACTATGGTCTAAGCACTAAAGTAATGGGTGGAAACACCAAGAAAGGGAAGAAATAGTGCCTGTCCTTAAGGAAGACAGTATGTAAACAATTATGTGCATAAAACTTATAAAGAGAAGAAATTAGAGACGATCAACAGAGGGAGAGTCAACTACCATTAAATGGGGTTATGAAAAGCTTTTTGTAAATGTTGGGATTTTAGTTGGGACTTGAATAATCCAGGAGATGAGGATAAGCATATGCGGGGGGGGGGCAGGGAGAAGGAGGGGAGCAGAAGGGAGGGAATGATTCTGATATCATCTCTGGAAATTTTTCAGAATTATTTTTTTCATATTTTGTAGAATGATATGTATTCAGTTGGCTATGACTTTTAAAATGAAATTCATTTTTGCTTCTATCTATTGTGATGTTTAAAATCTAGATTGTGTGATTGCCTTAAATTAGAAGCTTTAGCACCAGTCTTTGGGCATTAAACATTTATTAAAGCATACAGGTATTAACATGAAGTTCAGAAAGTTAAGAATAGGTCTATCTAGCCATCCTGGTTGGGTTCTTCCTCAAGTCCTCCTCCATGAGCCTGCTTTAATCAGGAACTCCCTCGAAAGCTGATTGTGGAAGCTTTTTATAGGTCTGGAACAGAGGCCGTCCTTACACACTGCTTCAAGCTGATTGGTTGGCATCATCCAAATCCATTGGTTTTGAAGGTATTCTCAAGTTGAGTTCACAGTCTAGCTTCTGAGAACAATACCTTCTTAAGGGCTATCCAGGTATGATTACAATCCAGTTAACTTGAAGTAGGCTAATCAGCAATCAATCACTCTCACTTGATTCAATCAGTCTGGATTAATCTCCAGGTGGGTATTTCATCACACTATGCAGTGTTGAAATATCTGCTTAGGAACTGAACTTTTCCTCAGCTTTTCTCTACTGGATTGTCTTTTGGAAGTCAGCATCTTTTTTCTAGTATTCCAAACAGTTTGTCACTCATTGTCTCCTTCTTTCTGGCTCTTTTCCCCTCTTCTTCTATGACACGCAGTTTTTCCTTCAGAACAGATCTCTGAAACTGAGTGTCCTCAACCTCATCATGTTGGGTGAAGGGAATAGAAGAACTGGTTGATTCCCTGCCCAGAATAGTCTCTGTAAGGAAAGAACTGATCATAAGTAAGAGTGTCT
This sequence comes from Dromiciops gliroides, assembly GCF_019393635.1. Lineage (NCBI taxonomy): Eukaryota > Metazoa > Chordata > Mammalia > Microbiotheria > Microbiotheriidae > Dromiciops > Dromiciops gliroides. The sequence continues at coordinate 177,791,278 of NC_057862.1, forward strand.
ACTTATTTCCTTGGACATCTGTTTCTTCTCCTCTAGCCATCCCTTTCCTACTCAAGGCCTGCTCAATTTCTTGTGTAACCTCTCCCATCACTCCCCAACAATTCGATGCCCTTTCTGTACCTTGAATGGACGGAAGAAATGGGTTTTATTCCTCTTGTGTGTGATGGAAGTGAGGACATTAGAGGTGCAGGTAATGGCCACAACCACCAGATCAGAACATATTTGTGTGGCTGTTTATGCTAAGTGCTTCTGCTATAAACTTATGCTAGTTGCTTATATAAGAGAAGGCTGGATGTGGAGAGAATGGGTCTATGAATTTCAGTCTTTGTGGTTGTTATATGAGGTTTTTTGACCTTGTATAGTATTTCCACCTTATTTCCTTATGAATTCAGATTGACTTATTATAGATTTATTGCTCATTACCTTTTTTTACTGTGAAGTTAGAGTGGTGCTGAAAACAGCTATTCCACCATCTTGCCAACCTGGGTGTTTATTTTGTTCTCTCCAATATCTCTTACCAAATATAGCCATAGAGCTTCAAATGGCTCTGATATAGCCCTGGAATGTCAGAACCATGGCTCTTTAACTGCTGTGATTTGCACTATGTGCAAAGTGCACATAGTAGTAATACATTTTTGATAGTGAAATCTTATTGGTGAAAACTGACTTGTGGGACCCTAGTGAAGGAGAAAAATGGAATGGAGAGTACCAAGGTTAAGGAACAAAGTGGACATTGGGCAACAAAGTGGACAAAGTCAAAGAGGGAAATAAATAGGACTCAGTCATGTTGGAATGGAAGTCTTATAAGTGGTGAAACTTCAAACTTGGTTTACAGATATGCAAGGTTCTCCTACCCTTTGACAAAGCCATGAGATCTAGAAGAAAGACATAGACATTTCCAAGACCCCTACTTGGCCCTCCATCATAGATACATAAGCCTTGACAGAAAGCTCCATGTGTTATCCAGTTCCCGAGTCAAACCTCCTGTTCTCCAAATAGCAGTAGCCATGTTTTCTACAAAATACAGAGCCACTGAGCAATCTACCACATTCTGATGTGCCTGGGCATTGAGAGAGCCTTAACTGCCTAGAATCCCTTGAAAATTAGTAGGAGAGGGGCAGCTAGATGGCGCAGTGGATAGAGCACCGGCCCTGGAGTCAGGAGTACCTGAGTTCAAATCCGGCCTCAGACACTTAACACTTACTAGCTGTGTGACCCTGGGCAAGTCACTTAACCCCAATTGCCTCACTAAAAAAAAGAAAAAAAGAAAAAAGAAAATTAGTAGGAGACAGGGTGGAGCTAGGATTCACAACTCCCCCTAGGAAATTGGGACAAAAGGGTCATTTGTTTTGGCTATAAGATTTGAGAGTGTTGTAGGGTGGAGCCAAGATGGCAGATGACACAATTTCTCAAAAAAACTCCAAATACAGCCAGAAAACAATGCCTGGAGCAGCAGAATCCACAAAAGGATGGCTGAGATTATTTTCCAGCCAAAGACAGCTTAGAAGTTCAGCAGAAAGGGGAGATGGGCTGGGAGTAGAGTCCAGACCCACAATCACACCAACACAGATACAACTTCAGTCAGGCTACACCTGAGAAACTTACCTCTGAGCATCCAAATCACCTGCAGTGCCACTGTATTCTGGAAATAAGCTTATGGTGTGGTGAGAGGGATGAATGGCTGGCAGCAGGGGAGGGGAGGGGTTTTGGAGGGGTAGAATCTGAGTGGGTGTATGCCGGAGCTATGGGGGGATTTGGATGTCCTACCCCAGCAGGAAACCAGGAAGAAACCTTGAGTGGTGGTAGCCCAGGTGGGGGAGGGGTGCAGGCTCCTTGGAGCTAGCAACCACAGCACATAAAGTTTTGCTACCTGGTTGATTGCCAAGTTGGCCTAGGTTTATCTATGGACCAGAGAAAGGGCCAGGTGAGTGATGAAACTGCCCCTCATTTAATCATAATGCCTGGGACCTCCTGAAGCTTGGGACAGTATATCTTGGAAGCAGGACCCCACACTAAGGAGTTAAAAGTCAAGTGAAAGACAGGCAGGATGAGCAGGCAGAGAAAGTTGAGAACCATAGAAAGCTTCTTTAGTGACAAAAAAGATTGAAGTGCACCCTCAGAAGAGGATAGCAACATCAGGGACCCTACATCTAAAGTTTCCAAGAAAAATACTCAAAAAGGACTTTGAAGATAAAGTCAAAGAGGTAGAGGAAAAATTGGAAAGAAAAATGAGAGTGATACAGGAAATACATGAGAAAAAGTCAACAGCTTGAAAAGCCAAATGGAAAAGGATATACAAAAACTCTCTCATGAAAATAATTGCCTAAGAATTAAGATGGAAGAAATGGAAGCTAGTGACTTTATGAGAAACCAAGACACAATAAAGTAAATGCAAATGAATAAAAAATAGAGGGCAATGTGAAAGATCTTTTTGGAAAAACTGCTGATCTGAAAAATAGGTCCAGGAGAGATAATTTGAAAATTATTGGTCTCCCTGAAAACCATGATCAAGGAAAGAGCTTGGACATCATCTTCCAAGAAACTGTTAGGGAAAATTGCCCTGCTATTCTAGAACCAGAAGGTAAAAGAGAAATTGAAAGAATCCACCAATCACCTCCTGAAAGAGATCCGAAAAGGAAAACTTTCAGGAATATTATAGCCAAATTCCAGAGCTACCAGGTCAAGGAGAAAATATTGCAAGCAGCCAGAAAGAAACAATTCAAATACTGTGGAGCCATGGGAAGGATAGCAGAGGATCTATCAGCTTCTACATTAAAGGATCAGAAGGCATGGAATATTATATTCCAGAAGGCAAAAGAATTGGGTTTGCAATGAAAAATCACCTACCCAGCAAAACTGTGTATAATCTTCCAAGGGAAAAATGGTAATTCAATGAAAAAGAAGACTCAGGTATTTGTGATGAAAAGACCTGAACTGAATAGAAAATTTTACTTTCAAATGAAAGACTCTAGAGAAGCATAAAAAGATAAACAGGAAAAAGAAATCATGAGAGATGTTAAAAGGTTAAACTGTTTATATTCCTACATGGGAAGGTGATATGTCTAAATCATAAGAGCATTTTGAGTATACGGGCAGATGATAGGAATAAATTTAGATAGAGGGCACAGGTGGGAATTGATTATGAAGGGATAATACCTGTAAAGCATTTATTTTTTTGTTTCTCCTTTTTTTCAGGTTGAGGGGTGAGCAGTCAGGGTTGATGAGTTTCTTGTGTCTGAGGCCAAATTTGGGCTCAGGTCCTCCTGGGTCCAAGGCAGGTGCTTTGTCTATTGTGTCACCTAGCTGCCCCATGATGACATCTTTGGGGTAAAATTGAGGTGGGAAGAGGAATACATTGGGGAAGGTATAGGGGAGGGGCAGAATGGGGCAGAATGGGGTGAAATTTCACATGAAAGAAGCAGGAAAGGGCATATGGAGTGGGGGGACAGATGGGGAGGTGTGGGGAAGTGAAGGAGCCTTATACAGATCAGAATTAGCTCAAAGACCTTATTCTCATCAGAGTTGGCTCAAGGAGGGAATAACACACCCAATTGGGTGGAGTAACCTATCTAAACCTTAAAGAAACTAGGAAAGAAAGGGGATAAGGATGGAAGGGTAAAAGAAGGGAGGGCAGAGCAGGGGAGCGGGCAGTAAGAAGCAAACCACTTCTGAGGAGGAATAGGGTAAAAGAAGATAGAAAATAGAGTCAATAACATAGGAAGGGAATAGGATGGATGGAAACACTTATGATGATTGATTATAATGGCAAAACATAGGGTACTTACTTTGCTGGGCTATTGTGAAGAAAATTCTTTGTAAAGTTTAAAGTATTATATAAAAGTTATGATAAACAGGATGCTATCAAAAAAACCTGGAAAGTCCTACATGAACTGAAACAGAGTGAAATGTACTGAATACAAAATAACATCAATAGTGTAAGATGATCTGCTTTGAAGGACATGGTTATTTTCAGCAATGCAATGAACCAATAAAATTCTAAAGGACTTATGAAAATTGCAATCCATCTATAGAGAAAGAACTGATGGTATCTGAAAACAGACTGAATCATATTTTTTTTTGATAATTCCTTAATCTAAAGTTTTGTTTTTGTCTATTTTCTTTCACAACCTGGTTAATGTGGAGATGTTTTGCATGACTACTCGTGTATAACTTATATTGAATTGTTTTAGTTCTTGGGGTTGGGGAATGGGGAGGGAGGGAGAATGAGTAGTTGGAACACAAAGTTTTCAAAAATTTATGTCAAAATTGGTTTTTACATGTAATTTGGAAAATAAAATTCTAAACAGAAAAGAGAGCTGAGAGTGTTGTTGAGCATTTCATATGTTACAATGCTTACTATTTAAACTAAATTAGTTTATTCTTTATTACTTATAAGACATCAAAGTGATCTATAATATATTCAGATTTAAGAAGAAAGAGGCAGATTAACAGTGGGGCCGGGATGATGAGCCAGTAACAATATCTATAGTCAGGGATTAATAGAGGAAACATACACTGTCAGTAGGGAAAGTATATCTTCCTCCACCTCTAAGACTTAAGTTCAACTTTACTGTTGGAGACCACATAGAAGAGTGTGTCTGGAGACACAGGTGCAAGGTTTATGCATGTGCTGCACATGCCTGGTGAGCACTGTGTCTTTAGCACAATAGTAGGTGGCAGAATCTGCAGGCTGGGAATCTCAAATCTGCAGGGAGCTATGCCGGTCTCTAGTGTTGAGTGTGGCTGTTAATCTTCCATTTTGTTCCACAGCTCCATTTGACCACAAAACAAAAACATTCACAAGACTTCCTCCTGAAACCTGTTTGTACCAGTGAACATAATTTGAAGTCCCACTAGAATAATTGCAGTAGATTGTACCGTTCTTTCCTTCCTGGATATTCAGGAATAGAGGATTCTGCTCTACTCGCACTTGTCCACTGACCCCTATTCAAAAAAAAAAAAAAATGTCAGGCACAAGAGATTGTCATTAGTTTAACATTTTCCATATTTTTCTTTCATTTCCATAATCCCCATAAGAATCCCAGAACTGAGTCTTCTCTATCTCTCCCGTAGTTTTGTGAGGAATAACATTGGAAATTCCTGTTCCCATTTCCAGAAACCCAAACTTACAGTTCAACTGAAGCCAGAATATCATCAATGAAAAGCCCAAGAATTGCTTCATGTTTTTTTTTCCTTTTCCTAAATAACACTGGGGATTTGAGATGATGAATTATATCTCCAAGTCAAAAGAACATTTTTTTTGTCTTCAATGTTTAGAGCTCCTCTTTTTGAGAATACAAAGAGAAGCCTTAATTTAGCTGCTCAGCCAATCAGAATAGTGTCTTTCACTACATACATAATGAACATTCATCTCCTCACTAAGTGATTTGAAACCATGATTTCAGGGAAGGTCACTTTGAACAGGGAAGCACTGCCCTCTTCTGGCTAGATAGAGAATTAATAACTGTACTACACTCCTCAAGACAAGCATCTTGCCATGCAAACTTCTGCTTTTGTTCAAAATTACTATTCATAACCATGGCTATCATTCTAAGTGGATAACCATGGTACAACAACAAATATTGTGGACCTTGCTGAATATTGAAATCAAGCAAACCTTTCAACTAAATAAATGGAATATCTTTAAATTATATACTTGATTGAGAACACATAGAATGATTACTTAATTAATGCCCAATAAATAAGTATGTAGCCAGTTATTCCAGAAATAACTATTACTACTATTCCCTTGCTTTGATACCTGTGATTTCATGTGGCAGAATCCTAACTCCATCAATGCTAATCCACATTTTATCAACCAGTGTGGTTTTTTATTATGTTTCCCTAAAGATTCCAGAGAAGAGCCATTTAACAGTCTAGAGGACATCTTCTTCTCTTAAAATCTAGGCTCAACAATTCATTGCTCATGTTGTCCTGCTGTCTCTCCTTTATGCATGACAACCCTATCTCCTTTATTAGTCGTGTGAATTCTTGATGTTGTTACATACATAATTTCATAAGTTTAAAGTTTAAAGAGCCATCTTCTATTCTGAAATCTTCCTTTTCCTCTCAAGTCAAGAAAAGTCAAGGCAACAAACATTTATCAAGCAACTACTATGGTCTAAGCATTGAAGTAAGGGGTGGAGAAACCAAAAAAAGGAAAGAAATAGCCCCTGCCCTTAAGGAAGACAATATGCAAACAATTCTGTACATACTAGATTTAAAGAGAAGAAATTAGAGATGATAAGCAGAAGGAGAGTCAACTACCATTAAGTGGGGTTAGGAAAAGCATTTTGTAAATGATGAGATTTTAGTTGGTTGAAGAATCCAGGGGATGAGGATGAGTAAGGGTAGGGAGGAGAATTGAGGGGAAGGAATGATTCTGGTATCATCTCAGGGAAATTTTCAGAATTTTTTTTCTCAATAAGGGTATTGTTTCAATTTTGTGGCATAATGTGTATTCAGTGGGTATGACCATTTAAAAAAAGATATTTATTTTTCCTATCTATTCAATGTTGAGTTATCTGCTTAGGAATTGAAATTTTACTCAGCTTTTCTCTACTGGATTCTCGTTTGGCAGTCAGTACCCTTTTTTCTAGTATTCCAAATAGTTTCTCCCTCATTTTCTCCTTCTTTCTGGCCCTTTTCCTGTCTTCTTCTATGACACAAAGTTTTTCTTCATAACAGATTTCTGAAACTAAGTGTCCTCAACCTCATCAAGTTGGGGGAATAGATGAACTGGTTGATTCCCTGCCCAGAATAGTCTCTGCAGGAAAAGAACTACCATGACTAGGAGGCTCATCTTTTTTCTCTGGGCATCTATGTTTCTTCTCCTCTAGCCAGTCCCTTCCTGCTCAAGGTCTGCTCAATATCTTGTGTAACTACTTTCCTCACTCCTCAACAATTCCTTACCTTCAATGGACAGAAGAAAAGGTGGTTTTTTTCACTCTTGTGAGATGGATGTGAGGTTCAGATTAATTTACTGGCATAAGAGGTACAGGTAGTATCCTCAAATACCAGATTAGAATGCTTGTGTGCTTGTTTACGCTAACTGCTTATACAGGAAACTTATACTGGTAGCTTAGAACAAAGAGTACTGGCTATAGAGAGAATAGCTAGATGGAGAGAAGAGCTTTAAAGTGGTTGTTCAATAAGTATATTACTTTGTATGCCATTTCCACATTTTTTCTCATTGATTCAGATTATTTATTATAGATTTCTTGCATATTTCTTTGTTGTTTTGTTTTATTTTCTCCAATATCTCTTTTCAAATATTGTCATAGAGCTTCAGATGGTTTTAATGTAGACCTGGAATGTCAGGACTATGGCTCTTTAACTGCTCTGCTTTACTGAGCAAAGTGCACCTGGTTGTGATGTATCTATGATTGTGAAATCTTATTGGAGAAACTGACTTCTGGGTTCCTAGTGAAGGAGGATAATGTAAATAAAATAGGAGGCAATCATGGTGGAATGGAAAACTCTTTTAGGCTGTGAAACTTTGGTCTTGCTTTTCAGATATGCAAGGTTCTCCAACCCTTTGGCAATGCCATGAGATCAAGCAGAAGGATATAGACATTCCCATGATTCCCAACCTGGCCCTACACTTTATATACATAAGCCTTGACAGAAAGTTCCAGGTATTATCTAGTTCCTGAGTCAAACCTTTTGTACCCCAAATGGAAGTACCCATGTTTTCTAGTAAATACAGAGTCACTGAGCAATCTACCATTTCCTGATATGCCTGGGCATTGAGGGGGCCTTAACTGTCTAGAATCCCTTAAAAATTGGTAGGAGACGGGGTGGAGATAAGATTCACAACTCATCCTAGGAAACTTGGAGAAGGGGTAATTTGCTTTGGCTATAAAAGTTGAGATCATTATTGAGCATAAACTAAATTAGTGAAGGCTGAGCCAAGATGGTGGAGAAAAGGCAGCAACTTGCCTGAACTCTCCTGTGACTCCTCCAAATACCTTCAAATAATACTATAAGACAATCCCTAGAGGGACAGCACCCACAAAAGGACAGGATAAAATAATTTTCCAGCCCAAGGCAACTTAGAAGGTAGGCAGGAAAAGACTATTGTACTGGGGTGAGGGTGGAACACAGTCCAGCACAGGTCATGACAGTGCATACCCAGCCTCAGAAAATCAGGAACAGGCCTCAGAAGCCACTGAATCAATAGTAGCAGCAACTACTTCTGGAACTCTTAGCACACAGATGATAAAGGGGTTGAACAATTGGTCAGAATGAGATTACAGAGGTCTCTTTGCTAACACTGAGGCAGGACCCTATTGTTTTGACCACACTCCCATTCAGGTCAGTCATGAGTGGCATTCCTAGGCCAAGAAGGAGAAAAAGCACACCAGAGCTTGAAGCGACAGTGGATCAGTACTCTATCCATGATTCCAGAGCAGAAAAGCAGGCTTGTGGTTTCTTGCAGACTGTACCACATGCCAATAGAGTAGTAAACATATTTCCCCTTAACTCATACCATCTAGGAAAAACTAAAAACTTACAAATCCCTAGAAGTATCTCTGAAAACAGCTACACAAAAACCCTGAAGCTTGGGACAGTGCACCCTCCACCCTAGAAGCAGTGCCCCACTTTAACAAAGAGTTAAAAGTCAAGAAATAGGCTGGGAACATGAGCAAACAGAAAAAAATGCTGACCATAGAAAGTTTCTTTGGTGACAAGGAGGATAAAAATACACCCTCAGAAGAAAATAACACAGTCAAAGCTCCTGCATCCAAAGCTTCCAAGAAAAATATGAATTGGCCTCAGGCCATAGAACTGCTGAAAAAGGATTTTGAAAAGAAAGTAAGAGAGGTAGAGGAAAAAATGGAAGGAGAAATGAGAGTGATTCAAGAAAATCATTTTTAAAAAGTCAACAGCTTGGTAAAGAAAACACAAAAAATACTGAAGAAAATTACACTTTAAAAAACAGACTAGGCCAAATGGTAAAAGACGTACAAAAAGCCAATAAGGAAAAGAATGCCTTGAAAAGCCAAAATGGCCAAATGGAAAAGGAGATAAAAAAGTTCTCAGAAGAAAATAACTTTTAAAAATGAGTATTGGGAGGATAGCTGGGTGGCACAATGGATAAAGCACTGACCCTGAGTTCAAATCTGGCCTCAGACTCTTGACACGTACTAACTGTGTGACCTGGGCAAGTGACTTAACCCCACCAAAAAAATATTAGGATTGAGCAAATGGAAGCTAATGACTCTATGAGAAATCAAGAAACAACAAAACAGAACCAAAAGAATGAAAAAAGTAGAAGGCAATATAAAATATATCATTGAGGGGGAAACCTGGCTTGGAAAATAGATCCAGGAAAGATAATTTGAAAATTATTGCACTACCTGAAAGCCAGGATCACAAAAATAGCTTAGACATCATCTTCCAAGAAACTGTTAGGGAAAATTGCCCTGATATTCTAGAACCAGAAGGTAAAATATAAATTAAAAGAATACATCAATCACCTCCTAAAAGAGATCCAAAAGTGAAAACTCCTGGGAATATTATAGCCAAATTCCAAAGCTCCCAGGTCAAGGAAAAAATATTGCAAGCAGACAGAAAGAAATAATTCAGGTATTGTGGAGCCACAGTCAGGATAACACAAGATCTAGCAGGTTCTACATTAAAGGATCAGAGGGCTTGGAACATGGTATTCCAGAGGAGAAAGGAACTAGGATGACAACCAAGAATCACATACCTAGCAAAACTGAGTATAATCCTTCAGAGGGAAAAATGGATATTCAATAAAAGAGAAGATATTTCAGCATTATTGAAGGAAAGATCTGAACTGAATAGAAAATTTGACTGTCGAATAGAAGACTCAAGATAAGCATTAAAAGATAAACAGGAAAAAGAAATCTTCTGGGATATTAAAAGGTTAATCTGTTTACATTCCTACATGGGAAGATGATACTTGTAACTCATAAGAACTTTCTTGTTATTGGGGCAGTTGGATGGATTATATTTAGACAGAAAACAGGTGTGAGTTGAATATAAAGGGATATCTTTTAAAAAATAAAATTAAGGGTGAGAGAGGAATGATTTGGGAGAAAAGGAAAAGGAGAGGTATAAAGTATGGGGTAAAGTATCTCATATAAAAGGATCAAGAAAAAGCTAATACAGTGGCAGGGAAGATGTGGGAGGTGCCAGGGTATGAGTGAACCTTATTTTCATCAGAATTGGTTCAAAGAGAGAATAACATAAACACTCAATAGGGCATATAAATATATCTTACTCTGAAGGAAAGTAGGAAGGGAAGGGTATTGGTGGGGGGTGATAGAAGGGAGGACAGATAGGGAGAGGAGGCAGTCAGAAGCAAAACAATTTTGAGGAGGGACAGGGTGAAAGGAAATAGAGAAGAAAGTAAGTGGCATGGGGAGGGAATAGGAGGAGGGAAATACAGTTAGCAATAGTAAGTGTGAAAAGTTTTTGAAGCAAGTTTGTCTGATAGAGGGGTCATTTCTCAAACATGGAGAGAGCTGAGTCAAATTTATTAAAATAAGGGCTATTCCCCAACTGATAAATGATCAATAGATACAAACAGTTTTTAGATGAAATAACTAAAGCTATCTTATCATATGAAAAAATTCTAACTCACTATTGATTAGAAAGATGCAAGTCAAAACCGTTCTGGGCTACTACCACATGCTATTGGATTAAATAATAGGACAGCAAAAGAAAAATGACAAATGTTGTAGGGGATATGGGGGGAATGATACATTAATGCCCTGTTGGTGAAGTTGTAAACTCATTCAAACATTCTGTAGAGCAATTTGGAACTATGGCCAAAGGGCTATAAAATCATGCATATTCTTTGACCTAGTAATACCACTACTATGTTGCTATCCAAAAAGAGATAAAAAACAAAAAGTTAAAGGACCTATATGTACAAAAGGTATTCATGGCAGCTCTTTTCTGGTAGCAAAGAATTCAAAATTGAGGGGATTCACATCAACTGGGGAATGACTGGACAAATTGTGTGATGTGATTATGAAGGCATACTATTGTGCTATAAGAAATTATGAACTCCCAGAAAAACCTGGAAAGACTTACATGAGCTGATACAAAGTGAAATGTACTGTGTACAAAATAACAGCAGTATTGTAAGATGTTAAGATGTGAATGACTTAACTATTCTCAGCAATGCAATAATCCAAAACCAACTCTGAAGGAGTTATGATGAAAAATATAATCCATCTCCAGAGAAAGAACTGATGGTGTCTTCAATACAGATTGAAGCATAATTTTTTAGTTTATTTTTCTTGATGTTTTTGTCTGTTTTCTTTCACATCCTCACTAATATGAAAACGTTTTGCATGGCTACACATGTATAACATATTGAATTGCTTGCCTTCTTAATGGGGAATGGGGAGGGAAGAAAGAAGAGAATTTGGAACACAAAGTTTAAAAATGAATGCTTAAATTGTTTTTACATGTAATTGGGGAAAAATAGAATTCTAAAAAAATTAATTAGTTTATTCTTTGTTACTTATAAGACATCAGACTGATTTGTCATATATCTAAATTTAAGGAAAAATGGCAGATTTCCAATGGGATTGGGACAATGAGCCAATGACAATATCTATAGCTAGGGACTAATGGAGGAAACATGCATAGTTAGTATGGAAGGTGTATCTTCCTCTACCTCTAAAACATGTTAAACTTTACTGTTGTAGAACCCATAGAAGAGTGTGTCTGGAGACACAGGTGCAAGGTTTATGCATGGGCTGCATATGCCTGGTGAGCACTGTGTCTGCAGCACAGTAGTAGGTGGCAGAATCTGCAGGCTGGGAATCTCGAATCTGCAGGAAGCTATGCCGGTCTCTAGTGTTGAGTGTGGCTGTTAATCTTCCATTTTGCTTCACAGCTCCATTTGACAACAAAACAAAAACATTCATAAGACTTTCTCCTGGAATCTTCCTGTACCAGTGAACATAATCTGAACCCCCACTCGAATAATTGCAATAGATTGTGCTGTTCTTTCCCTCCTGGATATTCAGGAATGGAGGATTCTGCTCTACTCTCACTTGTCCACTGACCCCTGTTTAAAAAAATATGACAGACACAAGATATCATTGTTAGTTCAACATTTTCCATATTTTTCTTTCATTTTCATAATCCCTATAAGAATGCCAGAACTGAGTCTTCTCTATCTCTCCCATAGTTTTGTGAGGAATAATACTGGCAATCCCTGTTCCCATTTCCAGAGACCCAAACTTACTGTTCAGCTGAAGCCAGAGTATTATTAATGAAAGGCCCAAAAATTGCTTCATGATTTTTGTTTTCCTAAAGAGCACTGGTGATTTGGGATGCTGAACTATACCTCCAAGTCAAAAGAACTTTGTCTTCAATGTTTAGAGCTCCTCTTTTTCAGAATACACAGAGAAACCTTAATCCAGCTGCCCAGCCAATCAGAATAGTGTCTTTCAGTCCATACATAATATGCATTTAGCTTCTCATTAAGTGATTTGAAGCCATGATTTTCAAGGAAGGTGACTTTGAATATGGAGGCACTGCCCCCTTCTGGCTAGATAGAAAGGTAATGACTGAACAACACTCTTTAAGACATGTATCTTGCCATGCAAACTTCTGTTTTTGTTCAAAATTACTATTCATAACCATGGCTATCATTCTAAGTGGATAACCATGGTATATCAACAGATATTTTGGACCTTGCTTAATGCTGAAATCAAGCAAAATTTTCAACCAAATAAATGGAATATTTTTAAATGATATGCTGGATTGAGAACTTATTGATGGATAACTTAATTAATGCCCAATAAATAAGCATGCAGCCAGTTGTTTAAGAAAGAACTATTACTACTATTCCCTTGTTTTAATACACCTGTGATTTCAAGTGGCAGGATCAAAACCCTTCCATATTTTATCAACCAGTGTGTTTTTTTATTATGTTTCCATAAAGACTCTACAGAAGAGCCACTTAAGAGCTTGAAGGCCTTGTTCTCTTAAAATCTGGGCTTAATAATTTGTCACTCATGCTGTCCTCCTGTCCCTCCTTTATGCATGGCAAACCTACTTCCTTTAAGAGTCATATGAGCCCTTGTTGTTGTCAATTACATGATTTCATGGGTTTAAATTTGAAATAGACATTAGAGATCATCTATTCTGTTATCTTCCTTTTCCTGTCAAGTCAAGAAAAGTCAAGTCAACTAGCATGTATCAAGCAACTACTGTGTTCTAAACGCTGGAGTAAGTGATGGAGAAACTAAGAAAGGGAAGAAATAGCTCCTACAAATAATTATGTACATACAAGATACAGAGAGCAGAAATTAGAGATGATCAGCAGAGAGAGAGTCAATTAGCATTAAGTGGGGTTAGTAAAAGCCTTTTGTAAAAGATGGGATTTTAGCTGGGACTTGAGAAATCCAGGAGAGGAAGGTGAGAAGAGAAAGAGAGAGAATTCCAGGCATGGGAGACAGCCATTCAAAATCCATACAATCAGAAGATCGAGTATCTTCGGGAACAGCAAAGTGTATCACTGGATCACAGAATACAAAGGGATAAGTAAGGTGTTGTAAGACTAGAAAGGTAGTACGTTTGAAAGCCAAATAAAGGACTTTATATTTGATCTTAGAGGTAACAGTGAGCCACTAAAATTTATTGAATTGGGGCAAGGAAATGGCATGTTCATTACTAATTAGGTAATTAAATACTAAACAGATTAAGTGACTAGCCAAAAGTTGCACAGCTAATAAGTATCAGAATTGAGATGAAAGGTTGCATCTGTATCGGAAAATAACTCATTACTTGTGCAATCATGGTATAGCATCCTGATCTTTAGGTGTCAGAAAAACAGATTTTTGCTAGGTTCACATTCAAGACATTTTAGCTTTTATAACAGAGAAATTATACATCTCATATAGGATTTGGCATGGAACAATGAGTCATCTGCCTTTAATAATCAATTTTGTTGTAGATACTATGTGCATGTACATATACACTTTCATTTTTCATAAATTTAAATAAAAATGGCTGTCAGTCTATTCCCCTCACATATTAAAAAAATCATAGAATCACTAGCTCTAAAGATGGATAAAAACTTCTGGATCCCTGAAATTTTTCTTTGGTCTTATCTATAGTGATAAAATGACAATTTTATTAGACGCTATGTAAATTACCCAATATTAATTGAGCATTCACTTTAATTAGAATAGTACATGGTGTGCACAAAGTAAAAAAATTTAATAGCTCCTTTATTTTTTGTTTTTAATTTGTAGTAGCATATACAGCATATATTAGAAATGATTTACATTATATGTGAAAAATCAAATTTCATAAATGGCAAAAAAAAGAAAAATAATTTTCAAAAAGTTATTAAAACATCAAACCATTTTGTGACTTTTGGCCCAACCTGTGTTGTATCAGAGACAGAGCCAAGATGGTGGAGTAACACAAAGAAGTGTAGCTGATCTCTACCCCTCAACTCCAAACAAATCTCCAAAATACATTAGATCAAATTCTGATTAGGAAATGCAAGATAAAAGCCATAGTGAATCATTTTTCCAGTACAGTTCAGTATAAGGAGACAGAAAGGTCTGCACACAATGGGGATAAGTTTCTAGCCAGGAACAGCCATGTAGAGTATTCTAGAGCAGTTAGAGGCTATCCACGAGAGCAAGAAGAGGCCACAAATCTAGCACAATGGGTCTTAAACTTGTGCAAGGTATGGGGATAGGTGCCAACTGGCAGCTCTGTTACTCAAGTATACCCAATCCCAGGTCACATTAATCAACTTCCAGTCCAGGTGAAGACATAGGATCATAAATGAGACTCTAAAAAGCATATGAAGGGGCAGCTAGGTGGTACAGTGGATAGAGCACCAGCCCTGGAGTCAGGAGGACCTGAGTTCAAATCTTGCCTCAGACACTTGACACTTACTAGCTGTGTGACCCTGGGCAAGTCACTTAGCCCCAATTGCTGCACACAAAACAAACAAAAAACCTATACTAGCTAAAAAGCATATTAATTCTTCCCAATTTGGGGGGGGGGGACTGAGATTATGACTATGGTTCTTCAAGTTATAGCATTCATAATATCTTTCTTCATTGACCCTAGAAAGCAAAAGATTTCTTCTACTAAATGTAACCTAACAGAAATAAGTGCTACTCTCTTGTAATTTTTCCCTCTCACCAGAGATAGTAAAATAAAGAAAGAAAGAATTACTGCCATCTTGTGGTTAGACATAATATCTAGTCAAATTTGCTAAAATACATTTTGCAAAAGGGGATCTAATTATGGCAAAAATTCTCTTCATACAGTCCCAATATTTCAGGAGGCATTCACAACAGAAAATATTCCTGCTTCTAGATTTAAATCCTGTAATATGTGATTCCATAATGGGTTGATGGGAAGGTACTAGATCCGAATCAGAAAATGTCACTAGACCGGGTAGGAACCTACACTGATCTAAATGTTTGGATGGATGGGCTGTGTGATATGATAGCAGATATAGAGAGGTCAATGCATGAATGTGGTACAGAAAAATGAAAGAGGAACAAAAATTATTTCCAGATTTTGAATTTATTCTAAGAATAAAGTCAGGAAGATAGATGATAGATTAGATAGATAGATAGATAGATAGATAGATAGATAGATAGATAGATAGATAGATAGATAGATAGATAGACAGATAGATACACATATACATATTTATACACATATGTGTATATGCATGTATGTGTATATAGATATATCATATGTGTATAAAGGCATACTGTGTAAGATAGATGGATAGATAAATAATTTCTGATTTCCTTTATTCACAGGAAAACATTCAAATTCTGAAAATTATTTTTATATAGATATACATCTATCTATCTATAATTCTGAGGAAGTAAAAGTTATTTAATGTATAGATGAGAGAAAGTCTTTACTTTCTTCTGTGTTGTGCAACAAACATATGATTGTCTGTCTCATCAAGTACTCTAGGCCACAATAATTGAATCTGATGGTGAGAGACTGAGCTTGAAATTCCTAAAGACAATGTGCAGACACCAAGTGATATCACAGTTAGTTACTGTGGAAGAGACAAGAAAAGTGGAGTCACATGATTAAGAGAGTCCTAGAATTAAGCTCTATGAAGAAAGAATAATTCTGTAATGACCATGAAGAAATTATGGAATGGCCATAATAACTCCAAGAGTGGTTAGAAGTGGTTAATTTTTAAAATTGTTGAAAGAGCTAAGAATTAGAATTATCACATATCAAATTCAAGGGAAAATGACATACAAGTAAGAATTATTTTATCCACACAGTTGAATATAGTCTTACATGGGAAAATGGACTTTTTCCACATTTATTTATTTATTTTATTTTAATTAATGGAATACAACAAGCATTTCTATTACATAGTATATTTTTTAAAAGATAATTGCAGGGGCAGCTAGGTGGCACAGTAGATAGAGCACTGGCCCTGGAATCAGGAGTACCTGAGTTCAAAGCCGGCCTCAGACAACACTTACTAGCTGTGTGACCCTGGGCAAGTCACTTAACCCCAATTGCCTCACTAAAAAAACAAAACAAAACAAAAGATAATTGCACATAAAACTGCAAATCTATCATGTACAACTTGCTATTACTTTTGAATATTGTAGGGCTTGGGACATAAAAACTAGAATATCCATACAAGGGATGGAATGTGAATTGCAAGACATGTAGTATGGACTATCCATACAAAGAAGAACCATACATACTGCTTTTAAAGTGCCTATAGTATGAGTAAACTAAGCATGAGAAGTTCCTGTAGCCTTTAACCCAATCAGCATTTTCCTCACAAACACTGCAACCAATGAATAACACTAGTTAGAACAAAGAAGGCTCCTTGCCCTATATAACCTACATGTATAAATATCAGAGAGGAACAGGAAGGAAAGCATGGGAATTCAAAGCAATTCACAACATCTGCCAACTGCCATGGACACACTGACCCCCCTGTAAATAAGTGTCCTTTAAATAAATTCTATCTTTCACCCTGGAGCTGCCAATGGCTTTCTTTGGTATTGGGTACAGGGGCATTACACACCTGAGTGCCAGCCATACACCACAAATATATAATAGTTATCATGTAAATTTCTTTTTTTTTCTTTTTCTTCCCTCCTCCCCCCATGGAGATGGCTACCATTAGACATAAATAGGTAGGTGTATGTGTGTGTGTATGTGTATGTATATGTGTACATGTATCTATGTATATATTTGTATGTGTATATGTATATAAATATATATGTAAGATTATTCTATACATATTTCTATTTATTAGGTCTTTCTCTGGATGCAAATAGTGTCTTCCTTCATATGTCCTTTATACTTAGTTTGGATATGTATAATAGTCAAAATGACATTCACTCAAAGTCATTCTTAAAACAATATTGCCATTACTGCATATAATATTCTCTTGGTTATGCTCATTTAGCTCTTATTTCATGCAAGTCTTTTCATGTTTTTCTAAGATCATTGAGTTCATCATTTCTTAAAGCAAAGTAGTATTCCGTCACAATCATATACCACAATTTGTGCAGCCATTTCCTAATTGATGGGCATCCCTGCAATTTCCACTTCTTTGCTACCAGGAAGAGAGCTACTATAAACATTTTAGTATATATATGTTCTTTCTCTTTTTCCCTAATCATCTTTGGAAATAAATCTAGTAATGATATTGCTAGGTCAAAGGGTATAGGCAATTTAATAACTCTTTAGGCATGATCCCATATTAATTGGAACACTAATTCATTGTTGGTGAAAATGGGAAAATGGAGTATTAACAGAATCTATGAGTTGTAAACATTACTGTTAAGAAAACTAGAGCAACTTCTCAGAAATACAAGACAATTCCAAAGGACTCTTGAAGGAAAATGCTCTCTACATCCAGAAAAAGAACTGTGGAATCTGAATGCAGATTGAACCATACTATTTTTACTTTTTTGGTTTTTTTTTCTTTTTTGAGGTTTTCACCTTTTGCTCTGATTATTCTTTCACAACATGATTAATGTGGAAAATATATTTAATGTGATTGTAATACATAACCTATATCAGACTTCTTGCCATCTTGGGGTGGGAGGAGTGAAGGGAGAAAGGGAAAAAATGAAAAAAATTTGGAACTCAAAATCTTATAAAAAGAATGTTGTAAACTATCCTTCCATGTAACTGGAAAAATACTATTAAGGTTGGAAAAAAGAAAACTAGAGCAAGAGAAAGACATTGGAAGGAAAGCATATTGAACAAAAAGCAACTTAAGGAAGGTAAACACAGTTAAACAACCTAAATGAGTCACATGATGATAAAGTGCTCATATCATGAAAGGGATTGAAGAGAATATTTTCTCTGCAGAGCCCCATTATTTTAAGAGTCAATCCAATGCAATATAACAAACATTTATCAGGTTCCCACCATGTTCAAGGCACCATGACAAGTACCAGGGACATAAAATAATATGTTTTTTAAAGAGCCTTGATTTTAAGGGACATACATTCCATCTAAGGTATTAAATATGAAAACAGATACATATTTATTTAATCTTCTAAGGAGAAATCACTAACAACCAAGGAGATAAGGAAAGTGTTCAATGAAGGAACAAAGATGGAGGAGCTAGTGACTTGCTTGCTTAAAATATATACTTTAGAGTAAAAGTAAAGAATTTACTATTATTTATAATTGGAGCACTGTAGGATAATGTTATTAAAATATAGAGATAGGGAGCTGGAGAGAATGTGGAAGTACATGAACCTCATGTTTATCTGGGTCATGTGAGAGGAGGATTAAAAACAAATTTAAATAGGGACAGCTAGGTGGTGCAGTGGATAAAGCATAGGCCCTGGATTCAGGAAGACCTGAGTTCAAATCCAACATCAGACACTTAACACTTAATAGCTGTGTGACCCTGAACAAGTCACTTAACCCTCATTGCCCTGAAAAAATAAACATTTAAATAAGTAAAATTAATGTGGGGATAAAATAAAGTAAGAAGGGGAATGAGTTGCAAAAGGGATAAGAATGGGGTTTGAGAGGGAGGGCATAGAGATATAAAAGATTCAAGTTAATAGAGATAGAAGGGAAGAAATATATAATATAAATTGATAGAGAGATAAAACAAACAACCAGTGTGAATGGGATAAACTCAACCATAAAATGGAAGAAGTTGGCAGACGATATTAGAGTACAAAATCTAATGTATTTTGTCTTTTGGAAACCTACTTAAGAAATCAGGACTCATACAAAATTAAGATTTACACCTCTTTGGAGCAGAATGTATTATACCTCAGCAGAATCCACAAATGTAAGCAGCACAATCTCAAATAAAGAAGTAGTAAAAATTGATAAGTTAAAGAGAGAATATCAGGGAAATTACATGTTATTCAAAGGAGCCACTCTATGGGGAAAGATAATGACAAAATATAAATATTAAATATTCATATACATAATAGCATAATACTTAGGACATAAAGTAAAAGGTACATGAATTATAGAAAGAACTAGATAATAATAATTACTAACATTTACATAATAATATAAAGTTTTCATAATTTTTCAGGTCTTCAATGTGCTTCTTTCTTTTTTTTTTTAAAATACTTATTTTTCTTTTTTTTTTCTTTTCAGGACAATGGGAGTTAAGTGACTTGCCCAGGGTCACACAGTTAGTAAGTGTCAAGTGTCTGAGGCTGAATTTTAACTCAGATCCTTCTGAATCCAGGGCCTGTGCTTTATCCACTGTGCCACCTAGCTGCCCCTAATGTGCTTATTTCTAAGACAAATTTAAGAAAAATATAAAGAGGAATTGAATCAGAATGTAAGAAAAATAGTATAATTATATATATGAAAGGTCTTTCGCAACTACTAACTTGGAATATATCATTTAGTATTTGTACATCAACTTTAAGAAAATTAATTCTATTTCTGGAAATAGAAAATTCATAAATAAATGCAGAGGCAGGGTTGCATAGTGAAGAGAGAGCCTGCCTTGGGGTCAGAAAAAATCTGGTTTCATCTGAAACATACTGACAGTATGATCCTGGGCAAGTAACCATGGACATTTTCTTTTTTGTTGTTTTGTTTTTGTTTTTGTTTTTTTGGTGGTGAGGCAATTGGGGTTAAGTGACTTGCCCAGGATCACATAGCTAGTGTCAAGTGTCTGAGGCTCGATTTGAACTCAGGTCCTCCAAACTCCAGGGCCAGTGCTCTATCCACTGTGCCACCTAGCTACTCCTATGAACATTTTCAAGATGACAAATTGTAGAACATTTGTCAGTCTGAAAGACAGCATGTTGTAGTAGGCAGTGTTGAACTTGGAGTCAAAAAGACTTGGCTTTGAATCCTGCCTCAGACATTGACTATTTATGTGACCTTATGCAAGTCATTTAACATCTCTTTACCTCAGTTATTTCATCTATAAAATGAGGGAGCTGAACTCAATGCCCCCTAAGTTCCCTTCCAGATTTAATATGAGAGAGAGAAAGAGAGAGAAAGAGAGAGAGAGAGAGAGAGAGAGAGAGAGAGAGAGAGAGAGAGAGAGAGAGAGAGAGAGAGAGAGAAAATGTGGAAATATTTTCCATTACATAATTGTTGCAGGGGTAAAAGCAGGTGTTCTTAAACTTTTCTGTGTCATGAACTTCTTTGACATTCTGATGAAGCCTCAAAATATTCTTTCCCAGAATAATGTTTTTAAATGCATAATATAAAAGATATATGATTACAAAGGAAACCAATCATGCTGAAATGAAGATGTAACTTTGCTCATTCCCATTCATAGATCCCTTAAGACTTATGCATGGACCACAGATTAAAACCCCTGGGTTATAACGAAAAAAAGTTAAAGATGACACCAAGGTTTTTTGTTCTTTGTTTGTTTTATTAAAGATGGATTAGGAGGGTAGAACCCAATTCTATTTCTCTCTAGAAATCTCTCATTTATCCTTAGATAAAGAAAATTGGTCCCAGTTACTGATCCCTTGAATAGCCCTTGAGCAAATTAGTATTCATCAGTAGCACATTTACTAAAAACAAATTTAGATTCAACAAAATCAGGGATCCAAGTAACACATTTTATTAAAAAGAGAATTTTGCCTCTCCATAATATTTTTCTGTCCTTTGGGATTTGTTTGCTCATTTTCATGGGGTAATTGAAGATCAATGTAGTGAGAGTTGAACTGGTGGGTAGATTTCTCATTCCTGTCCTCAGGGTAGCCTTACAGCTAACAATCCCAATTGCTATAAAATAGACACAAATACCAAAGATTTTTCAGTTGAAAATCACAAGTGTCAGATGTACAATGTGTCAGATGTGGTATCTTCTACCTTCAGAGAGCAGATCAAAAAAAAATATCAAGGAAGTGGTTTAGGTTCCCAAACTAACACAAAAGTATAGGCTCTATTCACCTTTTGTTTTTATTGGAACAGCAAATTGACACTCTGGTCCCTCTTAGCACTCTGGCATCCTTTTCCTCTGAAATCTGCTCCCCCAGTTTGTGGTCTGGTAGGTTCATGCAAGTGACCTCTCACTAAGAATCTTCATGACAAGTTTCAAGAATCAGTCAAAGTCACCTCTTCATCTTCCATCAGTGATTCTCTTAGAGACCATGAATGCCATGAAGGGTATTGGAGTCAGATGACTCAAGTTAAAGTACTACTTCTGCCACTTTTTACCTGTGCGATCTCAGGCAAGTCCTTTCTCTTCTCTGGGACTTCATCACCTCATCTGTAAATTCAGGGATTTTGACTAGATCACCTCTAAGGTCCCTTCTAACTCTAAATATTTGCTCCTATAGGTAGCAAGGAGGAAATTGTTTAATTTTACCTAAAGTTTGCCTTACCTCTTTCTCATTTATTTGAATTGCTTTATGTTCTAATGCTGACCATAGTCCAATTCATTGAACAAAACTGGAGTTTGGGGGGTGGTTAGAAACAAGGAAGACCTCTTTGAATAGTTTTATGCTGAAGAAAAGAAATCTATTATTAAATGCAATCTTATTTTTTTTGCAGGGCAATGAGGGTTAAGTGACTTGCCCAGGGTCACACAGCTAGTTAAATGTCAAGTGCCTCAGGCTGAATTTGAACTCAGGTTCTTCTGAATCCAAGGCCAGTGCTTTATTCACTGTGCAACCTAGCTGCCCCTTCTTCATAATAATATTAAATTTACTTTATTCATGATGATGGGGGGGATAGATTGTGTAGTGTATGCAAAGAAACCCTAAGAAAAAACTCTCCAATATGGAGGTCCTGCTTTTTTCCATGGTGCCTTATTCATTTCTTCTAGATACTCTTTGTCTCCCCCCAGGCCCACATCTTCAAAGGACAGATCTATCTACTATTTTAGTTAAATTTGTGCAAAGTAGATGGAATCAGTGATTCCTCTCATATTTCTAGGTCTATCCAAACTTCATAGTTCTTCTATTCATCTGCTGAAAGGCAGTCCATGTGTATCTGGTATATGCTTCTTAGAATAGGAAGGGCTGAGAGTGCTTGAAATCAATGTAAAAACTATGCAAAGAGTAAAACAAAAAGAGATAAGGAGGTTGCTGGAGCCCCAGCTGCAGGGTTTGTGTAGAGGTTGTTGGTGACTGGGGAGCACAGTGACTCCCAGCACAGAGGTAGGTGGCTGAATCTTGGGGCTTGGAGACCTTGATGAGCAGAAAACTGCGTTGCTTTTTTTCGTCAAATCGAGCAATAAATTTCCCCTGAGTCTTTACTTCCTTGCCTTTAACAAGGCTAATCAAAAAGACTGGTTCTTTTCCAGGTTCTTGTCTATACCAAAATAAGGAGTACAAAGTGCTAGAAGAATTGCAGCTCATGGTGAAGTTCTGTCCCTCTTGAATACTCATGGACTGAGGACTCTGCTCCAGCTGTTGACCAATCACCCCTATACAAAAAGACCACAAGGAACATGAGATTCACAGTAGCTCCTAGATCTCACGGCAGTGACATATTTTAACCCGTCCATATCTTCTCCTATGTGCTAACCCTCCCCTATCTTCATCATGTTCCAAAAAGTTTTTCATACTAGCAAAGCCCTTCATAAAAATACAGTAAAACCACCAACCCTGCCCTCCCTCTATTAAACTGATAATTCCCAGTGACTGAATCAGGAGATCCTCAAACTCACAGGTCAGCTGCATCCACAGGATCCCTAATAGAGGAAGCATAATCTTTACCCTTCTTCCCTTCATCTCAGACAGCCAAACCTCTATAAATGCTATATGAGCTTTCTCTGAAGCAGGTATTAAGGTCTTTTTTGCCTTTAACAGGGATTGGATGTAAGAGGTGGAAATTGGCTCTAAGACTCTAGCCACTCAAATACCACACTTGCTTTTCTATTGGGAGAGTTCTGTTCTAAAAGAGGTTATTTTGTTGTTGGAAACATTGACCCCTTATGGCCAGATGTGAAACTACTGAAGAGAGAATTAATGTTCCCTAGATGTCTTCAAAGTTCATTTTGTTTCTCCTACTAAAGTATAGAGACTGTTGGATTATCATTTTAGAACTGGAAAAGACTAAAGAAGCCATCTACTGTGACCCCTTTATTTTACAGATGAATAAACAGAGATTCATTGAGATAAAAAGGTAACACAAGTAGTTAGTGACAGAGTATTTTAATCCAGGTCTTCTGACTACAAAGAATGTGCTTATTCCACTGTACGTGTGTCTGATGTGACACACATTGTACTAAAATAGTAGGTCAAAAACTAGACTTGAAATCAGGTAGACATGACTTCGAACCTGGCCTCATACACTTTTTTTTTTTTTTTTTTTTTTTAGTGAGGCAATTGGGGTTAAGTGACTTGTCCAGGATCACACAGCTAGTAAGTGTTAAGTGTCTGAGGCCGGATCTGAATTCAGGTACTCCTGACTCCAGGGCCAGTGCTCTATCCACTGTGCCATCTAGCTGCCCCCCTCATACACTTATAATCTGTATAATCCTTAGCAAATCATTTAATCTCTGCTTCAATTTTCTCATCTGTAAACTGAAGATAATAATAGCATTCACTTTCCAAGGCTGTTGTCAGGACAAAATGAAATATGTGTAAAGCTCTTTGTAAAACTCAAAGTGCTATATAAATGTGAGGTATTATTATTCTCCAAGGTCATGAAAGGCTTCCATATCGCAAATTCAAGGACCTTTTTTTCTGCACTTAAGCTCCTTGACTTCTCTAAGGCACTAGACTCTATATTTCCTTTCTTGGATTTTCTTCTATATCTTTTAGCCTGCCTTCTTGGACTACCTTGCTGGCTTTGAATTATCCACCAACCCCTAAATGTTTGCCCTGAGGTCCCTTCTGTTTCCTTTCTACACTTTCCCCTTTGTTAATCTCACCAATTATTATAGTGTGAATTACCAGTTGCTTTGTGGAACAATTCCACTCAAACATGCACCAGCATGTCAAACTCAACATATCTAAAGCTGAACTCATCATCTTCCTCCCAAAACTGGCCCCTTTTATTTTCTCTGTTCCTTTCAATGACAGCACCATTTTAACCAGTCTCCTAGGCTAGTACTTTAGATTAATTTTAATACTCCTTATTCCATATGTCTAATTAATTCTTCTTGTTTCAGTGAAACAAATGGAGATATTAAAGAGAACTAAGTTGTTGGGTTTACATTATGTTCAGAAGATGGCATGCAAATGAAGGTAAACACTTATGTTAATGTAAAATAAAGGAGCAGTATTTCAGGAACAGAAGGTAATAACTTATTTAAAATGTATTATGACATTCAACTTTGAATTTCATCCCTCAATAATCAATCAGTATTGCAAAAAGGCAGCATAGAATTACAGGTGCTATTGACTTCAATGAGACTATAATTTATTAAGTGCATACCAAGTTCAATAATTATACTTTGCTAGCTGCTAGGGATATCAAGATTTTTAAAAATAATTATTATTGTCTACAAGAAGATAACAATCTAATAGATGTGTTATGACACATATAAATAGGAAATAACTAGACTGATAATGTCAAGTACACTCCACTTTGCATCTGCTGCCCTGCCTTTTGTCTCATTTAGTTTTCTTTTATGATTTCTTGAAATATAGCTCTGGAGGGGCAGCTAGGTGGCACAGTGGATAAAGCACCAGCCCTGGATTCAGGAGTACCTGAGTTCAAATCCAGCCTAGGACACTTGACACTTATTAGCTGTGTGACCCTGCCAAGTCACTTAACCCCCATTGCCCCACAAAAAAAAAATTTTAATATATATATATATATATGTATATCTGGAAAACCAGATTTTGATAAAGACCATTTTGGTTCCAATGGAACTAC